>NC_046657.1:96630834-96652102 GCF_010883055.1 Belonocnema kinseyi | reverse complement strand
GAGGCGTTGGAAAAGGGGCAGGGGTGTGACCTTGAATTATTTCTGTGATCAATCACAGGGGGGTCTTACCGTCCCCACGAGGCGTTGGAAAAGAATCAAGGGTGTGATCTTACATTATATCTGTGACCAGCCACAGGGGTGCCCCCACGAGACGTTGGAAAAGTGGCAGGATGTGGTCATACATTATCTCTGTGACCAGTCACATGGGTACCTTCCCACCCCCACGAGGCATTGGAAAAGGGACAGGGGTGTGATCTTACATTATTTCTGCAACCAGCCACCAAAATGCCTTCCCGTCCCCCATGAAACGCTGGAAAAGGGACAGGGATGTGATCTTACATTATTTCTGTAACCAGTCACAGGGGTGCCATCCCGCCCCCATAATTCGTTGGAAAAGGGGTAGGGTGTGATCTTATATTATTTCTGTGACCAGTTACAGGAGTGCCCGCCCCTATGAAACGTTGGAAAAGGGAAAATGGTGTGATCTTACATTATTTCTGTGACCCCCCTCCCCCCACGAGGCGTTATAAAAGGGGCAAGGGTGTGATATAATATTATTTCTGTGACCACTCACAGAGGAGCTTTGCCGCCCCTTGTGGGGCGTTGGAAAAGGGTTAGGAGATGTGACTTTGAATTACTTCTATAATCAGACACAATGCCGCCTTTCCCATTATGAGATATTGGAAAGGTTTATGGGTGTGACTTAAATTATTTCTAGTAGCAAGTCCAATTTAAAGAAATTCTAAACTCTTTACCAATATATTCCTTATTTTCACAACAACAACAAATGTTTTTTAGCACCACTTAAGGAATCGGTCAAAAATGATTATATAAAATTGCCCTTTTTACAGGAATTTCCGGTTCATTTCCGGCTCGAGATATCTCTTGAAACCACTGTCCTACCTTCAAAATAAAAAAAGGGTCGCGAAGGGCAAAGGGACAATATATATATAATTAAAAATTTGTCATAAGGACAACCGCAGGATTTCGCCGGGAGCGGGTGCTAATCTGGAAAATTGCACCCGCTCCCAGTGAAATCGCGGTATATATGAAAGCAGCCAATTTAAAAGAGTTTAGAACTACATCTACCTTCTGATTTAATTCCGCGTCTATAGGTCTAGGGGAATATCATTCCAAGAAAAGAGGGACGCCCACTCTTGTACTACTTCGAGCGAGAGTAGCTCAAGGTTACGTTCGGGCGCCCCATTTAATTCCGCGGTTTTTTGGGGAAAAAATTTTTTTGAAATTGTGTTTTCTATATTTTTTAATAATTTGACGTTTTTTAAAAGTTATATTGCCAGAAATTTGGATGGAAACAATACTATAATAAAGAAAATTTCTCTGAAGATAATTTTTTTTATGTTATAAACAGATTTAATAAACAAATGCGTAATTTGGATATTTGTCGACAAAAATATTCTTTTTTTTTTAAATATCTATCCTTTTGATTGGAAAGTCGATGATAATTTCAGTAGCCTTCATAATTAGTTGATAAATTACATTTTTTAAACAAATTTAATAAACAAATGTATTATTCGGGTGTTTGTCTACGGAAAAATTAAATTTTTTCAATGCCTTGGGAATTGCTTGAGAACTTCATAAAATAAGGTGTGAAAATAAGTTCTACCTGATCGGTATGAAATCAAATGTAACAAGTATAACACTTTGCGACATGATCTGAAATCAGCAGTTTCTGAGTGGATCTTTTTAAATAAGCGAAAATCAAATGAAATCTCTTAAGGGCATGTGGTACTTCGTCGTGTGGTCAATTGGGTACAGTCCCCCGGCTTTTTTTCCCACAAAAATGAAAATGTTTAAAAACTGAATTCGGAGATGCTATAAAATATCATAACAGACGTCCCCGGACTCTTTTTGAGGGATAATATCAAAAAAATGTATTGTGCTAAATAAAAATGTTATGCATGTGCATTATTTTGAGGTTGAGTCGTTTTTCATCTCGGCCTTTCCGATAGTTTGGAAATTATTTATGAAATAAACTTTTTTTAATGCCTGCAAACAAGGTTAGTTCCGGGAGATTAGTTACTATGTTTATTTTGAAGTCCAAAGTTTTCGGCCAAAAATATTGTGTACTTTGGAAGTAACGTTCGGGAGAATTGCAACACACATAACCTCGAAATATACACACAAAACAACAAAAAAAAGTGTGCGGGAACGTCTGTTAGCATGTTCGCTATTATTTCCCAGATTTTGAAGACAAAATATTTCTTATCCTAGGATAAGAAATATTTTGTCTTTAAAATCTGAGAAATGATAGCGAACATGCTAACGGTCCAATTTAAAGAATTTTTGATATTGCTAACAACGTGCGTGTATATTTCAAGGTTATGTGTGTTACAATTCACCCGAGCGTTACTGCCAAACCACACAATATTTTTGGCCGAAAACTTTGGGCTTACAAATAAACATACTAACTAATCTCCCGGAACTAACCTTGTTTGCAGGCAATCAAAAAAGTTTATTTCATAAATAATTTACCAGATTATCGGAAAGGCAGAGATGAAAAACGACGTAACCTCAAAATAATGCATATGCATAAAATTTTCATTTAGCACAATAATTTTTTTTTGTCATTATCCCTCAAAAAAGAGTCCGGGGACGTCCGTTATGATATTTTATAGCATCTCCGAATTCAGTTTTTTTACATTTCATTTTTGTGGAAAAAAAGCCGGAGAAACTGTAAGTATCACATGCCCTTAAACTATTCCTAAATCGTGAGCGAGTCAGTAGGAGTCAACAAGAAATTGTGAGCAATCACGAACAATCAAGAGAGCAGTTAGTGTCGGTGGTTGCTTTAAAATAACCTTGGACTGATTTCGGGGGGATAGAAACGTAAACAGTGAGAGCCGCCTGACTCGTTTCCAATTGGAATATATATCTATATATAATGTATAATCTATGATCCATAACCATAAATATATTTGAGCAAAGTCGGACTATTCCCGCGTGTTTCCGTCGGTATTTCGGTAGTATAATGTTAGTTTTGCCTACGGGACGCCAATCTTTGAAAATCGTAAGTTTATGTCTCGGAATTTGTATAAAATAACGTCTGTAACTTGACAGCAACCCTTTGATAGCCTCTTCCGCTGTTTTTAGTACTCGAAGCCAACATGTTATGAACCTGCAACACCCTGCGAAATGTGAGCGTTATATAGCCCTTTACCGACAAGTGTAGTGAGTAGTTCCACAAACGACCACTGAATAACGCACATTGTTTTCTCTAACCGTACTGTTGCCATTACTTATCACAGCCCGAGTCCTATGTTTTCACGACCTACTTTTTAGACGGCCCCGCAGTCTCATAAAAAGCAATCTCCTGAATCACCGCGGCCGAATTCGAAATCGCCTACATATCATCGGATGGAGGAATTTTAAGAAATGTACCTCATTACGTGAAAATGATTGAATTTGAGAAAGTGGATGTCCGAAAGTGGATTGACTCCCCCCCCCCTTCTTGTCCATTTTCGTCTGGGTTTGCCCCCCCTCCACTTTGGACGTCTTTTATGGAAAGCCCCATAGATCTTAAGATCATCCATGTAAATTACATGAGTGACCTTGTGCTTTCGATTTGCAGGTTTGCCGCAAAAGTTCCCCTGGAAATGGCGAAGCGCTGGAGATAGTAGCATCAAACTCTGTATGCACCTCACGATTTATGAATAAATCTTTAAGCTTTCCAAAAGACAGATGATAAGTCTATGTGAGGTCGATTTGAAAGCTTTTCGGTAATCAATCCAGGCCATCGATAGGTCGCGCTGGCAGGATGCTGCATCTTTGCATACACATCTATCGATGAGCAGGTTCTCCCGACATCCCGCTACGCCTTTCTTTGAACCTCGTTTTCATACATTTCTTGCCACACAGGTCCGATTGTCCGAAATATCCTATCATTTCGGATAGCTGTTAATATCTTTTATATTGTTCCGACAAGTGATTGGCCTGTAATTCTTCGGGTCAGCTAAATTGCCCATTTTCGGCAGGAGTACTGTGCGCCGTACCACCAAACACTGGGGAATTGGCTCTTTCGACTTAAAATATGAGGTGAAAATACGGGCCAGATACTGATGGGTTGAAGGAAATTTCTTCCATCAGAAGTTCTTGATACCATCTGGCCCCGGAGCGGAATAGTTCTTCATTCCTCTTAATACTTTTTTTATCTCCTCGGTAGTGATGGGTGGGCATTCTTCTCCGGTTGTTATGAGTGCATCACACAGCTCCTTGAAGCTATTTATGTTCTCTAAATCTTCGCCCAGTCTATGCTGCACTTCACAGACTTCTCTCCAAAAGACTTCTACCTTCTTTGGGTTAGGCGGGTGGTCGACAGTAACTGGAAGATTTTGGAACAGTCAGATAGTATCCGTATTCTCTCAACAATATGCTGCCTGATCCGGAATTCGCGCGTGAACTTTCGACCTTTGGAGGTAAAATTCCTGTTAGATGTATTCGCTGCATTTTAAACACAATAATTGATAGTCCAGAGGTCGAATTCTTCGGAAAAATTTCCACGAAGCTCGTCATTCATTTCAGCCAGATCTTTAGGCTTAATAAAGGCATCGCTCTTCCTCTATCGGATGCCTGCCCGCGGTTGGGCTTAGTGTCGCCTCTCTTTCTCTGTTGCCGGCTTGTTCTGGCTGTGTTAGAGTAGGCACTCCGCTTACATAGCCCCTTTTTTGGAGTATTTCGGCATGGTTTCGCAGACGTTGATGCGAAAATCACGATAGCTCTGAGTAGATAGGTAAGGCCAGTTCTGGATACAAATTTTCCGTGCGAATAGCAAACTTGCGGCTATAGCGCAGAAGGCTGTAAGATTGGTTTCGCCCCTTGTGCTGAATAACGAATCACAGTTTCGAAGCATCCATTCCACATTATCGATATTGGAAATCAATACTTAAAAATCATGAGAATGAAACTTTTCAGCCCCAAAAATATGGAATAGAATATGATATGACATATGATATCGCAACATTAGGCTATTTTATACCTGCTATTCTCGGAATTGAATTTTTTCACACCAAAATAATATAATGTATATATTAAATATTTATCGCAATGGTGCATCATTGAAAATTTTTAAGATCTGCAACCACTCTCGTGATATTATAACAATTCTCGGTAAACAAAATTCCATTCTGATTAAGTCATCATCGATTCCTGGAATCCTTATCAATGTGAACTTAATTAATTAAACGTTCTCCTTTGATATTTGCCAACAGGGGCGTCATATTTCATATAATGTTAAACAATTCTCGGTAAACAAAATTCCATTCTGATGAAGTCATAATCGATTCCTGGAATCCTTATCTACGTGAACTAAATTAATTAAATGTTCTCCTTTGATATTTGCCGACAGAGGCGTCATATTTCATATAAGGTTAAACAATTTCTAGGGTAAACAAAATTTCATTCTGATGACGTCACCATAGTTCCAGGAATCCTTATCTACAGTGTTGCCATGTTTCAACTTTTTTCAGTACGAATAGCAATAAGTAAGACGGAGTCTGGATCGCTATGGGTGAGTGCATATCCGTGTTAGTTATAAGGTGTGCATCCGTGTGAGGCAGGTTAAGAGTGTCAGTTGGTTCTAGGCGATGAGTGATCATCCCCTGATAATTGAGCCACCAGAAGATATGATGATATAAGTGGTGTCATATTTCCTGTATATTGACGAATTTATCGTTCAATATAATTGCTTGTTATTGTCAATATAATTTTGAGAAATAGTCGGTGTCTTTGATGCAGAGTGTGTGATATGATTATTTTCAGGGTAATTTCTGAGAAATGTATTTTGCAAGTTTAAACAGGTTTGAATCGAAGAGTACAGAGTGGTGAATCATCATCCCCTTTGATATCTGAGTCGCCGCTGGGGAGATAAGATGATGCCGTAGATGGTTTACTTCACATGCACATGAGAGGGTGGCAATTCGAAGAAATATTTTTTGAAAACTTCAGCAGAACTTTAACTAAAAACTTCTACCTTTATTGTTTTTAATGTGCAAAAGTTGAGTGTGTTTAGGTGACATTTAATATGGGGGTTTTGCGTGACATCCTGTTTTTGACTATTAATTTGATTTACTGCTTCCTGATAGATGAAAAATTATTCTGTAGTCTAGAATCAACCAAAAAATTAAAATAAAGAAATATTCAAAGTCAGTTGAATGGTTTAGGCGCAAGAAAGGTATCTAAAATCATAATAATAGGATTCCATAAGGTAGATATATTTGAAAATTTTTTTAGTCATCCTCCTAAGCTACTGTTTGGTCTTTAGAGAAATCGAGAATGATATAATTTAACGTTAAAATTCTTTTTCTATAATGTTGAATCTTCTGAAACAAAAAAAGGTAGACATATATTACTATCAGAGACCATAGAAACCTACCTTATCAATACTCTACAGCTGTAGTTGTTCGTGCTATGGTTCCACAATATTCTGAATGGCTTCATCAAATTATACTACGCAATTTTGTTGTAAACAACTTCAACGTTATTTTTAGTGACGCATTACATTTTTTAAACTGCAAAAACGTTATATTTCAAACGTGTTTAGATGTGTCGATTATAATTTAGAACCTTGTAGAATATTTCGACAAAGAGGGGTTACGTTAATTATGATTGAGCGACTCAAAAAATACCAGCAGATTCTTAAGATGTACTTTTACATACAGTGGATCACTGCAACAGATGTAGAATTTATTGATATAACTAGGATGCGAAATAAACTATTAGCCATGAAGAAAGACGTTGTATATCAAACGTGTCTAGAAGTGTCGATTATAATTTAGCACCTTGTAGATTATTTTGACAAAGAGGGGATATATTAATAGATAAAGATGCTAAATGATTTGCAGAATGTATAGTTAGGGAGAAAGAGAGATGGAGAGCGAGAGAGAGAGAGAGAGAGAGAGAGAGAGAGAGAGAGAGAGAGATGAAGAGAGCTATGTAGTAAAAAATGTTTAAAATCAGAAATAATTTTGTAAGATTACAGGAGGCCTTGCTATTGATTGACTTGAAAAATACAAACAGATTCTCAATAGGTCCAATTACATACAGTTGATCACTGTAGCAGATTTAGACTTTTCTATTGATATAGCTAGAATGGCAAATTAGCCTTTTGAGATGAAGACAATACGATTTGCAAACGCTTGCTAGAATTTCTAAAATAAATCAGCTACATAAATATTGGACTTGACGAAGAAACGTTGAAATCATCTTTCACATAATAGAGTAATTTGCTAAAAAAGATTCAATGTATTTACTTCAAATCTTAAAATAAAGCATCACAAATAACAAAAGTAAATTCAGCAGTATTAAAATTCAATGCAAGGAAACTGTGAATAAAACATTATAAAAAATGACACAGTGAATATCTGCTTTCTGAAACTGTTTAAATCCAAGGTTAATATAGTTTATAGAAATTAAACAATCCAAAGTTAATATAGTTTTTATAGAAAACGAGGATGGTACATTACTTTCTAGATAACTAATTTAATTCAGAGATCATAAAAGCCAGTCCATAGAAACCTACTTTACCGATATTCTACAGAAGCAGTGATTCGTGCTATGTTCCAGAATCTTCTAAAACTAATGACATCATCATTAAAGTTTGCTGTGAAATTTTTCGTAAACAACTTTAAGGTTATTGTAAATGACGCATTACATTGCGTGAAGTTAAAAGAACTGTATCCGCACGTATTGATAATAACTTAGAACCTTCTAGAACAATTAGACAAAGAGGGAGATATATGAATAGATACAGAGAGAGGTGTGTATTAAAAAATGTTATAAATCAAAAATAATTTTGTAAGATTGCAGAAGGCTTTGCTATTGAGTAACTCGAAAAATACCAACAGATTCCTAAGAGATCCCTTTGCATACAGCAGATCACTGTAACAGATTAAAAATTTTATATTGATATAGCTAGGATGCAAAATAAACTATTAGCAATTAAGAACAGGTAGGTCCCCTTGTAATAATAACATTACATCAACTATTTGAGATGAAGAACATATAATTTGAATAATTTGAATGCTCTTGCTAGCATTTATGAAATAAATCAGGTAAATAATTATTAGAGTTGACTGCTACAAACGATGAAATCATCTTTCACATAATAGAGTGATCTGCTGAAAGGATTCAGTTTACTGGCTTGAAACAATAATATCTAATGCAAGGACACTGTGAATCAAAAATTTAAAGTGAAATATTGAACACGTATATTAAAATGCACTATTATGTATAACAGCTGAAAATCTTTATTTTTCTTAGAACCAACATTTTGTTTTAAATTGTAATTAAATAAACCCATTTAAAGGGGCCAGTATTTCAAGTTAACAGAATAAGTTAATGAAAACTTAGTTTGATTAAGAAGAGGTCTTTGGTTAACAGAGGTTACGATGGAGTGCGCCACTATCAAGTACGCTGCTTTTCATTTAGTTGTATCCACGCTTCTCCTGTTAAATCTTATATTCTCTTAAATCAGGGTAACTAAAGTATCAAAATTGTATGTAGAAGAACGAGAAAGAGTAGAGAAGGATGAGGATACAGTAATGGTGTAGTTAAGAGAAGTAGGTACCGAAAATATTGGATTCAACGATTATATCATCCGAAACGTATGTTGTGTGGCATTTGGATGTGCAAATAAAAGGAGCGCAACAGCTTTAAAATAACAATAAAAAATTTAAAGAAACTTCAGGTAACACCTTGTTCATGCGTACTAAGTATATCTCCATTCTTTGTACTGCACTCTGCGATGAGTTTGATAAATCCAGTTGATTAGATAAGGATTTCTTATTAATAGAATCGTGAATATGCTTTTGTCTCAACTATAGCAACTTAGTAAACTAAAGCTTAGTTTCATTAACAAGAGGTCTTTGGTTTACAGACATTACCATAGAGTGCGTCACAATCAGATATGCTGCCTTTCTTATAGTTGTAACCACGTTTTTTTCTCCTGTTGAATTTTGAATGATCCTAAATCAAGTTAAATAAGCTCCTAAAATATATGTAGAAGAATAACAAAATAATATAGGGGGTTTGAGGAGGAAAAGGAGGATATGATAATGATTTAGTTAAGGTAGATAGGTTCTAAAAATATTAGATAGATAGGGAAGGAGGAGGATATAAGCTCAGATTCCATGAATGAACAGTCATTTTTACTGTGTCAGTGACAAGATGACTAGCCCCTGTTCAAATTGTTCCAGAACGAATTCAAGGCTTGATAATTTTAAAAAGCATGAGAAATACTCTTGCTCAGCCAAGAATCATAAGCAAGTTGAAAGAGGTTTCCACCAAATTTCAAAGGTATCTCGAAGTTTAACGCCAATGCAAGAATCTGACAGTTGGATTGATAAGGAGAGGAAAGCAGTTCCTCGAAAGCATAAGATTTTCAAACTGGACGAGAAACAAGTTATTCTGGAAGCTTGGAAACAACAATTTTCTCCACTAAAAAATCTATCATGCATTACTCAGAAATCTATCATGCATTACTCAGAAATCTAAATATGAAGTGGAACCGCTTATGAAGAAGCAAAAACTATCATATTGGCCAAATTCTTCTTCTGGCTCTACTTTTTGATTTTCTTACATTCTCCTCCGTGGCTTTACTAAGGATGGGGAAGTGACGTAATTATAAACCGACTCTCAAGTTCTCTGTGTCCTTTGTAGCAGTTTCGTAATAACTCTAAAAGAAGCCGGTCATGTATATGATTCTTGGCTGAGCAAGAGTATTTCTCATTTTTTTTTAAATTATCAAGCCTTGAATTCGTTCTGGAACAATTTGAACAGGCGCTAGTCATCTTGCCACGGACACAGTAAAAATGGCTGTTCATTCATGGAATCTGAGCTTATATCCTCCTCCTCCCCTGTCCTCGTCCTCCTCCTCCTCCTCATATCCATCATCATTTTCCAGCTTCTCTTTCTTCACCTCCTTCTTTTCCAACTTCCCTTCTAAACAGTTAAAAAAAAGTTACACTTTTAGTCATCTTGTCACTAACAGAGTAATCATGGCTGTTCATTCATGGAACCTAAACTTATATCCTCCTCTTCCTCATCCTTCTCTTTTCCTCCTCCACCTCCTCGTCCTCCTTCCTACTTTTCCTCTACTCCTCCTCCTCCTCATGTCCATCATCCTTTTCTAACTTCTCTTTCATCACCCCCTTCTTTCCCATTTATCTTTCATCACCCCCTCCATTTTTCAACTTCACTTTCTTCAACCCCTCCTCTTGCAACTTCTCTTTCTTCAACCCCTTCTTCTTTATCCTCCATACGATTCCGTTCTTTATTCCCCCGTCATCTCAACAAGATCTGCTAGCTGGAAACGTAAATAATGTACACGAAATTATTTCAATTGTTAATTAAATGCGGGAGGTTGGTATTATTGAATCATTCTTTTAGTTTAGCAAATAGTTTAATGTAGTTAAAGTAACATTTTTAAATTGTTTAATTAAGATTTCCTGTCATTAATATTTCTGAACATTGATGAAATGGAACCATAACTGTACAAAGTAAGCAATAAGTTTAAAAATTTGATATATAATTTTTATACATTTATTGTAACGAAATAAGTTAAGTAAATTTAATTTTTTTAATGTATGTGTATTTATTGATTTCCCTTACCTGAATGAATTGTAGTTTAGGAAATCATCTTATAAAACAGAATATTTAGTATAAGTTATCATTCTATCTAATATTTTTAGAACCTATCTACCTTAACTAAATCATTTTCATATCCTCCTTTTCCTCCTCAAACCCCCTATATTATCTTGTTATTCTTCTACATATATTTTAGGGGCTTATTTAACTTGATTTAGGATCATTCAAAATTCAACAGGAGAAAAAAACGTGGTTACAACTATAAGAAAGGCAGCATATCTGATTGTGACGCACTCTATGGTAATGTCTGTAAACCAAAGACCTCTTGTTAATGAAACTAAGCTTTAGTTTACTAAGTTGCTATAGTTGAGACAAAAGCATATTCACGATTCTATTAATAAGAAATCCTTATCTAATCAACTGGATTTATCAAACTCATCGCAGAGTGCAGTACAAAGAATGGAGATATACTTAGTACGCATGAACAAGGTGTTACCTGAAGTTTCTTTAAATTTTTTGTTGTTATTTTAAAGCTGTTGCGCTCCTTTTATTTGCACATCCAAATGCCACACAACATACGTTTCTGATGATATAATCGTTGAATCCAATATTTTCGGTACCTACTTCTCTTAACTACACCATTACTGTATCCTCATCCTTCTCCTCCTTCTCTACTCTACTCTTTCTCGTTCTTCTACATACAATTTTGATAGTTTAGTTACCTTGATTTAAGAGAATATAAGATTTAACAGGAGAAGCGTGGATACAACTATATGAAAAGCAGCGTACCTGATAGTGGCGCACTCCATCGTAACCTCTGTTAACCAAAGACCTCTTCTTAATCAAACTAAGTTTTCATTTACTTATTCTATTAACTTGAAATCCTGGCCCCTTTAAATGGGTTTATTTAACTACAATTTAAAACAAAATGTTGGTTCTAAGAAAAACCAAGATTTTCAGCTGTTATACATAATAGTGCATTTTAACATACTTGTTCAATATTTCACTTTAAATTTTTGATTCACAGTGTCCTTGCATTAGATATTATGGTTTCAAGTCAGTAAACTGAATCTTTTCAGCAGATCACTCTATTATGTGAAAGATGATTTCATGGTTAGATAGCAGTCAGCTCTAATAATTATGTACCTGATTTATTTCATAAATGCTAGCAAGAGCATTCAAATTATTCAAATTATATGTTCTTCATCTCAAATAGTTGATGTAAAGTTATTATTACAGGGGGACCTACCTGTTCTTAATTGCTAATAGTTTATTCTGCATCCTAGCTATATCAATATAAAATTTTAAATCTGTTACAGTGATTTACTGTATGCAAAGGGATCTCTTAGGAATCTGTTGGTATATTTCGAGTTACTCAATAGCAAAGCCTTCTGCAATCTCACAAAATTATTTTTGATTTAAAACATTTTTTAATCCACACCTCTCTCGGTATCTATTCATATATCTCCCTCTTTGTCTAATTGTTCTAGAAGGTTCTAAGTTATTATCAATACGTGCGGATACAGTTTTTTTAACATCACGCAATGTAATGCGTCATTTACAATAACCTTAAAGTTGTTTACGAAAAATTGTACAGTAAACTTTAATGATGATGTCATTAGTTTTAGAAGATTCTGGAAGATAGCACGAATCACTGCTTTTTTAGAATATCGGTAAGGTAGGTTTCTCTCTCCATCTATTGTTCTCTCTAAGGTGTACATGCTGCAGATGATTTACTGTTTCTATCTATTAATATATCCCCTCTTTGTCGAAATATTCTACAAGGTTCTAAATTATAATCGACACATCTAGACGCGTTTCAAATATAAAGTTTTTGCAGTTTAAAAAATGTAATGCGTCACTAAAAATAACGTTGAAGTTGTTTACAAAAAAATTGTGTAGTATTATTTGATAAAGCCATTCAGAATATTGTGGAACCATAGCACGAACCACCACAGCTGTAGAATATCGATAAGGTAGGTTTCTATGGTCTCTGATAGTAATATATGTCTACGTTTTTTTGTTTCAGAAGATTCAACATTATAGAAAAAGAATTTTAACGCTAAATTATATCATTCTCGATTTCTATAAAGACCAAACAGTAGCTTAAGAGGATGATTGAAAAAATTTGTAAATATTTTATTATATTTTGTATATTTTAAACTTTTATTTTAAATCTTTAATGTATCTGTAGTTCTCGCTCGCTTGCTACTTGGTACAAGAATAAAGCGACAAGGATCCTTGAGCATTTGATCTACCTTATGAATTAAAATTAAAATTATTTCTTGAAAAAAAGATCCTACTCCACCTTCACTCCATTGGAAATCGAACCACAAAACTTCTGATTTCCGGTCAGGTGCTTTTCCAATTAAGCTATTAGAGGGATCAGAATAAGAACTCTTAATTCAAGAACGTAACGCTAATTTTTAGCTAGGTGTTAATGGTACAAGTAATTATTAAAAATTTTTTTTAATTTATCTGCTATATCATCAGAGATTGTACCTTACCGACAGTAGATCAACCCTCCAAACCATAAAGGCAGAAAATCTGCACAATATCGATCAAGTTAAGAATCTTCAATAACAGAAAATGCTTAACGTCTTAATAAGACTAGATGGAAAATAATAGATTTTTTTTTAATTAAAATTATTTTTTTAAAAAAAGATCCTACTCCATTTTCACTCCATTGGGAATCGAACCACAAAACTTCTGATTTCCGGTCAGGTGCTTTTCCAATTAAGCTATTAGAGGGATCAGAATAAGAACTCTTAATTCAAGAACATAACGCTAATTTTTAGCTAGGTGTTAATGGTACAAGTAATTATTAAAAATTTTTTAAATTTATCTGCCATATCATCAGAGATTGTACCTTACCGACAGTAGATCAACCCTCCAAACCATGAAGGCAGAAAATCTACACAATATCGATTAATTTAAGAATCTTCAATAACAGAAAATGCTTAACGTCTTAATAAGACTAGATCGAAAATAATATATATATATTTTTAATTAAAATTATTTCTTGAAAAAAAGATCCTACTCCATCTTCACTCCATTGGGAATCGAACCACAAAACTTCTGATCGATATTGTGTAGATTTTCTGCCTTCATGGTTTGGAGGGTTGATCTACTGTCGGTAAGGTAGAATCTCTGATGATATAGCAGATCATCAATAAAGGTAGAAGTTTTTAGTTAAGTTCTGTTGAAGTTTTCAAAAAATATTTCTTCGAATTGCTGCCACCCTCTCATGTGCATGTGAAATAAACCATCTACGTCATCTTATCTCCCGAGCGGCGGCTCAGGTATCAAAGGGGATGGTGATTCACCACTCTGTACTCTTCGACTCAAACCTGTTTAAACTTGCAAAATACATTTCTCAGAAATTACCCTGAAAATAATCATATCACACACTCTACATCAAAGACACCGACTATTTCTCAGAATTATATTGACAATAACAAGCAATTATATTGAACGATAAATTCATCATTATACAGGAAATATGACACCACTTACATCATAATATCTTCTGACCGCTCAATTATGAGGAGCTGATCACTCATCGCCTAGAACCAACTAGCAGTCTTAACCTGCGTCACACGGATGCACACCTGATAACTAACGCGGATATGCACTCACCCATAGCGATCCAGACTCCGTCTTACTTATTGCTATTCGTACAGAAAAAAGTTGAAACATGGCAATACTGTAGATAAAGATTCCTGGAACTATGGTAACGTCATCAGAATGGCATTTTGTTTACCCTAGAAATTGTTTAACATTATATGAAATATGACGCCTCTGTCGGAAAATATCAAAGGAGAACGTTTAATTAATTTAGTTCACGTAGATAAGGATTCCAGGAATCGATTATGACTTCATCAGAATGGAATTTTGTTTACCGAGAATTGTTTAACATCATATGAAATATGACGCTCCTGTCGGCAAATATCAAAGGAGAATGTTCCATTAATTTACTTCACATAGATGAGGATTTCAGGAATCGATGATGACATCACCAGAATGGAATTTTGTTTACCGAGCATTGTTTAACATTATATGAAATATGGCGCCCCTGTTGGCAAATATCAAAGGAGAACGTTTAATTAATTAAGTTCGCATTGATAAGGATTCCAGGAATCAATGATGACTTAATCAGAATGGAATTTTGTTTACCGAGAATTGTTATAATATCACGAGGGCGGTTGCAGATCTTGAAAATTTTCAATGATGCACCATTTCGATAAATATTTAATACATAAATTATATTAGTTTGGGGTGAAAAACTTCAATTCCGAGAATAGTAGGTATAAAATAGCCTAATATTGCAATATCATATGTCATATCGTATTCTATTCCATATTTTTGGGGCTGAAAAGTTCCATTCTCATGATTTTTAAGTATTGATTTCCAATATCGATAGTGTGGAACGGATACTTCAAAACTGTGATTCGTTAGTCAGCACAAGGGGCGAAACCAATCTTAAAGCCTTCTGCGCTCTAGCCGCAAGTTTGCTATCCGTACGGAAAATTTGTATCCAGAACCGGCCTTACCTATCTACTGCTCTGAGTGTTTCTCGCACCACAGAGCATGCATCAGGCGCCACACTCGCATCATAGCACTCTAGCAATTCGTGATTTTGTCGCTCCGTCCACCTAAAAGTCCCGAGGAAAGGGGTTCGTCCATCTTTTTAGAGGCCCGCACGCCGCGCTGCAGGTAGGTATAATAGGGGGTGCGCGGGATCTTATGGTTGTCACTCAGGCGAGAACAAAAGTGGAGCGGGCCATTATGAGTTAGTTCCCACCCACCGTCAGCCCCAAGATTGGTGCTATAGAAGAGTTTCACTGTATTTGAAGATTTTATTAGATAGAAAACTAGATAAAAGACATTTCGCTTACTCCTCCTTCCACGCAGAAAAATTGTTTACTAATCTTTTCATATCTTTAGTGTAGAACTTTTGAGAAACACCTAGTTTCTTCATATGTACAGATATGAATAACTGGATAATAACCATGAATGAGATATAAAGGTATGAAAAAGAAATTTTTCTGTGGAAGGACTCTGAAAAATAAAATTCTTGCACTACGTGGCTCTCAAATGCTCTAAACTGAAGATGTAAAAGGAGCAGTAAACAAGTTTTCTGCGTGGAAAGAGGAGCAAGCGAAATGGTTTTGATACACTTCTCTATTTATCTATGTCTATTTAATTATATTAAAAACTACGTATTTGTTGAGAAAGTCCGAAAAACGTAGTAAGGCCTTTTTAAGCCTGTAAAATATCTGCAAAACGTGTCTGTAATAAATTGCAGACTAATATTGCAATGATCAATTTGTTTACACTTTAATGTGAATGCACTCATTAGCTGAATTATATCGGACGACATCAAATCGGAAGGTAGCTGTAAGTAATTTCAAATTGTAGCAATATAATTATCCAAATTTCAATTTAGAAATGAGCAATTAAAAATAATAAATAACGCTGAAAAGGGAATATTTATTTTGAATTAGAAACTCAACATTGAATTATGTGCACATTTTCAATGAAAATCGTACATTGAAATATTAAAACTCATTTGTGCTCAAAATTTTAAGTGAAAGCCTCAATCTTCAATTTATTTAACTTCTAATTACATAAGTTTTCATTTAGATTCAAACCTTCAAAGTTACCCATATCGTGCCGAATAACAATGTTCAAAGTTTAATAATTTAAAAACTTTGCTAATTAAGCAATTTTTAGTTTCAAGGGTCAAAAAATGGAATCCCAAATTAATCATTTTGAAACATTGAAAAAAATCAATGTGGTTTTAAATATTTCAAAATGGATTGGTTTTTAATTTAATTAATTTAAAATTGTACATTTTTCTTTTTCAGGTAACCTCACAATGTGCTGGTCTCTCTTTATTGCGAAGAAGTTCGCCAATAACCCCACCTCAGCAGCACCAAGTGCACCGATCTCTTTTAGCTAAAAGCTATGCCCAAAATTTACCCTCAGTAATTTATTTCCCCAAGAATGCAGGCCAAGAAGCGCTACCTGCTTCTCTTCGTCACCTGCGCGTTCCTCGGCTACTGTTACTTCGGAGGTTACCGATTAAAAAGCGAAGAGCACCCTGGAAGATCGCATTTTCCCTACGACCGCCTTCCCTCCTATTTAACCCTCAACGAAGAGTTCTACGACAAGGACCTCCGAACCTCCAACCTGAACCTCCCAAACTCCCATCACACTCGACAATGTCGAATGGAAACCTGCTTCGACTTCACCAGGTGCAAACAAGGTTTCTCAGTCTACGTTTATCCCGTAGAAGATGCAATCAGTCCCCTCTACCAAAAAATACTCAATGTCATCACCGAGTCTCGTTATTATACCTCGGATCCTTCAAAAGCTTGTATATTCGTCCTAGCGTTGGACACGTTAGATAGAGATCCACTGTCGACAGAATTTGTGCACAATTTGCCCAATAAACTGACGCGACTGCCATATTGGAATAAAGGGAAGAACCATCTTATTTTCAATCTTTACTCAGGAACTTGGCCGGATTATGCAGAAGAGTCGATGGCCTTTGATCTTGGCTATGCGATTTTGGCGAAAGCTAGTATGTCAATTTCAAGACTGAGGCCCAACTTCGACATCTCGATTCCCCTTTTTCATAAGCAACATCCTGAGAGAGGAGGAGATCCAGGACAGGCTACGGAAAATAGCTTTCCGAGTAATAAGAAATATGTGGCAGCTTTTAAGGGGAAGAGATATGTTCATGGGATTGGTTCCGAGACGAGGAATTCACTTTACCATCTTCATAATGGAAAGGATTTGGTTTTTGTAACAACTTGTAGACATGGGAAGGCGTGGAGAGAGTTGCAGGATGAACATTGTCAGCAGGATAATCAGGAGTATGACACGTGAGTATTCTGAAATTTATTGAGAACTGGAAAACACCTGGATATGAGAATTGATTTATTTTCTGACCGCGAATTTATTTAATTTATAGTTTTAGTTTTAATTTGCTAAATATCCTGAACATTGTTTAAACAAATGAGAATTGTTTGAATAATTTTAAAATATGTTAAATAATAAGTACTAATCTTAACATTTATCAACTTTATATCATTCATTTATATTCATTATTTTATTTATATATTTAGAAAAAAATTGCTTGAATAAATAATAATTTTTTAAACAGTTCAAAATTATTTTAAAAGAATACTTCGTAACTCGTCACTTGTCGACAGCACGAATTTCTTAGGAAAGTGCTATTTAGCCATTTTTGGGGCATATTCCGGGCACGGTTTAACGTTGAAAAAAAGAAGTACAAAATTTCGGACTTTATTTTTCCGGAAAACGCAAAAGTCGCAAGTCGAATGTTAATTGCTATAATTTTGGACCACCCTATTTTTCAATGTCCCTATAATATTCAGTTGCGGTAATATATTTTTATTTATTATTATTTTTTTTTCATAAAAAAGTATAGTTTTTGACTGCTTATGAGAAGTATAAGATGTCGAGAGTTACCTCAACCTCGAAGCTAATATTAGAAATGAAAATAAACTGTTGTGCTTCTATCAGTTTGTAAATAATTAAATGACTAACTGACCGGGAAAAATGAAAAATAGACTGTGTGAAAACTGGAAAATGAATGGGAATTAAAAATCTTCTAATGTTGCAGATACGATTATGAAATTCTGTTGATGAACGCTACCTTCTGCCTGGTTCCTCGAGGACGTCGACTCGGCAGCTTTCGATTCCTGGAAGCCCTGAGAGCCGGATGCATTCCCGTGATTCTCAGCAACGGATGGGCCCTTCCATTTCACGATCGCATCGACTGGAATCAAGCAGTTATATTCTCCGATGAGAGGCTACTTCTTCAGGTGAGTAGTATCGTCGATGAAAGCAACCTGAACCCTCTGAGTCGGCGAAATAACATAATCCGAGCATTGATTATTATTTTTCTTCGGCTTAGATTCCAGACATTGTGCGCTCCGTTCATAACACAAAGATTCTCAAGTTAAGGCAGCAAACTCAGTTCCTCTGGGAACGATACTTTTCGTCCATAGAGAAAGTGATTTTTACGGTTTTTGAGGTGAGAAAAATTCAGCAATTTTACAATCTGAAGTAACTCAAATTGAGGGCAATATTTTCAAGGTTTAGTTGTCATTTTTATCTAAACTTTTATTTACAGAGCATTCGAGAAAGATTGCCATGGGAAGGGACGAGGGAAGGCATCGTCTGGAATACGAATCCTGGTGCGTTGGCTATTCTTCCGCAGTTCGCCGACAGTCAACAGGAACTTCCGTTCTCGAATAGTAATCCGGGAAATACGTTCACCGCGATTATTTACTCACAGCTGGGATCCACAGCTGTTCTTTACCGTCTGCTCAGAAGTCTGGCTAAGAGTAAATATTTAGATAAGGTGAGTGAAGAGGTATTCGCATGAAGAATAAAAGACGAGATTAGATGGAATTTTGGAATTACGAGAACTTAATTGAAGCTTGAATTTCAATAGAAAATAGATTTTTTTCATGTTTTCAAAATTTGAAGAAAATATTATAAAAGATTTTCTTGGAACCCCCACCTTTTTCTATTCTTCTCAATCTTTTGTTCTTTAAAATATAATTTTTGAATTTTTCTCGTAAACGACGAATGATAACGCAAAAGAACAAGATACGTTTTTCATATAACTTTTTTAGACATGCAAACTTTTATCTAAACATTTTTTGTATCTGTCATTGTTTCCAAGAAAAAGTAGAAAATTCGATTAAGTGAAAAAAGAAATCTCTTGGCTACAAAAATTCTTTCGCAAGCATGAAACTTACAAGATATCTTCATTATTGAAGTAAAAGTTTCAAAAAAATATGCAAAAAATTTGAAGGTGAGGTTTTTGAGAAAATTAACTTTTAATCTTTTCAGAAAAACTGCTGCAGTCTTGTTAATTTTAAACCTTTTTTATAATCTTCGGGCCGATTTTTAAAGAAGACGATAAACGCTATTAGAATCAAATAGAAAATAATAAATATCTCATATAGGCCAAAATTTATCAATTTTGAAAGACAAAAATTCGGGTTTTTTGAAAAACAAAGCACAAAATTCAATTACGCATAAATTTTTAGACATTTTCTTGGGGTTGAAAATCGGAAAAATACGTATCGGCCGATTTTCAGTTAAATGATTAATTTTTAGCTAATAAAAAGGGAGTTTTCAATAAAGTAGTTAAATTTCTAACCGTACTGATCAATCTCTGATAAAAAATGAATTTTCAATAATAAGTAATAGTTGATATTTTCGTTTTAAAATATTTTAATTTTTATATCAATAAAGGAAAAAATCACACCCAAATGTTGAATTTTCAATCCATAAAGATGAATTTAAAAAAAAAAATTAATTTATAACTCCAAAAGTATATATTTTCTACCAAAGTAACTGAATTTTCGGCTAAAAAAATGACGATTTTTTAACAAAATAAGTGAATATTCAACTAAAAAAATCATTTTCAACAAAAAAAGAAACGAATTTTCAAAATAATTTGTTAAATTTTTTAACAAAGAGAATTCGATTTTCAACCCAGAAGATGATTTATTTCCCAAATTTCCAACAAAATATGTAGATAATGTTTTAACTAAAAATGACGAATTTTTAACAGAAAATAGTGTACTTCAAATTTAAGTTAAAGAAATAAGTTTTCAATAAAATAAAATAGATTTTGAACCAACTATATTAAGTTTCAATGAAAAAATTAAATGTATATAAAAAAAAGTTCGGCAAAAAATGGAATAGTTAAATTTTTAATAAAAAAAAAAAATAATTGTCAATAAGAAAAAAACTAAGTATTTTAATTTTTGATGGGATTTTCAATCATATAGTGTAATTTTTAACTAAAACGATTAAGTTTTTACCAAAAAAGACCAATTTTCAACAAAATAGATGAATTTTCCACTAAAAAAGATAAATTTACAACAAACAATGGTATACTTACAATAGTATACTTTACCAGAAAAGACAAAGTTTCAACAAAATACAGAAATTTTCAAACACATAGTTGAATTTTCAACTGAATATTGAATATTGAATTTTGAACAAAAAAAGTGAAGCGCTCGGCGGCGGCACAGCAAACTGATACTAGATTCAAGCGAGCCATCTTCAAAGGCGCTATATTCAATTTTTCAACAATTATTCACCAAGAAGAATAATAATTTTCTACCACAAAAGACAAAATTTAAACAAAATACACAAATTTTCAACCAAAAAGTTTAATTTTCAACTGAAGAAAATAAATATTTATATTAGCAGAAAAATCCTGGGACCAAAGTCGAAATGTACGGGTTGATTCGGACAAGCACTGAATTAAATACCCTGTACATTACAGATTTTTCCGTTTTTCTTTCTACGAGGTATTTATTTTGAAAAATATGTAAAACCTCTAGAATTTAAAATTGTGAAGTGAAATGTGTCATTAAATGTAAAAAAAATATTTATTTTTAAAAAGGTGCACATGTCGAGTCAAAAATATATTTATTTTTAATTGAGTAAGCATGCTATATTTTTGGTTTGACTAGCAAAAAAAATGGTTTTTATTTTTTTCCCTTATGAAAATTGTCAAATTTGCTATTTTTGGAGCGATTTTCGTACGTTGCGGGTACTATTCCCAATAATGAATTTTTTATTGGGGGGGGGGGGGGGG
>NC_046657.1:96616746-96630804 GCF_010883055.1 Belonocnema kinseyi | reverse complement strand
TAAATATTCTAGTATTTAAAAAATGTTTAGAATATTACTTGTAATGTAGACGCATATAAATACTCTTCTAATATTCAAAAGGATACTATAAGATTTCTACGCCCCTACGTTAAAAAAATATTTAAATTCTTTGTTATCAAATCAAAAATATAGCACGCTTGTTTAATTAAAAACTAAAGTGATTTTCGACTCCAATTTTTTTTTCACATTTTGGAAAAGTAATCATTTGTAGAATTTTTTTTCCTGAATTTTGATTTTATATTATTATTCAGCATTAAAAACTTGTACAAAAAATCTGCCACAATTATCCCGCCCATGTGGAAAATTTGAAAGTTCAAAATTTCGAATTTTTAGTCAAAACTCTGTACAGAAAAATGGAAAAAATGCCCCTGCTTTCTGATGACAAACGACAGCTTTTCACCAATCTCAAAAGATCCAATCAATTGGATAATTTTCACTGCATCGTAATGCACAGTCCTAACCTGAGGTGGCTCACTATTCATTATCCGATGTCAGTACAATTCAAACATTTAAACTTGTTAATTTTAAATACAATAATTTCAAATTAGAATAATTCCAAATCAATTCAAATAAAATTCCACAATTCACAATTTAAAGTTCTTGCAATTGAAATGTTACTAATTTAAACTTTAAAAATGATGTTTCAAAATTAAAAAGTTTGAAAAAATTACATAAATTTTAAATTGAAGTTTTAGCAAGTAAATAATTTTAAAATTGAAATCGTGAACTATTTATCAATACTGGATAGAAAGTTTAAAACTGTTAACGTGAATAATTGAACAATTTCAAGTTCTCTTTACTTAAATACTTCCATAGGCTATTGGGAATGGTGGTCTACCATTTCGCCACATGGTGCCGAAAAATGGAACTAGAAAGAATAGGTACAGTTTTAAACATGTATTTTAATTTTGGCAAAAAAGTTTTTTCACGATTGTTTTGTGATGTATAAAACAATGATTGAATGATAAAAACAAATATTCATCAGAAACAAATAGTTTTAGATAGAATTTCCATCTTATACAGTCAAAAAAACATATTTTTGTGAAATAGGTTTAAAAAAAAATACCATTTATTTCATGTGAGTATCAATGCACTGTAAGCTTAAATAAACTTTAATTAATGCATGTAGCGACAAATTTTATCCATATTATGCCAAGAATACGAATAATAGACGAATGGAATTTAAATATGAATTCTAACCTAACGTTTAGATCAGACTTTTAAATAGTAAATATTTCATTTATAAATTAAGAACAATTTACTTTGAGTTCATGTTTGCTTCAAAATAAGTCCATTTAATTTTATAATCTTTTGAAAATCACAATAAAGAGAACAAGAATTGTTTTTTTGTTAGAAAAATATTTCTGTCAAAAAGTGTGACTTTTCACTGTATAATATGTAAATTCCATCTAAAACTCTTTGTTTCCGATAAAGAATTATTTTTATTATCTAATAAATACTTTAGACTCCATAAAAAGTGGTTAAAACACTTTTATGTCCAAATTAAAATGCATCTTTAAAACCGTGCCAATTCTTTCTAGTTCGAATGTTTGTCACCAGTTGGCGTATCGCAGTTTAACCATTCCCAAAACAATTACTTTATTTAAAATTGAAGGTCGTAATAGGTGGTTACGCAATTTTCTGTGTGAAGCTTTGAAATAGAAAGCAATAATATTTTTAAATTAAGAGTGTGCATTTATTAATTTTTCATTGATATCGATTAAAATTACACAACTATAAATTGAGTGTTCAAATTTAAACCATCTTAGATTTAAAGATTTAAATTTTTATAGTTTCAATTTCAATTTTAATTGAATATAATTAATAATAATTAACTTATTTAAAAATGTTCAAATTTGGAGGATTTCATTTTACAAAAGTACAATGTTAAATGCTTTTTTTTCTTATTTTGAGATCGTCTGATTTTGAAGCCTTTCAATTTGAATTGGTTTAATTTTTAAAGCCTATTTCAGTACAGCAGTACAAATCTGTCGAAATTTTAAAAAGATCTTTAAAATTGAAGCTTCGAAATCAGAAAATCTGGAAATGAGACATAACATTGTCCTCAGTGTTAAGCGTTTACAACTGAAAACGAATTATTTTCAGAATTTAAAAGTGGGACTAATTTCAATCTCAAAGTATTCAAAGTTGAATAATTTGAGCTACGTATTCAGAATCAATCTTTAAAAATGATTTTTTATAGAAGTTATGAAAATTGAAGAATTTTTATTTTTCGACATTTAGGCTTGAATAATTTTAGTACCAAGCAGTTCAAATTGAAAATTAATTAAGTGTATAATGCAAAGGCGCTAGTGCGTGAAAATCCTTTTTATACACTTAACTGATTGTTTTGATATGTTCAAAATTAAATATTTTAAACTTAATGTCACCGACATTTAAATTCATTGAATTTCAAGGGCTTAAAATGAATTTTTCTCTGCGCGCGTAGAATAACGCTATGAAAAAATAGGATAATTGTTCAATATGACCCGCCTGTAAATTTTTATCTTTTCAAACCGATTGCACTATTTAAAATTTATTTCACTGTTTTATGAGAAAAAGAAGTAGTAAGAAGTCTAGTAAAAATTGAAATATAGCTCATTCTTCGTCATTTTAAAACAATATTGTACAATAAAAGAAGACATTTACTAATTTTAAAACAAGAGGTTTAAAATTAGAGTTGCACAGTGTGACAAAAAAGACCTGTTGTTGTAAATAAATAACTCTTTCAGATAATTTTAATGTGGAACTCGGACATTCCACTGCCGAGGAAGCCGCGTTGGCAGGGCATCAAGGCGACGATTCACGTCGTTTCGGCAGACGGGATATCTCATCGGTTTTATCCTCATCCGGAAATCAAAACTAGTGCCATATTATCCTTAGATGAAGACGCAACTTTGAATACTGATGAAATTGATTTTGCGTTTACTGTCTGGCAGTCCTTCCCAGAAAGAATTGTTGGCTATCCGGCTAGATCTCATTATTGGGACGATTCAAAGGTTGAGAAAATAGTGGCACTTGAGTCTCTGCAATAGTCATTAAATAATCATATTGAAATCTCTATTGAATTATCTCTTGTCAGTTCGGGATAGTTTCAGATTTTAATGATGGTACTTTTTTTTGTAATGTAGAGATCGTGGGGCTACACTAGTAAGTGGACCAATGACTACAGTATAGTCTTGACCGGAGCGGCATTTTTTCACCGTTATTACAATACTCTTTATACTGAATTGTTGAGTTCAACACTTCACAAGACAGTTGAGCAGTCGCAGAACTGTGAGGACATTCTAATGAATTTTCTCGTAAGCCATGTAACTCGACGCCCTCCGATCAAAGTCACCCAGCGGAAGTTGTACAAGGATACTACGGCTGCCGGAATCAGGTTTTTATCTTTTTTTTTCATAAAGCAAACAGAATATCCGAATATACAGAGAAAAATTGCAAGTCAACCTGAACAACTAGAATGCCAGGCTAATTAAAATTGAGCTTTAACTATAGGACTGCACTACGGGTCTAAATGACCCAGGGAAACGTAATTTCAATTTTTTTAAATAAAAAACACTTTTCAGATCAAATTGATACCTTTTCTTAAAGCTTACACTATTACGTTTATTTTTTCGTGAAAGTGCGTCATTATAAGAGTAAGCAGTTCGATTCTGGTGCAGAAACAATGGAAATTGATAAAGTTATATAATTTTGTATAACAAAACGCCATTTTTGAACTTGCTCTACTAATTTTAATTTTATAAACTATTGTAGTTTATTTATATCTATTTGTAAACTTTTCGCTCTTAATTTTAAAGAGTTAAAATACATGAATGTTTACAGCCCGAAAAAATGCGTTCTCTGGTTGCGGTAAGGACTTGAAGTTGGTGGTGGGTCCATCCGACCCATTGTGCTACGTTTCATACAGGATTAAATTCAATTCAAGTTTGAATGATTCAATGAATTTTCGTATTTGAAATCCTGAGTATTGCCTCTAAATTAAAAATATTATTTTTCAAATTCTAAAAATGTTAAGTATTATTTTCAAACGAGACAAGTTTATTGTCTATATCCATTTTGATGTTGAGTTCCTTAAATTTTAAACTTTTGTTAATTCAAAGCTTTGTATGTACTTTTTAAGTTCCAGTTTTTCGTAAATTGAATTGCTTACAAATACGAAAAATTTGATTTTTTCCGTCGTTTAATTTCGACTTTCATTTCTTTGTGACCAACAAAAATCTGGTGAGCAAACAATTTTTTTAGATGAAAACTAGAGCTACTTTTGTTCAAATTTGGAGAATATATATATTTTTGTCATTTGAACAAAACTGGGAAGCGGGGGGGGGGGTGAAAGAAGAGATATTAAAAAAAATGCCACTAAGTATAAATAAGAAATACCTAAATGTACAAATCTGGGGGAAGTACAAGGACCGAACAGGACATGCAAAATAAATACATTATCGAATGCCAATTTTACCAATTTGAATGACCTTGAAGTTTTACCAATTTTACGTTAAAAACCTTGCCATTTTTGAAATTTTTAAGATATTGAAAGTTTTCTTGTTTCAATGTATTCGCTTTTCTGCGCTTTTTCAAAGTTCACAACAAAAATTAAAAGATCATTCAAAGTGGTAGTCATTTCGATTTGTTTTTAAACTTCAAAATTGTTCTCAAAAACCTCAAATTACTTTTCCTTGCAATGCTTAGGAATAATAGGTTTTAATATAGCCTACTCACCATACATTTTCCATTTGATATTTTTTTTGTTTTTCGGGAGAACTTTTTTTTCTTGAAAATCTTGTTCTTTGCAATTCACGATATTTGTAGGCTTTTCTAGTTCCAGGTTGTCAAGTTTTTTTCACTCGTTCGAAACCAGTAAGAAATCCAAAGAAATAATAAAAAATGGTACAGATATTTGAATTTTGTTGAAAAATTAAAACAGGAGAATTTCTCAAAACGGTTATTTTTTCGCTGAAATTTTCAGGAGTGATAGGTAATATCCCATATATTTTTAACCTGGAGTGTATTTGTTTTTCGAGAGAAACGAATGTTGTTGTTGTCTTACTGTTCTGGCATTTATTGTATTTTACTGTTATTCTTTATTTCAAATCAGAGCAATGTTATTTTATTGAACATAATGATATAATGCCTCAAAACTGTAAAAAATTGAATAACTGGAACAAGAAATATTTTAAAATCTAAAAAATTGCAAAACAAGTAAGGTTTTGAAAAAAAAATTTATGGTAAGTAGACTATATCAGTACCTATTATTTCTTAAACTTGCAAGGGAAAAAATGTGGGAATGAAAAAAAAAATGTGGAATGACCAGATCACCAATCACAGAGCATCTTCGGAAAGACGAAAGCCTTCTTGTCAAAAGTGTTCTGTAATTGTTGATCCGGTCATTCCGGGCTACGGTAATTCCGGTTCATGTGTATGACAACTTTGGAAATGAACGAAACGCCTTTTGGTGCGAACTTAAAAATTTCGAACACTTCGGCTGAGTTCAGCGTGAGAATGACAATGTTTCCGCGGAACGTTTCTGATTGGTTAACGCCTCATTCCGGCCATTCCGAGATCCGGCCGTTCTGGTGCATGGAATGGAGGCCTTAGGTTCACAGTGTTTCTTCACATTTTCTTGTAATGTTTTGTGATAAAAAGAGTTTAGAAAAAAAAACAAGAAAAAAATATATCTCGTTAAAGTTTAATTTTAGAGAAAAATTTAACAATGCATTTTCTTCACAGGAACGTGATAAAATAAAAAAAAAATAAAATAAAATACTGGAAATGTAGGCTACAAAGGAACAATTTTTTTCCGCTATAATTTATTTAGTTTCTAAAGTTTATTTGTTTTAGAGATAAATTAAAAAACTCCTTGAAATTAAAAATCTTTTAAGGGTTTAGGTGCGTATAGATGGCGAAAAATTGACGGGAACTTTGGGAATTTTGTTCTCAAAGACTATTCAATATTTTTATTTGAAAATTGGACAAGTTTTTGTTTATTATTTTTAAAAACCAAAACAAAAATTTCACACAATCACTATAAAAAATTAAGAAGCAAGAACACGTTGAAGGTAATAACTTTTTTTTCCTCTCGATTTGTGCCGTGTTTTATAGCTGCTGTGCTACTCTAAAACATAAAAATCAAATTGTTTTGTTATTGTCACATAAAAATCTCGTCCATAAACTAAATCTAAAATTATTTAAATATTTTGCAAAAAAATGGCACTTTTTAAAAAAAAACATATTGTTATTGCAAAAAAATAGTTAAACCATTTTTTTTGCAAAAACCTTCTAGTTCATGGATTAGATAATTAAATTTCGTTTAAAATGGTATTTTTTTTTTTAGTACATCCAAAATTCGTTGAATAATCGCCGGAACAAAATCGGAAAATTGAAGAAAACTGTTTTCGGGAAAAACGCATTTAAAGTTTGCGGTACATGAAAATAGCTCCGAGCGACCTTTACAAAAGTAGCGATAGAATCTATACTGCTTCAAATTTCGCTCTAAAATTTTAACAGCATATTTTTGGAATGTTGTTCTTTCGATTTATCCACAAAAAAATCGATTTTTAGAGCCATCTATACGCAACCAACCCCCTTACGTAAACTTGTTACTCTAAATTTCAAATTTCTTAATATTTTTAAACTTTGACCCATCCGAATTTTTCATACAAAAAAAAAAAAAGAATTAGGTGACTCCTTTTTTTCTTAAGTTTTAAATATAAAAATAATTTAAAATATATA
Organism: Belonocnema kinseyi; assembly: GCF_010883055.1. Lineage (NCBI taxonomy): Eukaryota > Metazoa > Arthropoda > Insecta > Hymenoptera > Cynipidae > Belonocnema > Belonocnema kinseyi. Next base: position 96,624,051 of record NC_046657.1, on the reverse strand, counting down.
TATTTTCGAAATGAGAACTAAGAATTGTTAACCGAAAATTATTTCTCTTACCGTGCTTATTCAAATAAAAATGACTGTCGTTTTATGTTTATATAAGACTTTACCTCTTTTATGTAAAAAATTAAATAAACATTTTACTGTTTGCAACTTGTTCAAAAGTTTGGCCTAGTTGTTGCTACTTTTTTAAGGCACAGAGGCTACTTTCACTAGTTTTTGTAAAGTCCAGCATTGCGAAGCCTGCTGTGGGATAATTTTAAATGACTCCTCTCCAGTTACGAATATTGATCGTAAATTAAAAACTTGAAGAACAATTTGTTGATTTCAGATCACCGTGGAACGATCCCGACCATTTCATTCAAAGGCAGACTTGTATGAACACTTTTGTGGCCGTTTTCGGTTACATGCCGCTGCTACGATCAAACTTGAGGCTGGATCCGGTGCTCTTTAAAGATCCTGTAAGCAACATGCGCAAAAAGTATAGACAAATTGAACTAGTTAGCAACTAGAATTGTAATAATTGTATACAGTACGGCGAATGACGTAATTAGGTACTCATTACGGTGTGTACAGGGCCGTGGCCATCATTTTGTAAGTTTTAGATGTATCTAGTACTCGTGTTGCAAAGAGTAGTGAAGAGGCTATGACGAGTGTATAGGAGGCCGTATTGGTTTTTAAATTATTAATTTTATATTATATATTAATTATTATGTTAATTATTGATTATGGGAAATTATACATATGAATTATATAACCATGTGAGATATTCTCGCGCTCTGCGTGCCGCGCATTTATTTTTTTTTCGATGCGAGGAGCGCGAGAAGATTCGCATGATGACTTTGATGCGTTACCAAAATATATAATCGTGCCATTCAGGCGTCGAGAATGCGAATTCTCTGTACATAAAAGTCGATCTTGTGTAGGTATTAATTAATACAAAATATTATTTGACAGATACATGTGATGAATTCTCTCTTTGATCCCTCTTCTTTTCTGATTACTGAAGTCCTTAGATCCTGGAGTTTTATCCTTTGTTGACGGACTTTGGACCAGTGTCTCCAGAACGTGGGATTTTTCGGGCCCCACCACTCTCCCATCTGGGAGAGACACATGCAAACATAGTGTGTCGGTGAGTCGGCTCTGTTAAATGCTGCGAAGACCAGCCTCGTGTAAAGCCGAAAATGTACGAGCCGGAATCCGAGCTTTCCCGACTTCACGAATGAAGTTACATTAGAACCATTAGACTTCTTGCAAAGATGACAATATAATTTACTTTATGCAAATATATATGGGAGGCAAGATTTCTGGGTCTAAAATGTTTCAAATTTAATGCTGCATGCCTTAGTCATATTTTTAGTAAACAATTAATTTTTAACAAATAAAAAAAGAATTTTTGACAAAATAGTTAAATTTTCAAACTAGGAAATGACTAAAAAAATACATTTTTTAACTGGAAATTTTAGTTTATAGTTAAGTTTACAGTTGAAAAAAATAATTTTTAACCCACCAAAAATGCGATTGTTCAACGAAATAAATGCATTTTTAACTAAAACAAATGAATTTTCAAAGAAGAAGACGAATAATTCGCCACGAAAGAAGTTAGAAGATAAATTTATAATTAAAAATATAATTTTTCAAGAAGCAAAATGGTAACAAAATTGTTCAATTTTCATCCATAGAAACGAATTTTAAACTGACACCATAAGTATTCAATCAAAAATGTACTAGTTAAATTTTCGGATAAAAAATGGAATTTCCAACGAAAGAAATTAATTTTCAAGTAAACAGGATTAATTTTGAATGAAAAATGTATCAGTTGAATTTTCATTTGAAAAAAATAATGTTGTGTATAAAAATAATTAAATCTACAACAAAATAGACAAATTTTCAACCAAAGAAATGAATTTATGTACAGAAAGACTAATATTCTTCTTAAAAGAACGAAAGTGCAACAAAATACATGAATTTTTAACCACATTGTTGAATTTTCAACTGAAAACATAATGATTCAACGAAAAATTGAATAGTTACATTTTCAATTGAAAAATAATTATTAATCCCAAGAAATCGAAATTTTAACCAAATATTTAAATTCCTAAGCAAAAACTAAATTTACAAACAAATAATTTAATTTTCAATCCAATAATTTCCTAACGAAAACATAAATTCAGAAATTTTAAAATCAATTTTACAACAAAAAACGAATTTTTAACAAAATAGATAAATTTTTAACGAGAAACGGTTAAATCATCAGTTTAAAAAATCAATTTACAACTAAAATTTTTCAGCAAAATAGTTTAATTTCCAAAAAAAAAACATGAATTTTCAACCATTTTATACCAAAAGAAAATAAGTTGGACCAAAAAATGCATTATCAACCAAAGAAATAAATTCTTAATTAAAATAGATGAATTTTTAATCAAGAAAAATAATTTGCTACCAACAAAAGACAAAAAAATAATAACAAATTCTTAACAAAGTTTTTAAATTTTCAACCAAAAATGATACAGTTACATTTTCAGTATAAGAATGTTTTTCAAAATTTTAAAAATCTAATTTTGAACAGAACAGTTAAATTATTAACTCAAAAATGAATTTTCAAATGAGAAGAATAATTCTTTATTAAAAAAGGATAAATTTTTACAGAAAAAACAATTTAAAGAAAAATTTCAACATAATCGTTAAATTTTCAACTTTAAATATGAATATTAAAAATAAAAAATAAGCATTGAACCAAAAATGGAATAGTAACATTTTAAGATATATGATATTTCAACTGAAAAATATTTTGCACAAAAAAAAAACTTTCGTATTTACAACAGAATAGTTACATTTTTAAACACATAGTTGGATTTTCAATTAAAAAAAGATAAATTTTTAACCATAAAAATTTGTAACAAAATATTTCAATTTTCCCATGTTATATAATTTTAGAAAAAAATAAAGACTTAGTTCTTATTAAGCCTTCTTGCGAAATTTTGTTGTACAATTTTTTAAAAAGTTTATCATGGTTTATAAATGTGCTTTAAAATTTGAGTAAGTTTAAGATATATGTATTCAGAAATTTGGACACGATTCAAAAATAATTAAAACTTGTATTTTGTAAGGTTTCACGAAAATAAAAAAAAAATCTTTTAGGTTCCTACAAATAATTAAAATAATTTTTTATTCCGAAAAATTAATTTTAAGAGATTATTTTAAAACGTTTCAAAACATTACAGAAGATTTCAAAAATTCTTAACGAACCTAACAAATTTTAAATAAGTTTTTTTATTTTGCAGTATTAAAAAAAAATCAGGAAAAATTTAAATAGTTTTTAAAAATTAAAAGATTAGAATATCTGACAATATTAGAACAAAAGAATTATTTTTCGAATATTCGTTCGGAAATTTTTTATGATTTTTTATTTAAAAAAATGTGCTTTAAGAGAAAATTAAAAAAGGTTTTTAAACATATGAAAGGATTTCCCAAAATTTAAAAGAAGACTATAAGATTTTAATTCAAATTGTTTGAATTTGGTAATATTATAATAAATAACTCAAAATCGAGTAAATGCAAGAAATATTAAGAAGAATCCAAGAGATTCAAATCGAATTTTAAACTTAAATTCTGTTAGAAAGTTAGATCTTTATAGATTTCAAAAATAAACTTCAGAAGATTTAAAGGAATTTCGAAAGATTTCAAGGGGATAAAACTTTTTTTCTTGAAATTCCTGGGAAAATTTAGAAGATTATAAGTCAATTTTTTTACATCATGAATTATTTTTCAACATTTTAAGAAAATTTTAGGCAGTTAAATCTACTTTCAGGAATTAAAGTCATTTTTAATGTATTAGAAATATTAATAAACTTTCAAACATTTCCGAAAATTTCTCAAATACTTCTTGGTATCTTAGAAACTTCTAAATGTTGTAAACGTCTTTTAAGAAGACTCAAAATTTTACTAATATTTTGTAAAATCCAATAAAATAACAATCTTTTAGGTCCTGTAGATTCTTTTTTTACACATCTCTTTTCATGCTATTTTAGGCTATAATTGAAATTTTAAGGATTTTAAGAGAAAAAACCGAAAAGTTATTAACTTGGCCTCACATCCTTTCCTAATATATGAAAACTTTATAAAACCTTTACTATCTTAAAATACCTATCTTAATATTGGAATATTTACCTTTTACAATTTCATTTTAATCGAAAAATAATTGTAATTGTAAATAATTGTAAAATAAATTTAACAACATTTATTTTATGAAGAAATATCTCATGATTTTAAAAGGACAAAACAATAATTATAAAAATAAGTCTTTGTACAGTATCATGTAAAAACTGTGTTCTGTATACATTAATTTTTTTAATGAAAAATAAGAATACTTTTATAAATATTCCTAAATTTTATTTTATTATGATACTTAGGGAATATATTTCAGAAATGAAATTATTCATTAATTATTGATGTTTAACTGACGTCAGTTCCCTTTTTATTTATACTTGAGAATTGGGGAATCTCTTTTTCGCAAACAAAAAGTATGAAAGTTTATCGACTTTTATTATTAATTATTCATTTTACATATATGTCTATTATATCTTATCAAAACTTGATATGAAAATCTTAAATGTTAAGTGTATTTAAATACTACAATTTTTAATGTTTCCAATTTTTTAGAAATAATTTAACAAATTTTATATGTGATTAAAATAAACTTCTTTTATATCGCATTCAACTTATTCCAAGTTATATTTTTTATGTTTTTAAAATGTACGCCATTAATTATTCTGATTGGAAATAATTTAACCTCCTGTGATTTAAAGCGGGGATTCTGTTTGAGAAGAAATGTACTGAATGTAATTAAACAAAATTCATTTGAATTTTAATTTTAAAGACTTATAATTGCACACAATTTTTGGGCGCATCTTTTTTATTTTTCTACAAGGATTTTTAGGTTTTTCAGTTCTTTAAATCAGTTTATCCTACGTTTCTAAAACTCTTCTAAAGTTAACTTTTTTTTTTTAATCTCACCAATTGCACTAAATATTTCTTAAATTTATTTCATTATTTACATTGTTTTAAACTTCTTAATGTTATCCAATTTAAAAACTTTTACATCCTATTTCGAAATTTTAGGAAATCTTTTCATGTGTTTAAAAATCTTCTTTAATTTTCTTGATAATGTTAAACGTTTATTTTTCGGCCTGCTGGCCTTAAAAAATTGACTTGTTTACACTTCCATTTTTTTACAAAATTTTCTTACAAATACGTCTTACAAAGTACTATCCATCCAACCTTATAACTAAGCTGCTCGCTCCTATAGCCAAACCTTCCTCGCTGCGCCTCGCCTCGCACGCATTTCGCTCTTTTGTCGCTATGCCTCGAATTACCAGCCTCTGTCTCCGCGGCTAACACCTAATACTTAACTATTATTTATAATATTTACATTTTCCTTACATCTACTTCCTCTCCTATTTTCAATATTTCCTTCTACATTCCTCTTCCTCCTTCCTTCTCTTCTTCTCTATCTTACCCAACACCCCCTTCACCCATGCTACTGCCCTTTTGTCACCCCTTTCATGCAACAATACCTCCATGCTTATCCCCCTCCTTTCAACCTCTTCACATTCCTCCAACCAATGCTCCAATTTTGCACCCCCCTTCCCGCACAATTCACACATTCTCTTCTCTCTAGAAAGCCAGAACCTATTATAATTCTCCAAGCAACCGTACCCCATTCTCGCTATAAATTCCTGACTTCCTAGCTCTCCTTTCTTACAAAAATATTGCGCTCTCTCCCTTGTCATAAGCCACTCATAGTTTCCGTTATACATTGACTCTCTTATTCTCTCATGTCCTTCTGTCTTCTCTTTCTCCATGCCATTCTTTTGAACCAACTCATATACCTTCCTTCCTTCCTCGTGCATTCTGCTAACGTCCTCCATCTGCAATCCATTCGTTCTAAAATACCTTTCCCTTTCCACCTCCATCTTTGCACTACTACGTCTGTTCTCCTTCTCCCACCAACACTCCCTAACCAATTTACTTCCCCCCTCTTCCAAAAATTTCTCCTCATATTTACACGCGCGACTCCCTGTTATAATCCCTAAACTCGTTTTTGCTGTCTCCCTCCTGACAATATAGTTCGGCGTATTCCTTGCCAACACCAGTATCGACTTTACATGCCTCTCCTGTACCCTATTTACCTCCTCACTTACCTTTCAGCCCCACACCCCCACTCCGTAAAATAAGACACTCATCACTAGCGAATAAAACAATTTCATTCTCCTTTCAAAATAATCTGCGAACAATCCCTTCCCCAGCCCCACACCTGCCTCATCACCACATTTGCCCTCCTCACTCTCTCTTTTATATGACCATCCACTCCCTCATTTCTTCGAAACAAGAAGCCCAGGTACACAAACTCTTTCACCTCCTGTACCGCTTTTCCCTTCCACTTCCACTCCCCTCCCCCATCTCTCCCACCACCTTTCCTGAACACCATAACCTTTGACTTGTCCGCATTTGACTCTAACCTATTCTTGTCCAAGTAACGTCTCAACCTCTTTATCATCTCCTTTAAAGCCTCTTCACTCTTTGCCAACAGCACTATGTCATCTGTATATGCGAGTGACCATGTCCTGACTCCTACTCTAACTCCTCCTACCACCACCGCCGCTAGCTTACTCTCCATATCCGCGATGAAAATTGCAAAAAGCGTTGGGCTAAGCGGGCACCCTTGCCTCAACCCCCTATCAATCCAAAATCCCTTAGAGATTCCCTCCCCTCTTCTCACCCCTCTTACTCACATACGTGTATTCTTCCTCTTCGTCCCCTTTTACCAGACCATTCGCCACCGCCCACCCTCTATCCTCAATCCAGTCTCTTAGAATCTCCCCCTCTTTATTTATTATTTTATCCTTCGATTTTCTTTCAAAACTCTCCCCTTTCTGGTACAGGCCCCCTTCCCGCCCAATTCTCGAATTAAAGTCTCCCCACATTACCACCATACCCTCATCTCTCTCTCTCTCTCTTAGTAAGTTTTCTACCCTTTCTTACCCTCTCCATAAACTTCTTCCTCTAATCCATCCCTAACCCCTGTTATAATTCCCCCACTAGCCCTTCATTTACTTTTTACTTTGACAGCTTCCTGTAGCCTGTACCTATACCCCCTTGGCAACTTTCGCTCTACTCTATCCCATTCCTTTCTCTCTACCCACGTCTCTACCAGTCCAATCACATCAAATTCCTGAATATACCTCTAGAAATCCTCATCTTTCTTCTTTACCCTTGCTACGTTCCAGTACAACACCTTTAACATTCCTC
>NC_046657.1:96605210-96616736 GCF_010883055.1 Belonocnema kinseyi | reverse complement strand
AACAAATTCCCCTGCACTTCCTTCAACACCTCCTTCTCTTCATCCCATGCCCACATTTTCTCTTCTATTTTTATTTTCCGATACTCTATCTTCACTGCTCTCCCTTCCCTCCTCTACTTCCTAGCCTTGTCATTTAGCATTCTCTGAACATCCCTTTCCTTCCTCATCAAATCTTGATCGATAAAAACCTTTTTGTCCTTTATCCTATTTTTGTTACGCATTACCCCCAATTTTTCTTCCACGCTCTCCAATTCCACCACCGCCACTTTATTCTCCTTTCTCTCCTGCACCCTAACTTTCCCTACTTTGCCTTTAACCCACCCTGTGCTCTGCAGTAGCGCTTCGACCCCGTCCCTTTCTTTTCCGCTCTTGAGCTTAAATCCTCTTATCACTATATTATTTCTCCTATCTGTCTTCTCTTTTCTCTCCATTCTCAACTCCATTGCCCTTATCCTTTCCCTATCCACTCTCTCCTCGTTTTCATTTCTACGCTCTCCCACTTTCTCTTCTAGCATGATCCCCACTTTCTTCCAAATACCTTGCTTCTCACCCTCCCGCCTGTCCACTGCTTCCATTCCCGACCTGCCCTCCACCTTCTCCAGCCTTTTTTCCGCCCTTTTCTTCCACATCCTAATATCTTCTTCCATCTCCTTTATTTTATCCTCTTTTTCCTTCCTTACCGAAACCAACTTCCTCTGCAATCCTACTTTTCCCCTCAGCTCTTTTACTTCCTTTCCCCATATCTTATTTCTTACCCTCAGGTCCTCCCACATACTTTCCATCTGCTCCATAGCCCCCCCTACGTCCTCCCTTAACCCTCTGATCTCGCCTATCAGCACCCCGATGGCCTCCTTCTCCGCCTGCCCCTCTACTTGGGGGGGGGGTTGACCTACGTGTTCGTACGCTTTTTTTTAAAGGAACTCTCTAGCGCGCTTTTCTCCGGACTCTCTTTGCTTTCCCTTTTCCTCTTCAAGAGATCCTCCCCCTTACTTGCACTGGACGCTCTCTCCCTTGCCTGACCACTTCTTGCCCCTCCCCGACGCGCACTTGACATCGGGCCACGCACAACTAGCCGTCGTGTCCCTCTGGAAATTTCCTCCTCGTCTACTTCACTACGAGCACTGCAAGTACTCTCGAGTCTCGCTGCCCACCTCCCATTCGTCCGTCGGTAACTGTAACCTATCCATACACAAAAGTACTCACTGCCGCCCACAGATGTCTCTTAAGGCTGCTGCCGCTTACCGCCCTAAAATTTCAGTTTCTTTGCTCTATTTCACCTCTCACATTCCCTTTAGCCACTTTTTTCTCGCCCCTAACATCCCCCATCACTACAAGAACCTCCCTTGCCCGCCATGAAGGCCCAAATCCCACCCCCCAACTACAATGTAAATTAATTTCTATCTTCCCAATGTACCCCTCACAACCGTACTCACCTCCTAGACTTCGACCCTCGCACTCCACTCACACCTTCCACACAAACTTTGTAAAAACTTCTCACCGCCTGTCACTGCACACTTTCTCACTACCGCCACCAACATGCAAGTCCCTTTAATTTTCTTTTGAAGCACATTTTTCAAAATTAAAAATCATTGCAAATTTTCACACGATAATTAGGAAAATAATTCTTTTGTTCTAATTTTGTCAGGCCTACTAATCTTCTAATCTTTAAAAATTATTCTAATTTTTCCTGATTTTTTTTTATTTTGAAAAATTAAAAAAAAAATGCCTTTAAAATCTTTCAGATAATTTGACAATTTTTGACGTATTTTGTAATGTTTTGAAATACTTTAAAATAATCTCCTAAAATTAATTTTTCGAAATAAAAAATTATTTCAATTATTTCTAGGAACCTAACAATAATTTTTTTTTTCATTTTCGGGAAAACTTGCAAAATTCTTTAAAAATCTTTACAAGTTTTAATTATTTTTTATTCCTTTCAAAATTTCTGAATATATCTTAAACTTACTCAAATTTGAAAGTAAATTTTTAAACAAACATATAATTTAAAATATTTTGTAATAAAATTGCACAAGAAGGTGTAATAAGAATTATGTTACTTAATTTAAGATGTAAAAAAATTTACTTATAATCTTGTAAGATTTTCCTAGAAATTTTAAGACAAATAGTTTTATCTCCTTGAAATCTTTCGGAGTTCCTTTGAAGCTTCTAAAGTTTTATTTTTGAAATCATTAAAAATCTAAATTTCGATTTAAATCTCTTTCATTCTTCTAAATATTTATTGCATTTACTTGGTTTTTTAAAATTTAATAATCTTACCAAATTTAAACATTTCTTTAAAATTTTTACACTCTTCTTTTAAATTGCGGATAATCCTTTGATATGTTTAAATCCCTTTTAATTTTTCTATTAAAGCACATTAAAAAAATAAAAAATCATTAAAAATGTACGCAGAAATGTTCTGAATATCTGAATATCTTTGAAACATACTCAAATTTGAAAATAGATTTTAAAAATCAGCATAATCTTTAAAAAATTGTGTAACAAAATTGCACAAGAAGGCCTAATAAGAATCACGTTCCTTAATTTAAAATGTAAAATAATTGACTAATAATCTTCTAAATTTTTCCCAAGAATTTCAGGAAAAATAGTTTTACCTCCTTGCAATCTTTCGGAATTCCTTTGAAGCTTCTAAAGTTTATGTTTGAATTCTTTAAAAATCTAAGTTTTTGACAGAGTTTAAGTTTGAAATTCGATTTGAATCTCTTCGATTCTTCTTAATCTTTCTTGCATTTACTCCACGTTCATCTATTTATTATAATCTTACCAAATTGTAACATTTGGATTTAAACTCTTCTACAGTCTTCTTTTAAATTTTAGGAAATCCTTTCATATGTTTAAAACCCTTTTTTAATATTGTCATAAAGTACGTTTTTTAAAATAGAAAATTCATTCAAATTTTTCCCACCAATCTTGAAAAAGTTCTGTTTCTAATCTTGTCGGACCTTCTTAGCCTTATAATAATTAAAAACTATTCAAATTTTTCTTGATTTTCTTTGAAATTCGGCAAAATGAAAAAGATTGCCTTAAAATCTTCAGATTCTTCATTAACAATTTCAAACTTAGTTTAAAATGTATTGACATTTTTTAAATTTATTTTTCAAAATAAAAAATTATATTAATTATTCGTAGACACCTAAAAGAATTTTTTTTATTTTCGTTAGACCTAAAAAAATTGCTTTAAAAAATCTTTACAAGTTTTAATTATTATCGAATCGTTTTGAAATTCCTGAATACCTCTTAAAACTTACGAAAATTTGAAAGGACATTATTAAACCAACAGAAATTAAAAAAAATTGTGCAACAGAATTGCGCAAGAACGCTTAATAAGAAGTAATTTCCTTATTTTTTTCTAAAATTATAGAACATAGCAAAATTGCATGAACCTCCATTCTCTTGGCACTTTGCGAAATTCAGTTTACTTAAAAGCTCCTCCTAATAGCCAGTTAGTCACCGAAAACGATAGGACTGATACTGATAGGATTATTTCGTGCCATAATGAAATGAGCTTGCCATTGACAACCGTGCCATCTGACACTCGACTATATATCGCGAAGTTATTCCAGCAATTTTCATTAAAAAGAGCAGTGAATATCAAATTCATTTAAATAAAAAAATCTATACTATGGTTTAAAATTAATTATCCACCATAAGCATTCTGGTTAATATTTAATTGAAATTCAGATTTCTTCTGAATAGGTTCTAATTCGTGGTGTTGTAGTAGGTGCCAGTAGTGTTTTGAGAACCTTCTTTAACCCTTAACTGGATCACTCTCCCGCTCGAACGTAAATGGCACAATGGGTCTACTGGACCCGAGCTTATTCAAACGTGCATTACACAGCCTGTATTAAATATTTTTGCTTAAAATTTTTTTCTGAAGTACTTTATAATGTCCTTTTTGAAATTTAATTGGTTTTGTAGCAATTAATTCATTTTAAGTTGTTTTAAAAAATCGTGAAAAAAATGAAAAAATGCGTTTTTTCACCGAAAAATTCATAAGTCATGTTAATTTCAATATTAAGACCTAAAAATTTAGTATGACACTCTTGAGATACTATACTGTAAGGAAATAATCATTATTATAGCAGAACTTTCAAAAAAGGTATTTATTTTAAGTTCAAGGTATTCATTTAATGAGGTATTTATTAAATTCATAATTTGAATGTTTGGAGCTAATTTATTTAATTGTATCAAATTAGTTGTATAAAAATATGTACAAAATTACTGAAAATACACTACAGGTCAAAAGTTTGGGTTCACCTCTTTTTTGACAATTGATTAGGTTCTTTTAATTTTAATGATGTCAAAGCTAAAATTTTGTCTCCTCAAAGGTTCAAATGCTGTCAAAAATCTGTATAAAATGAACCTAGGATGAAGCCTATTTGTCTATTTTTCCAGTAGATATTGCAAAATGGTGTAAATTTCAATGTTTTCTTAAATTTGTAATAACTTCCGTAATATTTAATATTTTTTAATTTGCCTAGGCTCATTTTAAAGTTATTTTCCACATTGCCCCAACGGCTTATGATTGTAAATTTAAAAAATTTCTTATTACAGTGCGAGAACTTAAACTATTTTTCCACAGTATCACAAGAACGTTATGACCGTAAATCTAAAAAGAATATTATGACAGAGCAAGAACTTGAAGTTGTTTTATACTAATAAGATGTTTCGATACTGTAAATTAAAAAATATTAATTATTACAGAAGTTATTATAAATTTAAGAAAACATTGAAATTTACATCATTTCTGCAATATCTACTCGAAAAATAGACAAATAGGGTTCATCTTGGATTCATTTTATATAGAATTTTAAGAGCATTTAAACCTTGAAGGAGCCAAAATTTTAGCTTTGACAAAATTACAATTAAGAGAACTTAATCAATTGTCAAAATAGAGGTGAACCCAAACTTTTGACCGGTAGTGTATATAAAACTAATATTATATAATATAGAAGTTACTCATCAGTTACACATTTGGAGCATAAAGGTGAGCGGTGATCGTTACACGTGGAGACACGGCAAAAGGCACAAGCGATTCTTGTTTTTCTATCTTTCTTTTCTGTGCATATTTCGCATCTTACTTTCTTTTCTAAGAAAACAAGTTGAAGATACTTTACAAATTAATAAAAAAACACGAAATTCACTGTTAAAAATTGTTGTGAAAAAACTGCTCCTCAATCGCTAATGTAAACTAACGGTAGATGTTGACACTTGGTTTATTTTTCAAAATTTAGTACAATTAAATCGAGCTCGAAAAAACGCTCGGGTCCTTTGGACCCAGGGTGCCAATTAAGAGTTAAAAAAATTTTGTTACAAATATTTCAGTTCCAATTTATGACTGTAATCCCTCAGAAGTTTAAATCACCGTTGTCGATTTAAGTTACAATAATTATGATATTTAAAAAAAATTAGTTGAAGTGTAAGCATTAAACGTACGCTCAAACTCAAACTTGGAGCGGAGAGCTCAATGAGAATGTGCTCGCACAGCCGGCATTTGTTTTGTATTGTATATCTGGTTATGAAACTGCGCGATAGGAAAAAGTGCGTGCTTCCCAATTAGAAGCATTGACGTGCAGTGTTTTTTGGTGAAAATATTCATGTCTCTTTAGATACTGCTGTCTCCGAAGTCCATATGCAGGAAGCACATTTATTTTAACGGTTAACACCAAAATTTGTTCTTAATTTGTGTTAAATATGTAGTTTTCTTCGTATTAGAAATCTCCCTTGTCTCCGCATAAAAGGAATTTTCAAAATATTTGTTACCACGTATTAAAATCCACTGGAAACGGTTCATACTTTCCGCATGGTTTACGTCCGGAGTGGAGATGTATCCGGTTTGATTGTGTTAGGTCAGGTCCACCTTCACCCCCAAAAACCGGCGTTATATTCGATCATTGTTCGCTCTTATTGTAATGCACACCTAAATAGCCAGTACAAGAATTAAGTGCACAAAGTTTGCTGTAAAATAAAATTGAAATATGAAATTAATCTTATATTCTCAGGGTGACAACTTGACCGGGAAATCGGAGAATGACCGAGAATTTAATTTAAAAAACGGAAATTGACTTCTGATCGCAGTGAAATTCCATTTTTCCTTATTATTTCGGATTAGAGTCGAACGTAATGATGATCGCGCAAGTGAATAGGTGAACATAAGAAAACACAGCGTCACCCTAGAGCAGTGGTCGGCAAACTTTTTGCCCACTTTTCAGGTGAGGGCAGGTTTGACCCAAGAAATTTTTTTCGCCTACCGCGCTTTGTTCGTCAACGCTACGTTTTTTCTGAGATGGGTTGGTTTTCCTCGGCAGAGGTTTATTGTTAGACGGGATACTCAATGTGAATAAAAAGTTACAAATGAATTTTGTTTTAAATTCTTATATTAACCATTTATAAGTCTGGAATTCCAGATCTGTGACTTTTTTCGATTAAATACATCTAAACTTATACTTGGGAAATTAAAAATCAATGATTTGATGGAATATAACGAAAAGTAAATTTTAAGCTAGGGCTGCCGCGCGTCAGTAGTTTGCCGACAACTGCCCTAGAGTTGTCGCCCTATCCACTATTTGATATTTTTGAACTATTATTTTTAGGCACGGTGAGGGATAAACTTCGTCTTTCAATCAATTTTTCCCTGAAATTTATTTGTTCAGCTGTGACAATTATTAATTAAAATAGTGACGTTAATTAAAAGTTAGAATAATATCACGACATGTCCTTTTGTGCATTGCTATAAGTGAAAAAATGCCAACTTCGTAATGCATATTTTATATGGATAACAAAAGTTCAATTTAAAAAATAACAATTTACAAAAATACGTGACCTATTAGATCTCTAATGATTATAAACTTATCTGAAAGCAAGCAGATCAATCAAAAATTTTAATTTAGGTAGCGAGAAAAGAGGAGTTGACGGATAAAATGAGATAAGTAATGTTCATCCATTTAAAGGATATTTAGGACAGTAAATGATAATTATATTTTTTAGTTTAAAATCAGTTAACACGGCACCAGTAATAAAAGAACATTCTAAAATTAAAAATTACTTATTCATATAAATCTTAACGCACATCTACATGTAAAATCTTCACATACACACACAAACACACAGTTTGTAAAACCTTTTCATTCAACAATAAATATTTTTTTAGTCAAGTGACAACAGTAAAATGCGGACCGGTAAAAGAAAAAGAAAACATATTGTATAATGAGAATTACTCAAATTAGGGACAAAAAGTTCAGATCCTTATTTGTTTCCTTTACACCAAGAATAGTTGTTACATACCCATTCGCTTCTGAATAAGCGACATGCTGATGCGACATTCATAAAGTAAATTGAACTTGTTGAAACATACTCCTGATGATATGGAATCCTAAGGGTTCATTCAGGACGACTCAAACCAATTGGTTGTTAATTCCTTCTTCAAGGTGTATTGGACATCGACATCCAATATAAATTCAAGGGTAACCGAAAATCCACTCACCACCACAATAAATAATCTCACTCAGATTAAATAAGCATATTGGCCACGCTCTAACAAAGTAGAATCCATTTGTTGCACCCTTATCGTTTTTTACTAATAAAATTTCACGAGTCACGTAGACATCCACTATACACTTGAAATTTATACCTGTAAAGACACGTAGACACAGCTCCTTACGCATCGTGGCGCAGTTCAATACCAACAGATTTTTATTATAATTACAAATTTACACTCTTTCACTGGATATTTAACGTTACTCAGCGAAGTACAAGAGCGAAATGAACGAGTCCATAATTCTTTGTATATGACTACGGAAACTATCCCGCGTTTTTCGTTCATCATGAGTGACGTTAGCGAATTTCTTATTCGATTAACCAATAGGTCGTAACTTTTGTCTCATGGGATGTCCAGGTATAAGTATATTTGTCTTTTCTTTTAAATTTACGAGATTGACCACGATCACTGTATTCAAACTGGCGCCATTCATGTCTATTTGGCCAGCGGCGCGAATATACAAATTTAACTCAGTACAATCTCATGGAGTTCCTGTGTTGGACCACCTCTTCAAAAACGGTCACATATATTTAACCTTATAAGTAACTATGGGAATATAACTCAGAAGGCAAGGTCCAAAAAGAATTTTCCACATCAGCTGTAATACAAGGGCCGCTAATACACCTTGCTTGCGTTCTTGGCGACACATCGTGCAGCTACAGTGCAACCTCACGCATTGGTATCTGCGAAGTCAGTTTGTGCAGTTAAGTGTATGTGTGTGTCAAAAGTTATTTGTGGCTACATTCACGACATCTTCAATGTCTACAGATTGCTGTAACGACGAAGGTAAGCGACGTGTCTCGATTAATTATCAACAAGCAGCTGGACCCCTTGTAGATAATATATGAATAGCTTTCATTTGTCATACATGCCGAGCACTGGCATAAGACATGTAAGGATGTTTCATCATCCCTTCCGCATTTTCTGCACTGTTTTGTGGGGTTGTAACCCATTTTGTGCATTTGATAGTCCAGGTGGTTGTATCCTGCAATCATCTGAACCACTATTCTTATGTTTTTCTTGGGTAATCCCAGGATTTCTCTCGCTTTTTCAATCCTGTACATATAGCCCAGGATGGCCATCATCTGTCGCCAACCCTAGGGCTATTCCTATTATTTCCGGTGCTTCGTCAGGATCCATCTTTTGATGGTTCTTTCCTGCAAGTTGATTCAAGGTCTTTTTGCATTCCCAAAGTAGCTCTAATGTTATGTTTGGTTTCCCAACTGCAGTTAGTGTCACTTGGCTGTCCGACCAGATTCAAATATGCCTCCTAGAACCATTTTCTTGTATTAATATCTCAGCACATCGAAGGATACACCTTCTCCTGAAAAATAATGGCATGCCGCCCACGCGGGACCCCTGGCTTACTCCTTTCCGCGCTATGTAGACTCCTGCTCTGGATCCACCCTTTCCTTTGGAGTCCCCCCCTATACCAGATTTCCCCTTGAAGGAACGGATCACCATTTACTTTCCAGATATCCCTGCTTGGGATGAAGTCAAGGACAGCCCTAGTAAAGTTAATGTAATTTACTGTTTTATTTTGGCTCATTTCTAGAATTGGAGGCATGTTAGTTTCATTTGGAGCTCAGTGTGTCTAGGCCCATCACGTGAGTCGCCATGGCAGTTATCGCAACGTGTTTCTTCGCAGGGCATGAATCCTATCGTCGCTGTTGACCCAGTCCTCATTTCTCCAGTCACATCCCTAAAGAGATTAGAATCAAGCAAGTATTTTAGGCCCTAAAACGCACCTCAAATCAAAGGCTCTTCTGCATATCCAAAATATCATGTGAAAACTTCTTCCATTGGATCTCAAGATACTTCGCTCAATTAAATTTACTGTCTTGGATTACCCCCAGACATTTAAACAAGCCTTAGATCGTCAGCCTCCCATTAAGAAGTACAAGAGCGTCAACTTTTGACACTGCGTACTTTCTCGTAAAATAACCAGGCTCATATTTTCTGGATTTGCTGAGAACCCTGAGCTGTCGCACCAGAAGTCTACGATGCGCAGCGCCGACCTTGTGAGACCCATTAATGTTTAAGGATGAGCCCCCGACTAGATTTACACTCATGTGTGTATCCCTGGGTGCTCGGACATCCCTTCCTTATTTAGCCCCCGAAGAAGACGTCCACTGCAATGCACCACAGAATGTGTGACAAGACACCCCCTTGTGAGCTTTCCCCGCGGCGCTATTTCCCTGTCTAGGCCTCCGCTTCATCTGGTTTCCAGTCACCCTCAGCGTAGCATGCTTCTTATCCAGCTTACTAGCTGCTCTAGCACACCACAACTTGAAACATCTCGGCAGATCGATTCTGGAAGGCTAATGCTGAAAGCATACGTCCCTAAGAAAGTGCTCACAACATACCCTGCCTGTTGCCGCTTCTGCTTCAATTTTCCCACCAAAGCATGGAGCGCAGTTTCCACAGAGCACCATGTTTGAAAGGCGCCCTCTGTGCAGCGGAGAAGCTAAAAGTATCTTATCCCTGATATATATCTCGATCCAGGGGCGGACCTAGAAAAATATTTGGGGGATGTAAAAAAATGTATACCCCAGGCATAGCTTAGTGGCGTCGACCTTTAATACGAAAGGCCAAAAGTTTCAGGGGGGGGGGGGTTCACCCCTAAACACATCCCCTGGATCCGCCACTGTCTCGATCAGCTTCTCCAACGTTTTTACGATGAAGGACGTTAAACTGATCAGCCAGAAATCTTTAGCAGCAGAGTAGCTTGCGTTTCCAGGTTTGGGAATGAAGGCCACTCTGCCATCTTTCTATGCAGCACGTTCCTTATGACAAAGCTTGTCCCATATAATTTTATCAGTGGGATGACGACATAATACATCTCCTTTTGTAAGAGCACTGGATAGACGCCTTCCACTCCTAATGATTTAGAAATGATAGAACGACCCAAAGGCCCTCTCCACCTTCTTGATGTCAACTACCTTGGCGGTGAAATTTTAGTCGGGAAGTGAACTTCGATTATGTGATTCAGCATTGCTTCTTTATATTGGGCAAACTACCCATCATCGATCTTTATGTTCCCGAGGCGGAACTTCCAGATTTTCTTCCAGTATCTTGTAGAGCCTCGCTGTGTCTGGAATGTTCTTTGACTCCTTGCAGAAGCCCCTTCCATCTTCTTGTTTTTAAATTTATATCTTTTTATTGTATTGATACTGAGCCATCTTGTAGATTTCTCAGTCTAAAGGCAATTCAGTTGTGTTTGCTCTGTTGTACAACGCTCTAGACTTGTTGCGGACTTCCTCCTGGTGTATGTTCTACCATGCTACTCCTTACCTAGACTTAATTGTACTTGTAGGGAAATTGTTCTCATATGATCTAATTAGAGCCCTTCTCAGAAAAATTCTGGCGTATAAATCCCATCTAATGCAGGACCTCTGGTTCACCTATTTCAGATCTGTAGTCCTATGGGAACTTTAAGCTCTCCCACCAATAGGTCACGTGATCCCTAAGGAGAGTTCTAAAATGGCAAATTTTAAAGTAAAAGATTTTATAATTACTTATTGTAAACTGAATGATATCATTAATGAAAAATTTAAGAATTGAACGTAAAATTTAAAAAAAGTTGAATTCCCGGACTTTTGATTCTAATTTATTTCATTTTAAAGGCTGCTACTTTAAAATTGTTATACAATTTTGAATGTTTTATTTTCAAATAGTGTTTAAATTTAGATTCCTTACAATGAAAGATATAACATTAGAAAGCTTCCAATTATTAATCAATCATAACATTATTAGTATGAATTTCCCGTATGGAAATAGCCCGGGTTAGTCCTGGTACAACAAGGTTTCTGGCCGGGGACTGACCGAGCTATGTTTGTTTTTTAAGAACCTAGCCGTATGTAGCCGTACAGTGTGTCCCATATTTATAGGGCCACCCCATTTTTTAAGGATAATTTTTTTTCTATTGGAACAAACTGCACCAAATTTTTTGAGTGAATAAATGAGTC
>NC_046657.1:96580154-96605110 GCF_010883055.1 Belonocnema kinseyi | reverse complement strand
AGTAAAATTTTAATATTATATATTTTAAATTGCATTATTTTACGAATTATTTATTATTCTTCAAAAAAATTGAAGTTTTTTTTAGTGGCCCTATTAATTTGGCACAACTATTTTTTCGAAAAAATGTCCAAATAAAGGAAAGAATGGAATTGCGAGCTCTATATTTGAGGAAAAATCG
This sequence comes from Belonocnema kinseyi, assembly GCF_010883055.1. Classification (NCBI taxonomy): domain Eukaryota; kingdom Metazoa; phylum Arthropoda; class Insecta; order Hymenoptera; family Cynipidae; genus Belonocnema; species Belonocnema kinseyi. Next base: position 96,604,932 of record NC_046657.1, on the reverse strand, counting down.
TTAATTCGACTCATTCATCCACTCAAAATATTTGGTGCATTTTGTTTCAATAGAATAAAAATTATCCTTAAAAAATGGGGTGGCCCTATAAATATGGGACACACTGTATTATGTGAAAACCCCAGTCGGGGGCTGACTGAGCTCTGATTGGACAAATCTTATGATCAAATGCTCAGATGGTAGTTGGCCGGGCGCTCATTGGCAATAATAAAATGATTAAACTTTGTTTATAACTTAATTATTTTTTCTGATTTCATTAAGAAATGGATGCGTATACACGCATGGGTGTTCTACGCGTAGAAATATATTGGGTGAATATCTTTTTGACACCACACATTATAAGGTTTCATGAGTTCAGACTTACAAACCATGCATTTTGTGACCAAAATTCGATGACACTTTTTTGAAATTCGAACTATTTTTTTTTAATTCTAAGTTCCATCTGCTAGGCGTTAGATTTTGTGTATAGATATGTAGGTTCGATACCCCGTAGCGTTAGAAATTTTGTTTGTAATATAATGTTTAAAAATGTAATATATGTATTTACTCTAAACAGGAGTATTAATATTTAAAGTCAAAATACTCGCAATCATTTAATATTTATTTTTTAAATACCTTTTTTGTCTCTCAACGACTACGTCAAAATAGTTAATGTTTTCTGTGTGCTGGACGTGTGAAATTTCATATATTAATATGCTCCAATTCTACAGTAAAAAAGAATCAAATTGATTCCCTAATTCAGTGACTGATGCTCTTCATACAATTGAAACCCGAATCATTTAAATCTAGTAAAGCACCAATTGATCTTGTTCAAGCTACGGTCGGGCTCCCTGGCCAGCTCCCGGCCATGCGAAAAGGCACAGTTCCGCTCCAGAGGCATGCATCGGTTACTCAATAATAGGCAGAATAGATTTTCATCCACTCCTTGGTTGCGGATTGAGTACAGATAAGACCAAGACCCTCCAAGACCAAGATTAACCCTCAGTAGCGAATCTACCTCTAACAGATCCTATGAGACGAGTCTGAGTAACAAGACTGACAAATTTTAAGGGAATGCCACATCTAAGGAACTGTTGCCCCGCTGGATTTATTCAAAGATAAACTATAAAAAAAACTTGTAGCGAAAAAGTCTGCGCAACCCTTATCAGTCTTTAAATATGAAATTTCCCTGAAAACAAATGAAATTTTTACTTAAGTAATGCGAGTGATCCACTTTTGGCTATATTTCAAGCAGTGAAATCTCACTGGACCAGCTCAAGAGAAAAAGTTTCGAAAAATTGGTGAGATCAAAGATGCTCCACATATTTTCCATCGAAGTTTGCATTGCTATCGTAAAGAGTAACATTTTAAAACCCATTTTGAAGAAAAATGAAAAATCACAGAAAAACAACAGTAAAATGGTTTGCAGGTAAACATTCTGGGAGTAATATCGCCACAAAAAATTTAAATCGCTGAGGGTAAAACGAAAATTTAGTGAAATCCACGCACTTTTTAATATTATTTTGGCTAAAAAGTTTCACATACAATAACCTTGGATGAATTTTCATTATGTGAACCTCTTATCTGGAAGAAATATTTCGTCATATTTGCGCACCTACAATGGAATGATGTAATCTTTTATGAGACTTGCATCTATACTCTTTATACTTAAAATTAATGATTTTCTGAGCTTTCTAAAGTGAAAATATAACCCGTGTGTCTAAAAAATATAGTTCGACATTTTTATGTATTTTTATTTGTTGTATAATAAATAGTATACATCAATGACATTAATGTTTATTGCGAAACGCAAATATATATTCATGTATTAGTAGAAACTTTATGAAATATTAAGGAGAATAAAAAAGGTGGGCTTTCAAGAAAATCATTTTTATTTTTTCAAACTTTGAAAACATGCAAAAAAATATGTTGTGGAAAACCCCACCTTTTTTATTTTTACAAATTTTTGCAGTGTTTCCAAACAAAGGTATAAAGTTCAATTGTTAGAAAAAAGAATTCTCTTGGCTAAAAAGTTATTTAGTAAGCATTAAACTTGCAAGATATCTTTATTATCAAAGTACAAGTTTGAAGAAATTGGCAAAAAATTTATAGGAAGGTTTTTGAAAAAATCGATAATTAATCAAAAATAAAATAATAAATGTATCAATGAAGTCAAATGTTATAGAGGTTTAAAAAATAAAATTCGAGTTTTATGAACAACAAAGCACAAAATTCAAATACGCAAAACTGTTTAAAATACTTTTTTCTTGCAAATCGGGAAAAAGGTATTTCCTAATTTCCTCTAGAAACAACATATTTCCTCCCCGAAAAATTTTGCATGCTGAAGTCAAAAATTTTGAGTTCACCATGTCTCATTTTTGAGACGGAGCCAGACTTCAATTTATGTCTTGGAGACATGCTTCTATGTCTGGAAGACATATATTTATATCTTGAGTTGAATTTTTATGACTCCAAGACGAGCGGCTTATAACTTCGAGTACATACCTAGCCTGATAAAAAGGGGGATTCTGACTGTCATAAAAGCTAATCTTTGTTAATGCATAAAAAGTTTTGTCTATTTTTGCCGAAAATTTTGTTTGTTTCTGCGCAAACAAATGTCGCAACTTATGTCTCGGCACAGTTTTGGGACGCAGTCAGACATCGATGTCTTGGAGTCAAACTCAAGAAATCGTCAAGTCACGGCACTGCTCCTTGATGTTATCACGCAATGATCTTTATCAAATGATCTTTTTTAAATTCTGAAAAAAACATTACATTTTTTCGAATGTTTTAACTTATTAAAATATAACTGTTATCGACTCTGCTATATGCAACAGAAGAAATGTTACAATTTTCATAATTTTTTCTAGTTTTAGACAATATTCAGTCTGTACACTTATAAATTTATCGCGATGTATGTCACATTCTGCGTTGAAACTCAGTAATTTTTAGTTTCGCACCTCGAACGAGGATGCGCGTTGCACTCACGTCGTGTCGTCCCTTCAAAGTTTTCAAAAAGAATCGCGATCCGTAATAAAAATCAACCTTTTTATAGTAATCAGTTTAAAAATCCTACTTATTGCACGGATAATTATTATTTTAAATTGAAGTACACTGCTGTATATACATTTCTTCCTTTCTTCCTTCGTAACTTCCTCGCCAGAATTGGTTAACTTGATTTGACTCCTAAAGTTCACCGTATTCTTTACGATGAGTCTTAAAAATCAAAACTAGTTAACAATTTCGCGCCTAAAGCAACTTTTTTTAATCCGTTTGTGGCCGCATTACCCAATAGGAGCCCAGTCAATAATGAAACTGGGATCCAACAGTTTACCGTGATAATCTTAGCCGGATCCTGGCCAGTTTCCCCGACCAACGCCCAGTTGAAACCGGGGATAACCTTCCGGATCCCTGATTGGATTTCTACATGGGAGAGTTCCTAGGAATAAATTAACATGATTTAAAATATAGTCAAATTCACAATGTTTTGAATCCAAATGAATAACCTTTTATGTTTTTACGCTTTATTTCATATAAACCTCGACTATTTTCGTCTCATTTCATTCATACGTTCTCATTTCCGAATATCCGTATAAAAGAGCAATGGAAACGAAATGGCTCACATTTTTGCAGATTATTTTAAATTAGTTCATACTATTGGCGATTTTTCTTGCTGCCTAAATGATCTGGAAAATAATAACGTATTATCAACCATACAAATATCTTCACAGCAAATCTATGGTAATATAAAGGCTCTTGACCCGCGTAAAAGCGCGGGATTAGATGGTATACCTCCTCGGTTTTTTATAGAATGTGAATCTGTTATGATTGAACCTTTGCGGTTGATTTATAATCAATCATTAAGAACAGAAATTTTTCCCACGAAGGAATAATAAGGAGATCTAACTCCGTTCCCCCACTTGGCAATAGAAACATTACCATAAGTGATACGCACATTACAGGAAGATCTTAGATTTGAGTGCGCAGGTGCGCAGTTGTCCTCTTCCTATACATGGAAAAGTGTGCGAGTGAGAAAGTTTGTCAAATTGACGTAAATTGAGAGGTTCTATTTGTTTGTTTTGATGCAAGTATCAGAAATGTGTTCTAAGCCATGAGGTGTCAAGTTCCGGGTTGTGGACGAAGTTACACGCCGAAGAAGGCAAATACACTTCATTTTTTTAAAGCCTTCACTGTAAGTACAATAACCGTCTAATATATTTTATTGTTTTATCTAACTGTCATTGAGCCTTGAGAATCTTTAGCCTATTTATCATTTTACAAATTTAAAAGGTACTTACCCATACGTTTCCTTCTCAAAATCTGTTCACACATTTTTCAAACAAGTACCGAAAATACTGTTTATATATTTATTTTGTGTATCTTTCGTATGATGATCAACAAAAGAACACACCTCTAACTTACGTCAATTTGACAAACTTTCTCAATTGCACACTTTTCCATGTATAGGAAGAGGACAACTGCGCACCGGCGCACTCAAATCTAAGATCTTCCTGTAATGTGCGTATCACTTACGGTAATGTTTCTATTGTCAGTTTCAGATGGCTTCCCACTGGCAGTTGGGTCTCCTTATTATTCCTTCGTGATTTTTCCGAAGCGTGGGAAGGTTGCCATAGTCACCCCGATACATAAGGCTGGCAAACGACAACATATAAGCAACTATAGGCCGATATCCATATTGAATATAGTCTCTAAGATACTACCCAGTGGGCACAACATTTTAGAACATAATTGGAACGTCCTAAAAACGTTTCTTGAACGTGCAAGTCAAAAGACGTCATTTTAACGTTTTAAGAACTGTCCTAAGTCAGACCTACTGGGTAGGGAACATTATCGCAGAGTGTCTTCAAAATACGTTCAAAAATATTTTGGCAGATCAGCAACATGGATTCTGCTCTCGCAGATCCACGGTAACTAATCTCACAGTCTACAGACAATATATCACAAATTTTATGGACTCTGGTAACCAGGTAGATGCTATTTATACACACCTCACAAAAGCTTTCGATCAGGTTAATCATGATCTATTTCTATCAAAATTAAAAGCTTATGGTGTTGTAGGATCTTTGTTAAACTGGTTCTGCAGTTACCTGAAGGATTTGGTTACCTGAAGAATTTGTAAAAATAGGAGCATCCGAATCGTATAGTTAATGTCCCAGTTCGGGAGTCCCCAGGGATTGCACCTAGGGCCGATAATGTTCATCATATTTATCGATGACATCACTAGAGTGATAACTTTTGGGAGACTCTTGCTCTATGCTGACGATCTGAAATTATTTTTTATGGTTAGATCAATTGAGGACGCGTAACTCCTACAAAAGGACTTAGATGAGTCATGGGTCCCAAATACATGGAATGTCTTTTAATGTCGACAAATGCAAAACTATCTCATTCTCGCGCAAATCTCTAATTATAAAACATCAGTATCATATAAATAGATCTCCCCTCCACATAAGTGCAAGCATAAATCATTTAGGCATAATATTTAGCGGCGATCTTACTGCTACAGAACAATTTAGCAGCGTGGTCCTTAAATCTTCGAAAATACTTTGACTAATACTCCGCGCCTCTAAAGACTTCCGACCAATAAAAACCTTGAAAACGCTTTTTGCATCCTTAGTCCGACCCATACTAGAATACGCCTTTGTGATATGGGCTCTGTGTCAAAAAGTCTATAAAAATAAAATTGATTCAATTCAAAATCGTTTTCTGCGAGCAATTGCATTCAAACTGAAGATCCCAAGAGGGACTGGTTGCCTTAATATTGTTAATGAAACATTAAAACTCGAATCCTTAGACAACAGAAGAACTCTTGCGGGTCAAATATTTTGACACACAATACTTAATGGTCACATTGACTGCCCTGCGATATTGCAACAAATACCATTCTGAGCACCAACTCGAAGGTTGAGAGATGTTCAATTGTTCGAAATACCGAAATATAACACAGATTATGCCCCACACACTACAGTGACGGAAATGTGCAGCGTATTTAATTCAATTAACGAAATTTTTTACAATGTAGATATCTTTAACCAACCTATTAATCAATTCATTACTACGATCAAGGCTTTTTCGCACATGTAGCATATCACTGTATTTAGGTACTTCACCTGCCCGGTATCACGTTACTAATTTTATAAATATTCGTAATCAATGTCTAAACGCCTTTTTAAATTATTTTGTGATACTTTGACTAACGTTGTAAATACTGAAAAAATTAATAATTTTATGATTGTTTCTTCTTTTCTTCACAAATATTAATATTAAGCCTAATATTACGTAAGCGAACGAAATATTTAAGTCACTACTTGTATGCTTCAAGTTATGCTTTAAGCAAATATGTGTACCAAGGTGAATTACCGTTAATAAACTAAATCAAATCAAAATGGCGGACCTTAGGATTTTATTTTTCAACAATCCAATTTTTTTTAGTTAAAAATCAAGATGAAAATTAAAGAAGATCTTTATCAATCTTATTCATAATAGTCTAAATTATAGCTACTGATGTGTAAAAAAAAATATTAAAATTTCAGACCGATTGTTCAATATTTTTTGAGTTACAATACCCGCAAATCGTAAAAACACTATTTTGAAAAAATGTGTTTGAGTTTTGTGAAGTAATTACTCGTGTATAACATCTGCTCACCTTCAATCAGCTATGCCAGGACCATACAAAATCCCTTCTGATTCTTCAAGCAGGTAGGCACATAGTAAGCCGAGGGGGGCCGAATTACGGCCCCTCTTTATTAAAGATTTATAGGTTCGAAAATGATGATAAAAAAAATTTGATGTTTTGACCCCGAGAATCTGGGTGGGGGGGGGGGGAGGTACCGTTAAAGCGCATTCAAGTCTATCCCGAGAAAATCCTTTCACGACCAAATTTACAACACTTTGAAATCGCTTTGTTTAAATATAATTTTAAAGACCACAATTAGTAAGAGCGATGTATAAAATAACGCACTATTTATTTTGACGAATCTTGCACGTTTTACGTATTTTACGAGTACTCCTGTTTTTAATTACGGGTACTATTTTTAAAGTCTTCGGAATTAGAAAAAAGCTTTTTCATCACTTCGTTCTTCGAAATGGGAATATCAGCGTGTATTTGTTGTATACCCTCATTTGTTGTGTATCCGAAATCTTGCTCATGGAGTGTTAAGTTGGCAAAGTTCTTACGGTTTTTGTACTGTGCCGCTGAACCATCTGAATTGTATATAGCAAAGTTCACAGTAATTCCTACTTTTTCTCGTAAAAAAATATTAGCTTTCATTATAGCGTAACTTGCGTATTTTAATTCGCGTTTAGGTGTTCTGTAGTACGTCACAAAAGTACGAACAGTCACTTGTGTTTTTGACCAATGCTTACCTTGAGAAGAATCTTGTAAATCAATCGTGTGGTTTTCCGCAAAATTTAGTTGAATAAGAATTTGACCCACTAACAAATTATGCTTCACGCTATTGATATACAAAATTTGTTTGTTTGGCTACAAAATCATGTCAAAGAAATCGTTTCATATCTTCGCTTAAGCTGTTCATAAATTCATCTACTGGAGCCACAACAGTTTCTCAATCAGATCAATCCACGTTCAACCACTAGTTGATTTTGATATTTCAACCAAAATTTTCGACGTAGGATCTTTCTAAAAGAATTTTAAGGTACTAATCGCCAGGAAACTTCGTAAATTCATTAAAATAACACGCTATTTGTGTAGGATTACAAATCGATTGGGCTATCCAATGCTTGAAGCTTGGAAATGGCAGAGAATTAGACTTATTAGCCAATTGTTTTATATTCCCACCAATAAACTTAAGTTTAGCGTTCTGATGTGGAATGCAGGCGCAAACGTTCTGGGTACCACTTGTTCCAGCTAGTACGTACTCTTTCGGTCTTGATTCTGCAAACTTTGAAAATTCAGCTGTTTCCGCAGGAAGAGCGACCTTGAAAAATTCATACAACTCACTCAAATTAAATAAAACTAAACGTTTTTGAACGTTTCTTTTCTCTCCGTTTATTTTCATGGATACACAATCTTTTTCCCCTAGCATTTTACAAATATTATCATCATGATTATAAAATTCTTTCACCCAAAACACCCTTTGTTCTGACAAATTATTTCCCACTTTTGTGTCTGAAGAAGATAGAAACCATTTTAAACTGATTAGTTATTTAGCTATGTAAGCCATGCGATAAAAATAATTGAAAACGAATTGAATCTTTCGGAATGTCCAACTGTTCGGCAAAACTGTTTAAAATTGTAATTTGTCTTTTGCTTAATTCAGCTTTTTGAAAATTTTCCTTCAAATGTACTATAATTTCGTCATTTTCATAAACAGGATTCTCATCAAAAAGCTTGTAGCGTATCGTTTCACATACTTTTCTGCAGGCGGCTTGCTTTTGTTTTTTATTTTTAGCTGAAGATATATGATCTCTTTTGCTCCGAGAATTCAAAAATAGGCATTTAGAGAGAAAATGGCTTTCTCTTTGTCTAATTTAAAAATGTAGTGTCTCTTTCGGATAACATATTGCTGTCTACATCTATATCAATTTGATTGGAAAATTTAGATTCGTGAATTTTTCTGATGTGAGAATCATTATCCCTAGATGTATCAGAAGACGGAGTTTGTCCTTGCGAATATTTCTTGCGGCAACTATCACAAATAAAATGTTTTTTTTTTAATAATTTGAAAATTTTCGCGAATTCTTTCAGGGACAGCCTGATATTTCTTTTAATAATACTGTGGCCATAGATCTGCCAAAAGGATTATAACATTTTTTACTAACAGACATTTTGGCAATGATGTATCCAGATACGAATGGACAAAAAAAAGTATTTAAACTCGTTCCAATGAAGTAAAACAAAATAATTGCAAGCAAGCAGTTTTGCTAATGTAATGTTTACGCTAAGGACTACACGGCTTCGTCGTGTAGAACCTTACGTTTGATTTATTTTCTCGTTAACCACTGTCGATCCCAAGATAAAACCTTCAGGACGCGATGTTACTTTATTGAGTTTTCAATTAAATGGGAAAAATTGACTTTTTCTAAACATACACTTTTTTATTTAAAAGTATATGTGAATACGAACAATTCCAGAGCTTAAAAAGTTAAATCGGTTTATTAGAACCGAAGATATGGATTATTCAAGAATAATTTACAAAAATTTTGGAACTCTTATATCTCCGCCATTTTTTCGAATCTTCAACAATCACTTGAGAGAATTTTCGTTCGAAAATATATAACGGTATACACCGAGTTAGAGCTAAATTCCATTCCATGAAGAAAATTCTAAAATAACCTTTTCCAATTCTGGACTCCAAGTACTCTAAAATACAAGCATCTTTTCACTCTTCAAAACTAGCCTGACTGTAAAATTTAAAAAATATATGAAAATCATTTTAATAAAAATTAGTTTATTAAATTTCTGTGAGTTTTTTAAATTGTATTCAACTATGATTCACACAATTCTAATCTTCAATTTTAACTCATTCATATTAATCTTTACACATCATATTTTCCTTTATCTAGCAATTAGTTGCAAACTCTTTACTGAATTTTTCATTTTTTATAATAGAATTAAAATTTTTTAAATAGCCAGCGTGCAGACGATTCGATTATATAAAGATAGTGTATACCTAAGTATAAATTAAAAAAAATATCTTCTTGACCACAAAATTGACATTGTTCGTTTAACCAGTCGCTTCCTTTGCCATAGTCTTTATTCAGTTTTATTCCCTGGATTTATTTTTTGAAACAGCATTCATTTTCATAAATGTTTATAATCTATGCCATTCACACCTTTTTACCAGACGTGAACATTATGTTCACGCTTGCAGTCTGGAAAGGAGATTTATGATATACAAATATCTCAGAACAGTAAGCTCTGCCCCTCCAATTCACCTTGCAGATGTCCAAAATGATTTAGAATATCGCATAAGATAACTTACTAGTATATATAGTGAAACATTTGTAAGCTATTCTTTAGATACACTGTTATTAAAATTTTCTAGTGGTGAGTTCATTTTATTTAGAGGAAATGAGGTTCATCCCTATTATTTTGTTCTTTGCTATGGCGATCTTCCCTGATCCTATTGGTAAATATAAGATTTATATTTTTAAGCGTATTTTTAATTACAATATATTTATTTCAATTTCCCATTTTATTCCTTAACATCAGAGATGTTTAATGTAGAGCCGAGATTTTTCATGTAGTTGCCTTATAACTTGTGTAAACATTGAAATTAATTGGTTAATATCGTTAAGTTTAGCACAAAAGAAATAGGATTAAAACTATTTTTGAGTGCGGAATTTCGAAAAAATCGTGAATGTTTTTTTTTCAATCTACATAATGCTCTTAATTATTAAAATTCTTATCAGATTTTTTACTATTTTTAATAAATAAACGAAAGTTTAAATTTTAAGATCTCAGACATTTACTAACTTTACAAATAAGTCCAAATTGATTTGGGATTTGCATGCCCAAATATTCTTGTGCTTAATTTGAGATTTTTCCATGATCATGCAACTTTCTGTGGCCAGCCCGTGGTAAGTAAGTTTATTGCATCTCAGATTACTGAACTCTATAGCAATTGGATGATGATACTGAAAAAAATACATATAGTTCCTAGCGGACCAAGTGAACGGAAAGGATACTCTACAGAGTGTCCCCATAGTATCCACATGTTATCCCTTCCGTATCATGTAACAAGAATTAAAAAAAAGAGCAAGATCAACTTTTAAATAGGTGAAATTCGTATTCTACGTTCAGATTCCTATTAGAAGATCACGGAGTAATCGAAATAGTTTCTTTTTGCTACGGTAAAAGTTAAAAAAAATAAAACACCTGTAACGCCGCGCCGGTTGACTGCTACTTACAGACGATGCGTTTAAAGTGTAGCAGTCACCAGGCGTTATACGTCTTATATTTTTAAAAACTTTTTACCGTTATAAAAAAAACCTATTGCGATTACTCCGTGAAATTCTAATGGGAATTTCGAGAGTCCGAGTTTCACCAATTTAAAAGTTCATCTTGCTGTTTTTTTTAATTTTTGTTGCATAATACTTACAAATGAAATGCCTAATCTACAATCAGCCCCAGCTTTAATACTATTCTCCTGTAAAACTATGCTGGTCACGGTGAGTTTGAATCAAGTTCTACCTAAAAGTCTAATCACACAATGATACTTTGCGGAATACAAGTTTGCGCTGATATACAGATAATTTAAGCACAAAATAAAAATAATCGTTGGAGGACTTTCTAAAAAATTAATATTTTAAAATCAAAATTTCGTTCATTTAATTTTTATTTTATGTTTCTTCTGAGTCATTTTGCATGCATAATAAAGTAAAAAAATCTTAGGAAATATTTTTTAAAAAAAATTACCATGCGTCCTGCGACGGGTTTTGTAGTATCAATAAGTAATTTTAAGCAATAAGGTTAGTGAGAAACCTGATCACTCGGTATTCTTTTATAGGGTATAATTGCCTGATGACCCACTAATATTTTCAGGGATAAATAAAAGTACATTTCAGAGGGCTTTTGCTATTTTTTATTTTATTTTTTTTTTAAATTCATGATTTTTGTTTCGTAAGAGCATTTTTAAATACTCGCGAGCCACATGTCTCGTTGCCACAACCACGAATTCTATACTCAGCTGTAAGAGTTCAGAGAGGTGGTTACTCTTGTGTCACAGATTGGGGACTTCAGTACCAGTGTGATACTAGAATAATCCTTTTCGGGTGTCTGAGTTTAGAAATTATTAAATTGGACCCAGTTACAACGGTGAGCCTGTGAGAAAAAAACCATGGCGGGGCCTGCGAAACGTTTCGCTGGCCCCGCCATGGTGTATGCTCTGACGATGTCTTTACGATATCGTAAAGACACCGAAACGACATGGACATAGAATGTCGTAAAGTTGTCGTAAAGATATCGTAACGACGTCGTAAAGACTTCGCCAAATTTTGTGCCCACTGGGTAAGAGCTTGTTTCTTTTATGGTTTAAAAAATGGCATTCAGAGTTCGAGTTAATTGCTATGTGTGCGATAGAGTCTATCAACCAGGACAAATGGCTCTAATTGATTAAAATACTAATCCTGATAGGCAAAACATTGCAATTTTTAGACGCCTTCAACTTCGAAGACCACCATTTGAAGTCGCCGATGAGAGTAGATTATGTCTCAATTGCAATCAATCGATTCGCAATGAGATAGAGCTCCAACGCGACCCAGGCTGTTTAAGACTGAACGTTCTTACACAAACAGGCAGGCAAACGTACATGTGCTGTAATGCTGATGTTAATACTCCAAGGCTTTCAATTAAATGTAGAGTTAACGCTTTTATTGTCATGGACATTTTCATTCCAGAAGAAACAAGAGCATGCTTAAATCATTTGGATGAACATGGTTTCACCTTAGGCCCCTTGCTTCCTGGACAGCAAGCGATTAATAGACCGCATAGGATTCCGGGACAGCAGTTACTTCTGTTTTTGCAGCAACTTCGTAACGAAGCAAATGTTCGTGCGGCCGCGGCGTTTAATAATGAGGATAGTTTCACTGATGAAGAGTTTGAAGCTATTGCTCCTGTAACAAAGGAACAATTTAGAGAATTGTATGCATTTTGTGATCCTATTCCGCAGTTACATGGACATGGTGCCAGATACGTGAGGAAAAAAGATCTGCTGACTTTCCTTTGCAAAATGGGTCAAGGTCTTTCTGATGAATTTCTGAAAGTGATTTTTTATTATTCGAACCGGCAAGCTAGAAGCATGGCCATTTCTACTGTAAGAGAGTCTTTAATGCAGCGATTTGTGCCTGGTAACATTGGATTTAATGTGATAAGCAGAGAGGAATTCATTGAAAGACACGTGAGATCATTCGCCAATGAACTTTACAATCCATAACCAGAAATTACCAGAGCTATTGCTATCATCGATGGAACTTATGCTTACATACAGAAGAGCAGTAACTTTCGCGTACTTCAACAGTCATTCTGCAAACATAAAGGACGTCACTTGGTAAAACCTGCTCTCATTATTGCTCCAGACGGATACATACTAGAAATACAAGGACCATATTTTTCTGACTCGCGAAACAATGACGCACAAATGCTCATTTACGAATTTGAAAGAGATGTGGAAGGTATGAGAGAATTTTTCGACATTGGTGATATTTTTATAGAGGACCGTGGATATAGAGATGCCCAACCACTTTTAGAACGCTTAGGAATTGTGTCCAAGATACCACCATTTCTCCAACAAGGACAGAGTCAATTGGTAACGGAAGAAGCAAACGAAGCTCGGCTAATAACGAAATCTAGATGGATAGTGGAATCCAGAAATGGCCACATAAAGTGCATTTTCAAGTTCTTCGAGAAAACTATTCCGATGGCTCATGTACACAATCTAAGGGACTTTTTTCGTATTGCTGGTGCCATAATTAATCGATACCATCCTGTTACCGAAATGCAAGGCGCTACAGCAGAGCTTGCAAGAGAATATATAGTGAGAGCTCGTGAGCCAAATATTGTGCAAGCGCGCCTGCATGAACTTCAAGTACCACAATTTCCTCGTCTTACATTGGAAGAAATACTCGACATAACAATTGGCGTGTATCAAGTAGAACTTGCCCCATCATACGTTCAAGACAAGCTGCAACGAGAAGAAGATGAGGAGTTTCAACTAGATACGCGAATTAATGAACCTGGTTTGATCAGAGTACGAGTATTTTCACGTTTCCGAAATGCGACAAGGTACCAGCTGTGGATAGCGTTCAATGAGATCGATGACATAGGACCAGATAATAACGAAACTCTTCTCGGTTATTACTGCACATGAAAGTCAGGGGCCAGAACTCTTGGCACTTGCGCACATATTGCAAGCGTTTTATGGTTCCTGGGTTATGCACGTCACCAGCAACACGTAAAGTATCCTCAAACTTCCTTGATACAAAGGATTCTAGACGCTCCTAATAAAGGTGAACAAGCGAACCCGAATCAAGACCCAGAAATAGTTTAATATTTCGCAAAAGCTACTGGGATTGGTTCTATTCGCTGATCATGGGTGCTTAGCGTTCGGCCCTCTTGTGAAGGGTACACTGTTATTATCGGAATGTGCGCAATAGTTACTAATGTTACTTTGGGTACCATTTCTGCCTTTAAAAAAGTGATGAATTAGTCAAGTTAAAATCTTAGGCGCTTAGCGTTTGATCGTTTTGAGAAGCGTGCTATATGAGTCAACGGTGTAGGCGAAAATATGACAGACCGCGATCTGAACCGTGATTTCTATGTTGACATCGCTTTTGTAACAAAATCTGTTGTAATTCGTTTTATTCACTGATCTTAAGCGCTTAGCGCCACATAGCGCTAAAACTGTCCATTTTTTTGGATACTTTTTTACGGATATTTCATCCGGAACTTATAAGCTTAAAAATTACAAAGTTTCAGCTAAATCCACCGAAAGCCATTTTCCCATACATTTAGTGCAGGGTCCTTTGAACAAATTAAAACGAAAATAATGCCCCCATATAAAGTTGATTTTGGATAATGTTGGGGCCAGAGAAACGTTTCGCTGGCCCCGCCATGGTGGTTTTCTCACAGGGGGTAGTTTCTAGGGGTTGAAGTTGGTTGTACAAATTTGAATAAATTCTGCACTAAATGTTTGGTCGAAAAAAGTTAAATTTGCGTGGGTGGTGGGGTCAGCGAAATGGTCCTCAGTTTCGCGTTGGTGCAAAAACGTTTTCGGCTGTGGCTTTCTCTACGGCTTCTGCACCGACGCGAATCTATCCACTCTTATTTAAGTTTACTTATTGTAGGTAAGCTTACTGTAGGTTCGCCGATGTAATTGGATACATTTTTAATAAACCTACTTATGAACCTCACGATGAAAAAGAATTTGCTCTACATTTTGAGTCCAAAATAATATGTAGAATATTTAGTTTTTACAGACAAAGATAGATTTATTAATGACTAAGTAATAAATTATACTTAATGTATTAACAGAGAAAAACATGACAAGGTGTTAAACATATATTTATAAAAATATACATTGTATTATTATATTTTAATATCTTTTAATGAAAGACTTGTTCAGTATTACAACTATTAATTAATAATAATATAATTTATGAAATATTAATTAATAGTATTATAATTTCTAAACTAATAACATTGGTTATATTACTTGTATGAAGAGAAAAAAGCATGGCATGTTAAAAGAGAAATACAGTGAAACTCTTTAATAGCCCTCCCTTCTATAGCCCTTCCGAGAACTGACACCGTGCCGCAGGCAGGTATAACAGGAGCTGCGCGGCATCTGCGGTTATCTTTCAGATGAGCACTCAGGCATAAACAAACAAAAGCGGAGCGGGCTATAATATGTTAGTTGCCACCCACCGTCAGCTCCGAAATCGGCGCTATAGATGAGTTTCACTGTATTTATAGGCCACATATAATTTCATTTTCCAATCTAAGCTAAGAGGAGATATTAAAACATAAAGATGCAGCCATATAAGCTCGAACACTTAGTTCTGGGACACCCTGTATATACATTATGTACCACTTATGGATCGGTAATATAATGATAAATTTGCAAACAAAAATGGTTTTATATGTTATCACTGCACTTTATTCATACTTTTAATTACACTATTGTACGCACGGTTACTTACAAACATAATCACACGCTCAAAGGCTTTGGAAAATCTTACCCGTTCTGCATTCGAACTGTGCACGAACAACCTAAACTAAAGCCTATGCACCTAATGTACTACATCCTTTAGCCAACTGAGCTAATAAATCGCTTGCATCTTGTCGACAAAATCTCAGCCATATTATTACAAAAGGATTTAAAAACGTTCGGCTTAAATATTTAATGTTATTGCTGAATCAAGAATATCAATTATATTTGTTATTCGCAATAAAAATGATTTCCGGGCATGATGGTTAATTTTGCTTTGTTTTTATATTAACAAATTTTTATAAATTAAGTTCATGTGATGTTCTTTACTCGTGAAATTCATCAAAACATAAAAATGCAATCTCTCTACAGATGATTAAAGCTTTAGATTTAAACGTTTTATATACAGGGTGGACACGCTGGGGCTTACACATGGCGAATAGAATGCTACCCGAATTGCACAATAGAAGGGGAGAAGCCATTATACAGGGGTATTTTCATATTTCGCGCTTTTAAAGTTACATTCGGATCGGCCATTCGGTCAAGTCCGTGCATCTTCGGATCAACTTTATCAGAGTTTCCATGGTTGCGTTCGAAACTTCAAATCGACATAAGTGTCAAAACAATATACGTTGTGTTAAATAGTAATTGTAAATAATAAAAGTGTTTGATTAATAACACAGCCACACAAATAAAAAGTGTGCGGATCTGGTAACAAGACACACGTATTCCTATGGCTTTTGGGGCGCTGAATTCAAATTCGGTATCAAAAATCACCCATCACGTCATAGTTGAGCTATAACCTCAAAAATGACGAAAAATCATGCACTGAGGCAAATAAATTTCAAAATAATGCCAGTGATGCAAATTTTCACTTCAAAAACATGTCGACAACTGTGAACGATCAACCCTTGCCTGATATCAACTTATTTAATATAACTTTACCCAACAGAACCTGACCTCACCTAACCTGAATTAACAGAAATTTATTGAACTACACGTTAAGCTCTGGAAGCATATTTTCCCAGTAGCAAATGTGTGCTACATCGAATTGGTCAACTCGAGCCTAACCTAGAAATAAATCTAACCTAGTCTAACTTAACCAAACCTCACGAAACACAAATAAACTGATTGTGTTGTCCCGTTGTGTTTGCGGTACCGTTTCATTCAGCTTCGGCTTAACATACATAGAAGTTTAACCTATCCTAACCTAACAAAACCTGACCTAACCGATTACGCTGGCAACCCTGTTCTTGCGTACTTTCATATTTTAACATTAATAGCAGTAAAATGTCTGGATTCATTTGCATGTTTAAGTTACAGTTCTACATTTTAATTGATACAAACATTGTCAGGTTAATTGAAATGGGGTCAATTCTACTTGTAGTTCTGAATTTCTTCAAATGAGTAATGTGCGCCTAAATTTTTAACCACCTGTAGTACAATGAAATGAATTTTATTGTGTTACAACGGGAACACTTAAGTTAAGTTGTGTTGCGTTAAGCAAAATTTCGTTAGGTTCTGTTAAGTTAGATTCATTTGTAGGTTAAGATCGAGTTAACCTATTAAATATAGCACATACTTAAGACTGAGAACCGTACGGTTACATAGCTACACGCGTGGTTGAATTTCATTCGGCTAGGTTAGGTTAGGTCAGGTTTTGTTAGATTAGGATAGGTTTGACCTCCTTGCCGGTTAAGCCCAAGCTGATTCAAACGGTACCGCAAACACAACGGGACAACACAATCAGTTAAATTGTGTTTCGTGAGGTTCGGATAGGTTAGGCTAGGTTAGGTTTATTTCTAGGTTAGGTTCGAGTTGACCCATTCGATGTAGCACACATTTGCTACTGGGAAAATGTTCTTCCAGAGCTTTACGTGTAGTTCAATAAATTTCTGTTAATTCAGGTTAGGTGAGGTCAGGTTCTGTTGGGTAAAGTTATGTTAAATAAGTTGATATCATGCAAGGGTTTATCCTTCACAGTTTTCGACATGTTTTTGAAGTGAAAATTTGCATCAGTGGCATTATTTTGAAATTGATTTGCCTCAGTTCATGGTTTTTCGTCATTTTTTGAGGTTATGGCTCAACCATGACGTGATGGGTGATTTTTGATACCGAATTTGAATTCAGCGCCCCAAAATCCATAGGAATACGTGTGTCTTGTTACCAGATCCGTACACTTTTTTTTGTGTGGCTGTGTAATGAAATGAGACATGTGACCTGAGGAGTAAACATCAACTCTTTTCTGTGCCAATAACATTATGGAATGTCTGCTGAGTGACAAATACTATAAAATAGTACAAATATTCTGCGCTTCCAGTGGGCGAAGAGTGAATTGTGTTTACCGCTTATTTACGGCATAAAAACATGTATGTTATGAATAGACAGGATATGTTTTAAATGAAGTGAATGAAATATTATATGCGTAAACTTTAAATTGACATTGCCTACATTTACTTACAACGATTAGGACAAACAGGTGAATTTGAACATAAGCTCGAAATAATGACAGATCGGCCCGGCATGTTTATTATACTTTCGATTGATTATTCTTTACCAAAGAAATGTTTGGTGGTTTTGTATGTTTATCACTGACAGTGTCGGCAGCGATAATCTAAATAATAATGCCTTATTATCAATTGAACAATCATTACTTATTAATCATTTTAATAAGTTAAACATTATTTCGGAATTTAAAATTTGATTACCATTGTTTTTTACACAGGTCGATCCTAGAAGAAATACACATCAGGAAATGCAGATAGAATTGGTGCATTTTAATCAACATTGTTGAAAAATCGTTATCTCTGGAACTTATCCCAAGACTGGGGATTGATCAGCCTAAAATTAATTATCTGTGTCATTTGAATGGTACAGGCATATCAAAAAGATATCTCGAAGCAATTTAACTTGCCCGAATTTTAATTGATACAATTTTTAGGGATTTTTTCATTTTATAAATTGTTTTCTCTGGACCTCTTCTAAAAATTTGGTTTGATCAACCAATAAAATAAATGAAACACTTGTTGGTGATAGGATTGTACCAATAATAAATCTAGAAGTGAAATTTTAGGCCGATATTTACATTCCAATTTTTTTTATTTATTCTGTTTTCGAACTTGCTATATCTGGATCTGATTTCCAAATTGGGATTTGATCAACACCTAAAATCAATTTTAAGTAATTTTGATGGTATCGGTGTATCAAAAAAAAAATCTTGAAGCAATTTAACAAGCCCAAATTTTAATTAATAAACTTTTTATGTATTATTTTTATTTTAGAAAATATTTTCTCTGGACCAACTTTTTCATTGAATTATTGCATTTTCGACATTGCTTTTTTGGGCATGGTTTGCAAAGTGGCATTTGATCAGCCCCGAAAATTACTATCCTGAGCAATTTTTTAAATTTATTTCAGTATTTGATTAAATGAAATTTCGAGATGAGGTCCAGAGACAACTGTCATTATTTCGAGGTTATGTTCAAATTCACCTGTTTGCCCTAATCGCTGTAAGTAAATGTAGGCAATGCCAATTTAAAGTTTACGCATGTAATATTTCATTCACTTTATTTAAAACATATCCTGTCTATTCATAACATACCTGTTTTTATGCCGTAAATAAGCGGTAAACATAATTCACTCTTCGCCCACTGGAAGCGCAGAATATTATTACTATCTTATAGTATTTGTCACTCAGCAGACATTCCTTAATGTTATTGGCACAGAAAAAAATTGATGCTTACTTCTTAGTTCACATGTCTCATTTCATTATTAATCAAACACTTTTATTATTTGCAATAACTATGTAACACAACCTATATCGTTTTGACTCTTGTTTCCATTTGAAGTTTCGAACGCAACCATGGAAACTATGACAAAGTTGATCTGAAGATGCACGAACTTGATCGAATGGCAGATCCGAATGCAACTTTAAAGGCGCGAAATATGAAAATACCCCTTTCTAATGGCCTCTCCCCTGCCATTGTGCAATTCGGGTAGCATTCTATTCGCCATGTATGTAAGCCCCAGGGTATATATATATATATATATATATATATGTACATATATGTACATATATATACAAGTCATAATAAATACTTATAAGTATAATATAAAAGTATTACAGTTTTATGTTAGAACTAGCATCTAACAGCCCTGTGAAAGACTAATGAAATGTATTTAAAAGTTGAAGAAAGAAATAATTATAGTAAAAATGGAGTTATTGTTTCTTTCCTTCGTAAAAGATATATGTACTTATATTACTTAATTCACGCCTGGCTTTTTCAATCCCCTCTTCTCTATCTCATTCTATGATAGGATGAGATAAAGAAGAGGAAATTGAAAAAGATGGACAGGAATTTAGATTGATAAAGATATACAAAAATACTAATATGGATAGATAACGAATAGGATAAAACAGAGAAGAGGATATTAAAAAAGATAGATGAGAATTTAGATTGAGACTCACCGTGTGATGCAGAAGCCAAAGTTCACTTTAATTTTTGCATTGTAGGAAGCTTCTTAAAAAAAATAGTATTTGAGAAAGACATACCTAGCCAAATGAACTTGCTGACTATTTCTACGAGCTCCCTTCCAATTTAATATCCAATAAGTTTACATCTAACCTACCCCTTTTAAAAGTGACTAGCTTTGTATTAATCTGATTCACTGTCCAATTATTAGGAAGGCAATATTCATACCAATTCATCGATTTTTATGCCAGGAAAAATGGCTATGCCATCCACATACATGACGGTTTAATAAAATTCTTGGATTCGAATATCCTAATTCCTTGAAAATCTTTTATCCTAAAAAAGTCCTTTATATAAAAGATAAAAATATTTAAAGATTGTAGACTTATGGATACCTATCCTTCTTTTGCATTATGCATTAGGCTAACGAAAAAAAAAAATTATCTGAGCACCCCATCCATCTACGGAAATCGGCCTCAGATTCTGGAAGTATATTATATATTTGTAAATTATTGAGCATTCGAATACAAAGTTTGAGAATTAAAAAATTTTAAAACGTCAATTTAAAATCCAAGAGTTCCAATTTGAGTGCTTCAATTTTTATTTGGTTCTTATTACTTCAAATGGAAAAATGTCTTGTGTTATTCTGCTTCCCTCTCCTCTTCTTAGCTTCTCTTCAAACCTCAAACCTTTCTTAATGTGTTTAGTAACCATTTTTTTCCTCCCTAATTCTTCCCTCAACATGTATCCTGGGCAACTCCAGCTAACCCCCATTACTCATCTCAAAACCGCTCATGCAAGCTCTCTACTTTCTTATGTTCCTTCCAACCCAAGATCTGCACTCCATAACATAACACCGACCAAACCAACGCATCAAACAAACAGACCCTAATTCTCTAATCGTCCTTGAACCTTCTCTTTTCTATATCCGATACTTGACCCATCACTTTAGGTACACATTTAATTCTTGTCCTACCCTGCAGCTCGTTTTCCCTTTCTGCCTCAAACCAAAAACCTAGGTAATAGAACTCCTCCACAACTTCCACTTTTTGTCCGTTCATCTTCCAAACTTAATTTATTTTGTTTTTTGTATTTCTGAAGCACATCTTTGTGTTATCTACGTTCGCCGTCAAACCTTTTACTCCCACATACTCTTCGAAAATTCTCATCATTAGGTTCATCCCCTTCTCATCATCTTCTAACAGAACTATATCATCCGTGTATACTAAAGAGTATAGTTTGCTATGGCCCAAGACCGTTCCTCCTTTCCCTTACTACTTTAACTTCTGTTCTAAGTCTGCCAGCAGCATATTAAATATTCTGTTTAAACTCTTGTAATTTATCTACCACCCAGACTTCCATTTTCGTGTTCCTTTCACCCCCTCTTTCCTTTATCCCCCTACTGCGCTTACTGACGCCTCATTTTAGTGTAGCTATTGCCGGGAAGTGCTCGGATCCTATCTCATTCCCTACCTTCATACTCCCTATCATATGCCGCATTCTTCAGCCAAGATGTAGTATATTACTGTTGCACCCTTTTCTATGAATGTGATCTCCTCTTCCTTATCACCTTTCATATTGCCATTACATATAAACCATCCTGTTTCTCCTATCATGTATAGTAACTTCTTCCCCACCCTTTCTCCGTCTCTCTATGTTTGGAGTTCCTTATATTTTAAACTTTATTTTCCAATATTTTCAGTCTGCATTCTGAAATTCTTTACATTAAAAATGTCATCTTAAAAATAGAAATCTAAAATAATTTAAAAAAAAATTAAAACCTTTTCGAATTTCGCATTATATAGTGAATGATATCATAATTAAAAAAGATGAAAATTCAACTCATTTTAAAAGCTGTTAAAATCGAACTTTTGGACAGATTTTTCTTCTAAAGATTTCTAAATTTCCCGCACATAAATTAATTTTGCAAAATAGACTATTTTGTGGCACCGGATTTCACTTCATCTGAAAGTTTATATCTATCTTTGAAAGATAAACTGTTCCTCATGTTTTCATTCTACATTTTTGTAATGCCTGGGTACACCGGGTTGCGCAACACATAACCTAAACAGTGAGTGAATGGAAGCGAACTGAGACGAATGTCATACGACATTTTTGTCACTGACTGAAAATTACCGAAGAAGACGACACGATTAACCGACGCAGATACTGTCCGATTTTTCATACATACTGTAGGGTAATATAATTTGTCCAGTTGGTATTGTCTAAAGGAAAAAGACCGTCTTTTTGAGACCCGATATTTATTAACTGTTTTCTATAGAAAGTGAGGATCTTTCAGATATTCATTGCTTCCTACTGCAATTATTTATTAAAATTCCCACATATGCCACGGTATTATTTGGGGTTTCCATTTCCGCTTATAGATCCTCTCAATTAGACATTTTTATGAACAACCATTCCGCCGCTCAATTTGAGTTTTTCCATAGCTATACAACTATACTAATGCCTGATCTGAGAATTCCGTGACTAACTATGCGCCGGCCGTTATTGAATTTTCATGGACACTTTTTTTCTCTTTCAGTATGACAGTAAAAATGTAATTCGAGCACTTTCTTAGTTGGAGGCAAGAGTTACTCACGGGCTTTACCTTTTTATCTTACGTCAAGATTTTTATACAGATATTAAGTAATAATAATATTTTCGATTTAGTTGCTAGAACTTATCCCTTTTTATTTCTTCTTACAGAATTGCTTGGACGCAAATCCGCCAAAATTCATCCTGCTCCTTTTCGACCTAATGTCCGTTATTACGGCAATGCTGGTCAACGACAGGAACTTCCAAGAGGAATTTATGCGGTTGTGGTAGAAGGTGAATACATCATTGGAGTACTCAGCTCTGGATATTTGTGTCCATTACTAGTTCCTAGAATCGGAAGGGTTAAAGTACGGACAAAAGATAACCAAAATATACAAATATTGGATTCTGACCCTGTGTGGTATCGTTTCTACCATAGAATAAAAAAGGACCATCCTTCGATTCGGATAGCCATGGCCTTGCGACCCGATATACATATACATGAGTATTAAGGATGCCCATATTTGAAGTCAAAACAATATTTTAGTCAAATATAAACGCACGCATGCTTCTTGAGTAGTTTTTGTCATCAAAATATACTTCCTGAACTCAGAAAAAATAAAGTTAAATCATTTCATCGTTCTTTATACCTGCATCAAAAATTACCTTCACATTGCAAGATTTCCTTACGCGAGGCAATATCTTGTAACTCTCCATGCTCTCCTAGTGTTCTGTCAAACCGAGTTCGCGCCGATGATTTTAGAGTATTGAGCGAGCACGTAACGATGTTTAAAAAAATATTCAATGTATTACAAGTGCTCGCTAAAGCCTCTTTAATGCTCGCGGAAGCCTACTTATTTCCGAATTCGCAATTTTCGAGCGTTTTCTAGGAAAAACGAGGACTTGTTGAAACATTGATATATTTGCGAGAACCTCTCATAGGGCTCTTCGATGCGGTTGTCGATGCCAGGACTCTTAGACAGCCTATGTCATTGCTATGTTCATTGCTCCGAAGAAGGCATTCAACATTTTCGGAATTGTTTAATTTTATATATTAATTGAGTTTCTATTGATATTGCTCCGAGCTCCCTCCAGGCTCCTTTCGTACTCTGTTTTATCTTCTACGTGCACTCCCTCTCCACAGGCTCGTGTTATGCTCAATTTCTCGTGACAAAGGGTTTATAAAGTACTAGGCGAGCACAGTTAATTTATGAAAAGCTCTCTCCAACTTCGCGCAGAACTCTATTTTTCGTGACAGAGGATGCAGGGAGGATTTGCGGAGTATTAGGATTTTGCCTCGGGTACCCTATTTTTTTCTTTATATGTGAAAAAATCATGATGTTTTCAATTTAATCACTTCATTTATAACATTTTTTCATTCATTTTTGACTGTAGAATATCATTTTCTAAAGAAAAATCGAAAATACGTTACTCGGTACAATAACTGGCCACTATAGAAATTTTTTCAATCAAAAAATTTGTAGAGATTACTAAAGCGAAATTCTGAAATTCATAGATTGAGAATTAATATTACAAGGACTTAAAATAACATGGTAATTTTTTGGGTTAAAAGTTCTACATAATTTATATTTAAAGAAATTAACACTAATTTCAAAAAATTGAGCATGACAACAGTGATTAGCATAGGCAAAAACTTGTATGATTGGCCACTATAATGCGGTGAAATACGGTACATACTAGGCAGTCTGATAAGTCCCTGAAAAATGAAACACGCAGACATTTTTTTGGCCAAAGTCGGTTTTATTTTTCAACATACTCTCCTTTTAGGTCGATATAGTGAGTCCAACGATTTTCTAACTTTTTGATACCGTCCGAAAAGTACTCGATCGGAAGGTCTCCAAAATACGCCACAGTTTCAGCTATGAGCTCGTCATTTGAGTAAAAACGCTTACCGGTGAGCCATCTCTTCAGGTTAGGGAACAAGTAATAGTCGCTGGGGGCCAGGTCTGGTGAATACGGTGGCTGTGGAACCAAATCGATGCCGATTTCATGCAATTTTGCTTGTGCAACTAAGCATGAATGAACAGGCGCATTGTCGTGATCATAAAGCGGTTTTTTCTTCTTCAAATGCGGTCGTTTTTC
>NC_046657.1:96571683-96580054 GCF_010883055.1 Belonocnema kinseyi | reverse complement strand
CTTTGGGATCATTCAACATCATATCATGGATTTTTTCGACATTTTCTGGTGTAGTGACCTCTTTTGGGCGCCCAGATCGTTCAGCATCAACTGTGCTTGTACAGCCACAACGAAACTCGGTAAACCACTTATGAATCGTTCCAATCGACGGTGCAGAGTCCGGGTAATACTTATCCAGCTTGGCCTCGGTCTCGGATATCGTTTTTTTTTCGAAGATAGTAGTGTTTGATCAAAACTCGAAACTCAGATTTTTCCATATTAAAAAAAACTCGGAGGTTAGTCGCTTCTCAGTGCTGTAACTTGTAAATGCGTAAACATAAATGGCTGAAGTTTTGACAGGCGTCATTTGAAGGATCAAGCTCGACGAAAATGGTTCACATTAGTGAATACTAATGCCATCTCTTAGAATTTTTAGTTACTTATCAGGCTGCCTAGTAATTAGTCACCTCATTTGGCCAAATCAGGTTATGGGTTACTGATTTTAAAAGTAAAGTTTCTGACATGATTTCCACTTATTATTCATAAGAAAATGCGAAAATAATTATATACATAGGGTAAGAGCGCCAATTATTGACAACCTTCTCTATATTTGATGAAATAATAAGATAATAGAGATAAATAGCAGATTGTTTTTTTATGATTTTTAATAGTGCAGACATTTTTTCGTAGAATTATGTATTCATCTTATACTTAACAATAATGTATGTGTTCTGAAATTACAAAACTCAGCCTTGATTCCAGGCTGCCTAGAATTTTCAAAATAGCTAAAGAAAATCTTTAGATAATTGCAGTTTTCAATTTACCCCTAACAACGTTATAATTAAAAGAAGTGACAATTTTCTTTTCAGCACATTTCGAGGAAATGTTAAAATTGTTACTAAAAAAATAACTAAGATTTAACTATGATTTGTTTGATAAATAATAGGGGGTGCCAATGAATTTTCAATCTGAAGCACTATATGCAATTCTTGGCACCCCCCTGCCAAGAATTGGATTGTATGTTCTTGCAATGATTTCTATTCTTGGCAATGGGAAAAAGTATGGTTATATTCGTTTGTTGTTTTCTAAAATTCAGAATGAAAGACCGAATTAAAGGTAAAAACAATATTTTGAAGTAAACTACTGGAACTCTACTTAAAAGAATTAAGTAGGTAATTATATTTAGTGATATATGTTATTCAGGAATAAGGGTAAATTCGCAACTTAGGGACGAGACTTAACCACAAATCAGTCTAATGTATCACTCACAACTAGTCTGTCCAACAAAATCACTTCCTGATTTATATTTAGAAAAAGAATCTCGGATGTAATTTTTAACACATCTGAAAATGTTTTGAATAATAATAATAATAATAAGGTTGATTTGAATTGGGATCTGAAATACAGAGATACGCCATCTGGTGGCTAAATTTGGAACTAAAATAACGGGGTCCTTTTTAAAAGGCTGTGTGATATTTCGATGATATTCAGAGTAGAATATAAATATATTTTTTGAATGCTACAATTTAAATTATCAAATTTAAAAAAAATGCCCGATAATATAGAAATAGACGATCTAGGTATGAAATTCAGTCAGAGGAAATGCAAAAGTAACAGATTTTGCTCTGTTTTCGGATGTGCAAGCAGGGCTAGCAAAAACCTAGATGTTAGGTTTCATCTATTTTACTTGCCTAAAAAAGTTTTTCTTAAAGTGGTTAATAAAAGTGGGTCTAAAGAAATGATCGATCGGAGAAAGAAAGAGGAAAATGTTCTAAAACTGGAGAAAAAGGTAACCTCAAACATACGTGTGTTTGTTCTCTGCATTTTAAACGTGAGGATTACTCATTTCGAACAGATGAGTTCACATTGATTTCTAGAGCACAATATATTTTCTAATATTTTGAAGTTATAAATAATTTAGATATACCATTTGAGTCATCTTGATTGTCCATAATTTTATTTCATAACCTCAAAATTTTGATAGGAACTAATTACAAGTTCCCTAAAATACATGAAGCAAAATTGTTTTTAATTTTTATACATATCGAACATATTTTGAAAATTTGAGTTTTGCCTGGCTGAAGTTTTTTCGGAAACTGCCAAGAAAATATTAATATTATTATTAGAATGAATAATTTCCTGCTTTATATATAAAAAACATGCTCAATTATGATCTGAAAATGTACTTTTTGTAGATTGCAGTGCTGCGAAAAGATACTTAAAACTGGCACCCTTCTTAATTGATGATTTGTGATCCCAATAGTGTAGAGAGAAAATTAATGTTTTGTATTCAGTTTTCAGATGAGCATGCAATTCATTAAAAATTACACGATTCTAAAAATTTGAGACGAAAAGCGATTTAAACCTAACACGTACAAGAAATTGCTTTAAAATTGGTAAAAAGCAGAAATATTCATGATTATTTGCAATTTCTTCCAACCTCAAAATGTAAAGGAAGAGAAAAGGCATCTATGCTTTAACATCTCAGGTATGGAAAGATTAGGAATGAGGGAAAATCAATTTAAAAAAAAATAAAGCTAACACTAAGGAAGCTAAAAACCAAAAACGAAAACGCCGAAATGAAATTTCAGAATAAGCCCAAGAAAATAGAAATAGAAAAAAGTTAGAAACCAAAAAGACTATGAAATAAATACACTGAAAAAAAGGATGCTGGCAGCAAGTATGCTTTGGATAGCTGTCGGTAGATCCTCGTACTCCCTATCCGCATCTCCATGCTCGCCAAATTTTAATGCGCTCGAGCAAGGCACCAGTCACCTGCAAACATTGATTTCCCAG
The DNA here is from genome assembly GCF_010883055.1 of Belonocnema kinseyi. Lineage (NCBI taxonomy): Eukaryota > Metazoa > Arthropoda > Insecta > Hymenoptera > Cynipidae > Belonocnema > Belonocnema kinseyi. Next base: position 96,577,279 of record NC_046657.1, on the reverse strand, counting down.
TAAAGACACTTCTTTTGATGTAACATTCTGTTATAAATGAGGTAGCCAGTCATTAGGAGGTAACCAACCATTGTTACCATTGCAAGCGATTTTCTTCGATCTTAAAACATCAAAAATCTTAAACAGTCGTTTTTTCAGCTATTTTCTTAGAGTTATATCAATTTCCACGATTACTTGGCCATTTAATGTATGATATGTGCACAGAAAAATAGCGGTTCATTTTTGTTGCAGCTCATTTATTTTGTTATCGAAGTGAGATATTCTTTTGCATAATGAGAATACTTCAAGTGTGAAACTAGAACATGAGCATAAACCAAACCTCCGGCTTAAGAAAAGTATCGAGGGTAACCTACAAGTATCCTTGATTATCAATCGGGAGAAACGAAACGTACACAGTCCGGCCCGTGTGAACCATTTTCTAATATTACGCAATTTTCGCACATGAGTACACGCGCACTGCGCCTTTCCGCTACGTTGCTGTTGTTTTCATACATGAGTTACAAACTTCCCTCGATCCCACGATCTGAGAAACTGCATGGGCTAGCAGTTCTAGGGATTCGTAAACCGGGGGATCGTCATCCGGGAGTTTGGTGTAGCAATGTTTGCAAAGGTGAATTGGAGGTTGTGCCGCACAGGTGTCAACATGAATATGGTAAGTAAATCACTAAAAGAGAAAAATCGATCAGAAAATTCTTGTTTCAGTGAAGTTAGACACATGCGCCTAAGAAGATGAAAAATTTTCCTTTTTTCTTTCTATTTCTGATCGTGTTAAAGTTAAATTAATCGTGAAAGTACCCAATTTTCATTTGAAAAAGATTTCGCTGTTTGCGAAATTTCACTTGTATACTTTTTGTCCTGATTCTACGATTCGTGTCCCTTTCCTTTATTAATTTCTTGTTTCTGTAGAAATCCATATTGCTGTTTCCCTTCGGGAATATGTAACATATAAAGGCGCAAATTTATTAAATTTGTGAGAAATAATTACTATTTAATTCAGAAATATTCACATTTATTAATTATGTAAGTACATGGAGATACAAATAAGTATTTCGATAGCCGGAAAGAGACTGAATCATATTCCCCGGGGACCGTGCTGAGGACCCGGGGACTTCAGCCAGCGAACGGCGCCATATACCAAGAATCTAAACACCCCGTAGACTAAACATACCGTCTCTCGTCGTCGTGATACTACGTCGATCACACTCGGCCATCCTGACTTCTAAAGGGTACTTCGCAAAAAAAAGTTGAAGTTAATACGGCCAGTGGATGAAGCACTGCAAAAAACACAAAGTAAATGTCTATTTTAAATTGGTTTCATTGCGCTATTCACTGAACTACGTTCTATTGGTCGTAGTTTGTCTCCAGGATGCCTCGGTAGTTACGCGCTCTAAGTCGTAACCTATACTGCATGAAAAATGAACGTCAATTTAGCAGTCATATACACTCAGTTATGATCTGCTTCTCAGTAATTAAACAGACCCACACTCTTAGTTGGATCCTGTTTCCAGTAGACAGCTACACACACGCAGTTGTAGCATGTCTAATGCTTTTCATGTACTTAATTGTACCACTTGCTAGTTACGTTTTCAAAATCGCAACCTACCCTAGTTTTCTGAGAGAAGCCATGCTCTAGAGGTCACGGCCTGTCTCACGACAATATTTTTTTTTTGGTAGTCACACTCTCAAAGTTGTGACCTACGTTTTCTACTACCATTGTTTATACTGACAACCTACCGTTATTCAAGATCAGCGTCTAACCACGCCGCCCAAGGTTTCAGGTGCTCCAGAGCATACACCCCTCGATAACGGCGTTGACAGCAGGTGGATCCATCGAGCTCTACCACCTCATAGCGATCGTTGTCCAAACAACGCGAGATGTAGAATGGGCCTTTCCATTTTGGAACCAACTTCCGACTGCTTCCGGAACTTACAATAGAAGAGATGTGGACCAAAACCACATCTCCCGTAGAGAACTTAACGGGGACTCCCCTTTTTTGATCAAAATACTGCTTTTGTTTCTCCTGGGCTGTTTGGATGCGCTCAAACACTTTTTGACGCAAAGCAGTGACGTCGATAGGGTTCTCAACGTCCTCGTTGTCATTATGAAGACCAATGCGATAGCCCAGCATTACTTCGCTGGGAGTAATGCTCAAGGTCCTGTTCACGGTGCCGTTGATGCCAATCTGGATATTCATGCTGTTAAGATCCCATATGTCATCCTCGCCGTTAGTTCCCATAGTGGCTAATGCAATGAGGACGGTGTCATTGCATCGTTCCACCTGTCCGTTACTTCTAGGCATACCCACTGCATTCAGATGATGCCTTATGTTGAATTCAGCGCAGAAGTCTTGAAATCGTTTCGAATCGAAAGCTCTACCCCTGCTTGAAATGATGCGTTTCCGGGCTCCAAAATTTTTCATTACATCCTGCAATTTTTCTAGGACATATTTGGTTTTCGTACTTCGAATTGCATAAACAAATGCGAATTTTGTATATCCATCGACTATTACAAAAACCTGGAAATTTCCTTTCTTGCTTCGTAAAAATGGACCTAAGTGATAAATATGAATCGTATGGAACTGATGTGGCAGTCTGAGTATAGGATGCAGATATCCCGGCTTCCTGTCGGAAGTTCTCTTGTAAAACATGCAGTTGATGCAGGCTCGAATATACTTCTTGATGAATCTTCTCATGTGAGGGATCCAAAATTTCGACGCTACTAGCTCATAGGTTTTGTCGAAAGCAAAATTCCCGAGATCGTCGTGATTCATTCGAAAAATTTGTCACCGGGCATCTTTCGGAATTACTCCCCGATTTCCGTATTCGGTTCTACGGTAAATCTTACCCCTTCGAAGGTCGTAGTTTTGGAATATCTCTTTGTGACCATCTCTGCCCCCTGATGATATGATCACCTTGATAGATTTCATTTCTGCATCTGTTTCTTGTGCGGCTAACAACCAGTCGTCATCCTAAATGACCGTTACAAAAACTTGCACGTTTTGTTCCGGTGGATTTCGACTAAGAGCGTCTACATGTGCCATTTGCTGACCAGGACGATGAGAAATAGAAAAGTCGTAACCCTGTAAGTCTTATAACACCCAACGACCTATTCGTGGTTTTAAGATTTTTTTCTGCAGAGCACTTTTTGTTGTCGAACAATCAGTGATTATCTGAAAATGTGCCCCTACCAGGTAATGTGGAAAAACGTTTCATGGAAGCGACTACTGCTAGAGTCTTTAGTTCAAAAGAGTGGTATCTTTGTTCGGTTGGTGTAGTGTGTCGGCTGAGATATCCAACAACCTTTTCTCCCTCCTCATACTTTTGCACTAACATTCCGGCTAATCCGACTCGACTGGCAACTGTATATAAAACACTGGGTTTCTCGGTATTAAATAGGGTTAAAATAAGGTTGGCCATTAAATGCCCTTTTAGCGTTTAAAACGAAGCTTGTTGAATCTCGGTCCAAGTTCATTGCTGTCCCTTGCGCAACAAAGCTGTTAATGGCCTTGATTTTTTCGCACAGCCTTTCACAAATTTACGGAAATGACCTACAAGTCCCAGAAATTGTCGAACTTGGTGAATATCTTTAGGAGCTGGGAATTTTTCGATACATTCTATCTTTTGGTCACAAGGCCTAACCGTTACGCCTCCAATTTTGTACCCTAGATAGGTTATCTCAGTTTTCAAAAATTCGCATTTCTCGACGTTCAGAGTAATATTGTTTTTCTCAAATATAGACAACACTTCTGAAAGAATTTTCAGCCCTTCGTCTACCGAATGGCACTCTCGTATACTCTCGGTCCAACAAGTCCTCGATTATTGGCTCTATTATTTTGTTGAGGCCGCGATATTCAACGCAGAGCCGCTTCTTCCCATTTTTCTTAGTGGTCAATAATGCGTGGCTAGAATATGGGGCTTCTGAAGGTCGAATTACACCATTCTCCCATAAACCCTGAACGATATTTCTCAATTCCTTTTTTTCTTTTTTTTCCAACTTCAACATCCAACTCCTGAAAACTCTTGACTGAACAAATTTGGGGTGCCGTATAGAATTTAAAATTATCCCCAACACGCTCGTAGCTAATTTGCAGATTTTCGGTAAAATTCTGTCCTATTAAAACCTCCGCCCCTCGTACAAAAGTTTGTGTAATAAGCATCTCAATTTCCAGGGTTATCTCATCGTTTTTTATTTGACAAAGAGCGAATGCGTCAACATTTATTTCAGTGCCCCCGAAAACGGTCAAAGTAATACTTTTCTGATTCCATTTGCCAGATAAGAACCGGGTAGAACAAGGTAGCCGGTACAATTTGACTTAATAATTTACAAGTCTCCATGTGCCTCAAAGAGACCAGATAGGAACCGGGTAGAAAAGTATAACCCTATTTTAATTTCTGGTTCTATATGCCAGATTGGAACCGGGTAGTATCAGGTAGCCGGTTCACAAGCATCGATTGCCATATATAGACCGGATAGGATGTCAGTAGAATTATAATTTTATATGATTATTATTTTCATTTTGTTTCCATTGACCAGATAAAAACCGGGTAGGCTTGGGTGTAATATTTAAACAACTTATTTTTTTTACCATTTCCTGGATAAGGACCGGTTAGACCCAGATAGATCTCACAAAATTAAATTAAAGGCCAAATAAAAACCGTATAGAACTGGGTAAGGACCGACAGGGTATGTAACGGTTCCTTTCCGATTTCAATGAATTTCAACCTGTCATTTTAGGCAGGGTTGAGATTGCAATTATGAATCTTTTTAGTTTGTATGGTAGTGTATTGATTTTTAGTTGGCAAATTTACGTACGTCAACAAAAATACTTGAAAGACACTTGAGAAACACTGAGATGCATGCAGGTTAACGACCAGCAACCATGTCTCGTGGACTTTATAACTTTTCGGTGCAAATAATACCATATATGCAAATAATACCAGATAGTTCCAAATGATTCCCAGATACAAAATAAGTAACCGGATAGAGCCTGATTTACCGTATAGAAGTTCTATCCAGGTTCTATCGAATTTTATCCTGTATTTTAAGCAGGGAACGATCTTGTTCTATATTTTGTATTAACTTTCTTGATGTCTGCAATTTCGTATCTTTTGATAACTTCTAGATATGTCATATTCTTTGTCGGAAGAAAGTCTTCATTGAGGACGCTTCTGCTTAATTTTCAGAAATTCATCTTTTGCAATGCCTGTTATCCTCAAGTTTCAGAGTTTTAAACTTTTTTATAAGATTTCGAATATCTGATTCAAGATGTATCAGTTCTTTGAGTTCCTAAATATTTAGCAAGATATGTTTGTATGCATTTTCAGATCGTCCGCCTTTCCACACTTTTGGGCATCCAAACGCAGACTGACGAAAGAAAGAAGTTTACTTGCTTTTGTAATATTTTCCTTCTCCTACGTGAAGTATACATTACACAGCCACACAAAAAAAAGTGCGGATCTGGTAACAAGACACACGTATTCCTATGGATTTTGAGGCGCTGAATTCAAATTCGGTATCAAAAATCATTCATCACGTCATGGTTGAGCCATAACCTCAAAAAATGACGAAAAATCATGCACTGAGGCAAATAAATTT
>NC_046657.1:96556780-96571583 GCF_010883055.1 Belonocnema kinseyi | reverse complement strand
TAAACTGATTGTGTTGTCCCGTTGTGTTTGCGGTACCGTTTGAATCAGCTTGGGCTTAACCTGCAAAGAGGTCAAACCTATCCTAACCTAAAAAAAACCTGAACTAACCTAACCTAACCTAACTCAACTTCACGTAACACAATTAAACTCATTGTGTTGTCCCGTTGTGTTTGTGGTACCGTTTCATTCGGCTTCGGCCTAACCTACATAGAGGTTTAACCTATCCTAACCTAACAAAACTTGACCTAACCTAACCTAGCCGAATGAAATTCAACTACACGTGTAGCTATGTAAGCGTACGGTTCTCAGTCTTAAATGTGTGCTACGGGAAGCTAACTTCATATTTTTCATAGAATTGAATGAAAAACGTAAGTCTAACATTGCTCGGTCTTTAATTACACTCGAAGTTGAATTTCCGTAAACTTGATTTGTGCGTTCCGAGAATCGATGTCGCGGGACTGTGAGGTTAGAATGTATTTAGTCATAAGTGACAAACGACAGGAGGGCTGCACTCAGCGTTCATATAGCTCTGCCCGTTTACGTTCAGACGGTCCTGATTTGCGGCAAGGCCATAACCGAAACGGTGCACAAATCCCACTTTCAGTGGATATCAACTAATAAATTGTGCTGTGAGGGGTACAGAAATAGTTCACTGCCCGACACAGATGGCGTTAGTTCAGTTTTCAAATCGGGTTGCGGAGTGCAGAGGGAGCAGTGGCTACATACATTGCCGCCATACTGCTCAGTACAGTAGGATTGTAATCAGTTGAAAGAACCGGAAACAAAGCTTTATAAATTGATTTATAGCTCTGACGATGATTCATTATAATAAAAAGGAGGTGTTTCTGGTGTCAGACGTGTGCAAAACTACAAATCTTGCCGACGTTTCGTAAACATTGCAGTTCACTTATTCAGGGATTGGCTGCACTAACTTCTCGGACTCACTGCTACAGGTTAGCCCTGGAGAACTGAACTGCAATGTTCACGAAACGTAGCAAGATTCGTAGTTTTTTACGCTATTTAAACCAGAAACATCTCCTTTTTATTATAAAGCTTTACCAAGCCAACCAATTATATTTCAGCCAGCTGTATTTATTAAAATAATAAAACACCATTCTGATACTGGGGCATACAAAAACAGCATATGCATGTACACGTGCACTAACATATGGATGCTGCTTAGTTTCTCTGCCCGACAGAGGTGGCGCTGAAATACGGGTCCGTTTTTTTCCACGTAGTTGACCGACCCTGGGATCAATTTTTTCGCAGCTCATTTGTTATGCCCTCGAAATAAGATTTTTTATTTCACACTGAAAATACTTCAAGTGTGAAACTATTACATGGACACAACTGCATTCTCATCCTTTATCAATACTTCTTTTTCATCAGGGATTCTCCGCTCTCTCATTTCTGTTGCAACTAAAAGCAACACCAAATCAGCATACGTAGGTAACCTTGTAGATAAGAATTCTTAGAACTATGATGAATCAATCAGAATTTAATTCTGTGTATCAGAAATTGTATAACATTATATGAAATATGGGAACTCTGACGTATGATATCGGCAAAAATTAAAGAGTATTTGATATTTTAAAAAGGAAGTAAGATTGCGACAAAAAAGTTATGCGTATCCATAGAATGTATAAACAATGCATCAATTGATAAAATTAATTACTAATAAAAGTTAAACTTAGGTTTTTTGTTCAATTCTATGAGAAAAATATGACTTGAGTTTTCCGTCGGCAACTATCAAAGGTAAAGCCGCTAAGGAATTTAATACTAAAAACATCAGTTATGTAGGACGGGTAAAGAATAGTTGTGGAATGTCTAAAAAATCCCTTTGCTTATAAAAACGCCTGCCAATCGTTTGCCTAAGGTTTCTTGATTGTTATCAGGATACAAATTTAATTTTACCTCTGAAAACATGAGTAATTGAGATGGTAGCATATCTGGACAATTTTCAATATAATAAGGGGCCATCCACATACCAAATGGACAATTCTTCACCACTTTTTGACTCCCTCCCCCCACCTTCCTCGTGGACAGCCATGGAATTTTAACGAACACTCCCCCCCCCACCCTACTGACAAAAAATTAAAATAAAAACAAAAATTATATTGTACGCGAGCAAAATAAAAAAGTTCGAGTCTACCTAGAGCATACCTTGTCTCATTTCAGTATATTTTCCACAGATTTAGGGAAATGTGTGTTTACGTGGATTCTAACCCGACCCTCCCGGTCCCCCTCGTGGTTAAGCGTGAAATTTTTCCATTCCCCCTCCCCCATAAAGTGTCCACGTGGTATATGTATGGCCCCTAAATTATTATTGCAATAATCATTTAATATATAAATTATATTATTTTGGGAATAGAAACTTCAAATCTGGGGTTAGTAGATAGTAAAAGGTAAAATCGAGTATTGGTTTTCAATTAAAATATTGACAATCGGATACATTTACAGTTTCTTTCATAAGTAACCACGAGGAACGAAACCAATCTCACAGCCATATGCGCTCTAGCCGCAAATTCGCTAATAGTACAGAATGAAACGAGAATATTCTTTAATCGACAAAATTGACACTCAAAGATAAACAAAAAACAAAGTACAAACTCTGATTTAACTTGAATTATATATAATAACCTTCAAATTCAAAGATTCACTTTGTCCATATTGAATATTAATTTAATTAACAGTTAAGGAATTTTTCAAAACAAACTGTATAGTCCAGTTACCTGGTCCGAAAAATGGTGCTAATTCAGTCATTTTTGGAGGAGTCATTTTTTTCTCTTAAGTACTATGTTTGAGGGTGCATAATAAGGGGTCAGTTCTGTGGATAAGATTTCGTCCCGGAACACGTACATTTTTGGGGGAAAAGGTACACAACGTGCCAGATCTAAAAATGATCAACAGATGAATTAAAGTAGACGTAAATACCTGTAATTTCAAACAAAAAAACATTGTCCTAACTATAATATATCGCGAGTTAGCACCTTCCAACTGAGGCAGGGGGTATAAGCCCCATCATAAGAGAGGGAATGATGAGGAAGAAACGCACAGAGGGCAATATTCGAGGGATGGCCTTACCGAGAAGTTCTAATAATGTATAATTGTTTTGTTTCAATAAATATTGTTCAACCAAATTGGTAATAATTATTGACTACAGCTACGTCCAGACCCAAGCCTTCTATACTATATTTTTAAATAGAAAATAATTTTCAGAAGTAGGATACTGGAAGTAGCTTTTTTTTGCGAGAAAATTCGGAAAGTAATAGGACGCGGTCGGAGCGTCTCTTCGGAAAAAGGGACTCTGTACTGACTGGCGGAAGGTGACGCGGTCGGAGTGTCAAAAGAGAAATTTGAATTGTATGGGGTTGAAGTGTAATTATTCATATTCTTTTTTTTATTAATGCAGATAATGAACATTGTGATGTGTGAGGGAAGAAATTGGTGTTATGAGTGACGGAAAGGCTTCAACGTCGGATAAGACGCCATCGTATATGAAAACTAGAAACAGGGAGAATTTAGTGGGGAAAATCGGCTGTGATCTGAAACACCAATCAGGCAAAAACGTAGTGAAGGTTCCGTGTGGGGAAAATTCGAGTTTTAAAAGAAGCTAGTGGCAGTGCAGAGAGAGTGGAAGGGGGATGTCCACTGCAGGACAGTTCAGGGACGATAAGCAGTGGGCAGAAACGTAAGGTAGCAGCGACAGTGCAGGGTTGCATTTACTGACGTCAGACTAGAGACTTTTGAGCAACATGGCTGCGTCAGAGGGGATGGTTCACTTTCGTGACATGATAGTAGTGCTAACATCATTTGATCCATTCAAGAGCGACCTTGTAATTGAGGATTGGCTAGAAAAGATAGAGAAGTTTGCTGAACTTTATGAGTGGAAGGAAGTTGCGAAAAAGTAATTACACGCTGATGAAATTAACAGGTGTCACGAAAAGTTAGCGAGACAGTCTGCCACCAGTACAACTAACGTGGAACAAATTGAAGACTCTTCTTATCGATGAATTTCCATGCGACGATAGTGAAGTTAGAAAGCGAAAGATAGCTCAGGAATACTCTCGAAAACCCGGACAAGACGTAACGGAGTATTTTTACGACAAACTAGCAAAGTGCAATAAGGCAGGGATGTCAGATATACAGTTGAATGGGTAGTGAAGGGGTTGAAGAACGTGCGGTTTATAGATTACTTGGGTCCGTTATCAAGATATGATAAGCTCAGTAAACTACTTGCGGACTTAGGAAGCGCGAATCATGTGACAGCAGTGACTGAATTTACGAACAAAAATGACAGTAGAAGGAAAAATAATGATAGTGGCAGGGATAGTAGGAATCTAAGGAAGAGCGACAATAGTAAGGTATCATATAATGATAGACAGGATGGACGTGATAGTGCGCGAATGTGCTTCAGTTGCAAGGATAAGGGACACAATGTGAACAGGTGCCTAAACTCTTGGAATAAAAAGTGTTTTAAATGTGGCAAACCCGGACACAAGGGAAGGGATTGTCGGTCCAGTGGATCAGGTAAGAAAATTGGAACAGCCGGCGCGGGTACTGAGAACCATGTGATGATGCATGTTAAGACGAACTTAAAGCGACTGAAATATCATAAGGATGCCTACAGGATGCCTGCGAGAAGATACAACAAAGACATTTGGATTCACCTACACGAAAATTAGGAAACATCTACTGGGTTATGGAAACGGCAGGGTGCAGACTTCAGGTGAATTTATAGCAAAACTCTCTATCGATGGAGTTAGTCGAGCTGTGAAGGTTCAGGTAGTTCCAAATGAAGCATAGGAAATTCCCCTGTTAGTAGGACAACCCCATATGGATGAAGTGATAATATAGAGCTATCCACATAAACTCATTATTACAGAACCGGACGAGTGGATGAAGAAAATTACTCCAAAGCAGGAAAAGGAAACACCGCTGTGGGCGAAGGAAGCGATGAAAATTCCAAATAATTATGTGGGATTTGTGTCGATCAAATCTACTTATCCTGAACAAGACATTTGCCTGGAAGGAGGAATACGAGAGGACGGACATCTTTTACCAAGGTGCCTTTTCAGAACCAATTAAAGAATATCCATTAAATCATTAAAAAAGAAGTAATGATCACCAGATCTCAAACTGTTGTCACAGCGAGGGAAAGTGACAAAAGTAACAGAAATCAAGAGCTTGTGACTAGAAAAGAGGTTAACACTGAACTCCCGGATAGTTAGACTGCTGAACCTATGGAAGGATTAAATAATTACAGAGGGTTAGTTGTGAGAAATCTAAACCAGGTTGGCTGTACGGATCAGAAACAGATGAAAATTGATTTTATGTCAGACAGTACTGTCTGTTACCCACATTATCGAGAGAATTCATAAGAGAGAACAGCTGAGAAGGATTATTATGAGTTGCAGGAAGCACATTTGACTGAGACAAGTCTTTCTCCATTTTCGAGTCCAGTACCATTGTTAAGAAAGAAGACTGGCGATCTCAGATTGTGCATTGACTACAGGGCAGTCAATTGCAATACTGTAAAGAAGACATCTCCAATTCCCTTAATTGGTGATCAGTTGGATCGATTACAGAGAATGAAGGACATCACGGCGTTGGATCTGAGTAGTAGATATCACTAGATCCCGATGGTGAAGGATTCGAGGCATATTACTGCTTTCAGTGCACCGAAGGAGACCATCAGTTGAAAAGAATGCCGTTCGGGCTGTGCAACGCAGCAAAAGTCTTCCAGATAATCATCAACAAGGTGTTAGAAAGTCTAAGGTATAGGTAGCGATGGCCTAATCAGAAGATATAATTATTCCGTCGGCAAAATTTCAAGTAGGGGAAAAAAACTTATTTTGGTATTAGAAGCTTTAAATAATGCAGAATTAACATTGAAGTTAGATAAATGTCATTTTTCGAATTGTAAAATTGAATATTTAGGGTTTGAGATTACAGCTGAGAGTATTTCACCGGAAAAAAGAAAATTACGTGCGATAGAGGAATTTCCAACTCTAAAGATGTAACGGGTGTACGTAGTTTCATTGGATGGACAGGGTTTTTTCGTCGGTTTGTAAAAGCGTACGCAACTATAGCGCGGCCCATGACCGATTTTTTGGGAAAGACTGTACAATTCAGTTGAGATAAAATGCAAGAAAAATCTTTTGGATAATTAAAACGTAGATTGATGGCAAGTCCAGTTTCGAAATTCTATGATCCAAAAGCCGGTGGGGGAATAGGTGGGGTTTTGATACAGGAAGATTCTGACGGAAAAATGCGTGCAATGTCGTATTTTAGTCGAAACAACGAAAGATAAAGAAAAGTATCATTCATATGAGCTCAAAGCTCTTATAATTGTAAATACTTCAGAAAGATTTAGAGTATATTTGTTGGGAATTCCTATCGAAGAAGCCGAGGAAACTGAAGGAGCAGAGTGAAAGGTACTAGGTATAGAAATTAACACAGGGTTGCTACGATGAGGGTTAGATGGCGATTGTATGTACCTAAGGAATTGCGATATGATATAGTTTCCGAAACTCATCGAAATCTGTGTCATATGGGTATCGACAAAACTCTGGCAGCTGTGAAAGAAACTTACTACTTTCCAAAAATGAGGGAATTTATCACGAGGTATGCCAATATGCATATTAACTTCTTGCTTTTTACGAAAATATCCGGAAAGCAACCAGGATTTTTACATCCTGATTATCAAATTAATAACAATCAAGTACTTTTAAGTAATAAATAAATCATTGTTCAAATAAATAAATTCCCATCAACCATCAAATATGCATTTTCGACATTCTTCAATGAAATTTCTATTAAGGACGCCTATTATAGATCCCAAATAAATATTTAATAATTTTTTATCAATAAATAAACAATAGCTTGTAACTCCGATGCTATTGGTGGTACAGTAACTATTCTTATTACTCTCACGCAACATTTAACCTACTTTAATTTTTGTGAGAACACTTTTACCTTTTAAATGCACATGAAAGCACCAATCCAATAGCATGTGATATTTTGTAACTTTTCCTAAAAAAAACTCTCCGTGTTCCGGGACGAAATCCTGTTTACAGAACCCGCCCCTTTATTATGCACCCTCAAATGAAGTACTTGCGAGAAAAAAATGACTCCAAAAATTACCGGATTTAAGTACTAGGTGACTAGGCTAGTAGGGAAAACTCCGCAAAAGTTCAGGAATCTTAATAAAGTTATGGATTTCTTCATAACAAACTGTGGGTAAAATTCAAGACAACTTTGGGAATTTATTTAAAAGTTAGGGCATTTTTTGTACCACACAGGAGGGGAAATTTTAAAAAAGTTCGGAAACTCTCCTTAAGTTTGCGGAATTTCTCCTAACTATCCGTCGGGCAAATTTCGTAAATTTCAGAATTTAAATAAGGCTGTCTATAGACATCCCGTATGGTGTGTTAGTTTGGTATCCGGTTGATTCTTCTGACTGCAATAGACATCTGCCGGCCAGTAGAACCATGTACGGCATCCGACTTATAGTAGTTAAATACATTTTTTATTTCCTTCACATGCGAACGATGCATAACCTCGAAGTGAAGTATATAATTTGGAAGGAGAATATAAGTATAACTTTTTTCACATATAAATATGCAATTATTTCGCCGGTGCGTATGAAAAAAAAATCTGTAAAATAAAGCTATGAAGAAAAACCTTTTTCAAAGATGTTGTGAAAAATAAATTGTTCATTAGGTCGCTGTGAAAAAATATATTGTTTTAAAAAAAAACCTTATTTCTATAAGCGCCGTGAAAAGAGACCTCTTACTCATGAAAAAACAGTGAAAAAAAACCTTATTTGTGAAAAAGCCGTGAAAAAAGACCGTATTCGTTAAAATATTTAATTAAACTGTTTTATTCTGAGAAAAAAACAATAACAATCATTTTGCCGTAAAAAACTATTATTGGCGGACTATACAAAGAACAATAAATAAATACGAGTATCAAGTTAAATCGTTTGTTTTACGCTGCCAGTCGCTTATTGTCTGGGTTTAAATGTTGTTTATACATGTATGTTTAATATAGAGCGCGTGGTTCTATAGATATTCATATCCAACATAGTCCATAATAGGAAAGAGGAGAAAAGTACTGGGCGGATAGCGCTGGGCCAGATAGGCTGGGCGGAAATAATGAAAACTTTTTTTGTTCATCGCATTTTAGAGAGATGAGTTTTTTTCATGGCGTTATAATAAGAAGTGTTTTTTTCACAACGATATAATTTACGGGTTCGTTCTCCTCAGCACCGGCGATTTATTAAAAATGAGTTACTTGGTGTTTCCAATTATGTGTTTCCTTGTAAATTTACTTTATCATTATTTTATTATTAAGAAGATCCTTATATAATTCTATTTGTGGCAGTTATAAAGCCAGTATTTTACATATGGTAAGCTGTTGTGTTCTTCGTTCTCAGCAATAATATTTTTTCCTGAACGCTATTGCTGATCACTCACGCATCGAAGTGCCGATAACTGAAGCAGCCTGATGTCTGACTTGCCGATAACCCATGCATTCTCGTATTTATAACTTTGAACTTCTTATAATATTCATTCTAATAGGATATGTTACAAGTAATAAGTAATTCACCTTTCTAAAGGTACACTTTATTCGATAAAACACATTTCATTAGCTTTAAATATGTTTAACATAGTTTTTTAAGCATTTGAAATCTGAAATTTGCCTTAAGCTTCCAATAACTGTCACACTTACCGTATAAATCATTTGTTTTTAATAAGTTTAAGTTGTGTAAAAATCGTTTTTAATGAAACTCCCACGGATTGCATTTATTGTAGAGAATCCTTTTAAGAACAAAATAAGCCGCATTAATGATAAACAGTGAATCTAAAATTATAATTTTTATCTAAAACGAATTGCAAATCGCAAACACCAACGAAGCCTTTTCATATGTACAGTGAACATTTAAATCATCAACTATTAAGGAAAATCAGTACTTACTGCAAAATTTATTTTTGAGTAGCGCTTTAAACTCATTGTATGAAGCTTTAAAGCCAAAATTAAATTCGGAAGATGATTTGAAAAATAATTGTTCTTTTCTATTACTTTTAATGACATTCAAAGATAAAAAAGTAAATTCTTGAGTTATTTTAAAAATAACTGATAGAAGATACTTCAGAGAAAAATTTTTTCTTTATATCGCCTTTGAATGTCATTTTTATTTATTCGGGGAAAAGGAACATTAAAGCAGTTTTTAAAAAAGTACTTCATAATAAAGTTTATTCCATCAAGAGAATTCTAGCATTTAATAAGTTAATCATAAAAATTTTCTATGTTATTAAAATTTTCAAAAAATGAAACTTTGGGACTATTAAAAAGGGGGACGAAATAAAAATTACAAAGCAGTTCTAATATAGGAATGGAAACACTAACAATCTTACATCTTAAATTGCGAAATGTATTTGAATTCATGGATGAACTTAAATTATGCCAAAATGTATGAGAATGTAAAGTTCATCTGAATTTAATAAAGCCTATGGATAAATTCTGAAACTAAACTATTCAATTTTTTACTAAGCCTCGAGAAAATAAGAAAAGTATTAAATCGACCCAACTAACTCATTTTTAATAAACAATTACATATTGAGGTGTGTACAAAAATTTACATTTATATTCCCCTTCTAAACTATATACTTCACTTCGAGGTTATGCATCGTTCGCGTGTGAAGAAAATAATAAATTTTTCTAACTACTCGTACTATAAATCAGGTGCTGTAAACGGTTCTGCTGTCAAGAAGATCCCGCCTACAGCAGTACGAGGTGTGTTCAAAAAATAAGGTGACTTTATGGTTTTCTCAAAAAATATTAATTTATTCTTCAATATTTATGTTGTCCCCTTCAAAGTAATCCCCCTCAGATATAATACACTTGTGCCAAAGCTTTTTCCAATCATCGAAGCACTTTTGATAATCATTTTGTTATATAGCCTTGAGTTCTTTCAGCGATGCAGTTTTTATCTCATCAATCGTTGAAAATCGATGTCTTTACATGGGTCTCTTCAGTTTTGGGAAAAGAAAAAAGTCACTGGGGGCCATATCCGGTGAATATGGACGATGAGGCATGACTGTGGTGCTGTTTTTGGTCAGAAAATCTTTCACAAACAACGATGAATGAGCAGGTACATTATCGTGATGCAAAAGCCACGAATTGTATTTCCAAAGTTCCGGACGTTTTTGGCGTATCGCCTCTCGCAAACGGCATGGCATGAGTCAACCGATATGCCAACATCTTCAGCAACTTCTCTGATGGTAATTCCGCGATTTTTCAACACCATTTCTTCCACTGCTTGAACGTTTTCATCTGTTTTTGACGTGCTGGGACGTCCAGGGCGAGGTTCGTCTTCGACATCCTCTCGGCCTTCTTGGAACAGCTTGTACCACTTATACACATTTTTCTTACTCAGAGTAGACTCACCGTATGCAACGGTCAACATTTCAAGAGTTTTAGAGCAATGGATTCCATTTTTCACACAAAATTTAATGCAAACTCTTTGCTCCATTTTTTTCGAAAAAAGAAAATCACCGAGCACACCAAACCCTTCTAACCTTTTACGCCTCTGCCAGAAAAACAACACGAGCTATATATTCAAAACTGTGAACATATGATCGTGACGAGTGAACCAACACAACAAAACAAAAAATTTAAAACTCGAATGTACGTAGCCCGCGAAAATTGAAAAGTCACCTTACTTTTTGAACACACCTCGTATAACCAATCTATCAAGAAGAATTCGGGAATTTACCGAAAAGTAAGGAAATCTTTCATACCATACAGGACGACAAATTTCACAGAAGTTTTCATAAAATACCATGTGGAAAATTTGGCAAAGATTCCAAAATCCATCGAAAAGTTAGAGAATTTATTGAAAATATTAATTCGACGTTGGCCTCGTATATGGAAAGGGAATTATCTTTGAAACAAGTTGATTTTAATTGGTTAAAGTCAATCAAAGGTACGAATGAGGACTATAGAATATGGGTATGGTCTCATTAAATAAATAGTTGGCACAGCGAATGCCTAGAACAAGTGTACATTTTCTTGATCTGAGAAAATTTATTCTCAAATAAAATCGCACGTTTTAATATGCTGCCACTTACTATATAATTTTAAAAAAGGTTTAAACAAATACTGCGGGTTCCAACTGGGAGCATTTGCCATCTAAGAATGTCACAGGCTCGTGGTAAAATGGCGGTAAATCAAACCAATGGACACACCTCACGATCGTGAGATACGACAGGCCGGAGAAACCCTCTTGTCTCTTGAGGAGACGAAGCGATCCGAAGGTGCCAGATTTCTCCATCCACCTCGCTAGTCCCTTGAAATATTTTTGACACGCGGGTATGGCTTTAAGGCTACGAACCAGTGATAATTTCGCACGTCTTAGAGCACCAATCACAATGAGAATTGTTTTAACCGAACTCGCTTTTAAGGTATTGAAACCTTTCATCCATTGCTTCTCTTTGGCAGTTATGTTCTAATTCGACAGAGCCGAGAATTCGCTCACAAATATAGTTTGTTTCTTGAAGTTTTGGACAACGATGCTAGGCCACCGATGTCCAATGCAGACTGCTGTCTGCAAATCGTAACTCCAAAAGGTATGTAGAAGTAAAGTTTCTCCACCCGAAATTCTTGATACCATTTGTTTCTGCAGCGAAAAGTTCATCGTACCCCTAAGTGCTTTTTTCACTTCGTTGAGAGTGCTGCTTAATTGTCAGCAGCTTTAACTTGTTTAGTGTATGATTGTAGATCTTCAGTTATTGAGGAAACTTTCGAACCCTTTCCGTGAACGGTATATCAGATGTTATGTAGAAATTTATACATCGAACTCTGGACGCATTCTGTCTTGTCCATCCAATTTTTTTGTTCAGTGGATGTAAGCATCATTTAGTCTTTTGACCCATCGTCGAATTTATCCTTTGATTTGAATCAGCCAAACCTTTCGCAGCACCATAAACCAAACAACTGATGGTCCAGAGGTCGGACTCTACCGAGATTGTTTGAAATCGCGATTATCTCTCAGAAGGTGTCTGATTTTTGCGGTTTTTGTCTGATTTTTGGAAGTGCTGTCGCTCTTGGTGTCTCTGATACCACAGAGTGTCCATACACGATATAAGGCCACCACGAACAGGTATTATGCTGGCATCGTAGCAGTCTAGCAAGTCATCGTTGAGTTGGTTCGTCCACTCATTGTGTGCGTTTCGCCAGTTTCATCGTCGTGTTTCCATCTGAATTATTTTCAGCGCCTAAACTCTACATTGTAAAAAAAGCTTTGGTCCCAGTGGGCACAAAACTATGAAAATCCCAAGAACGTCCTTGAAACGTTCCTGATACATCCTATGTCAGACCAATCAACGTCTCTTAGACGTCCAATGTCCTAAAGATAACCTAAAGACGTCTTATAGACATGGACATTCTCGGGACATCTTTAGTACTGACATTAGACGTTTTAAGAGCATCCCTGGGATGACCAAAAGACATATTATAAAAGACTTCTTAGTGTATTTTTATATTACAATATGTAACCCTATTAATTTACGATACTACAGTAAGTAATTTCAAACTAGTGTGATTTCACCTCAGCTAACAATGTTAAAATAATAAGAAGGTTGTTCTATTTGCAGTCGACTTAAAATTACTACATCCGAAGATGGAAATTATTCGATCGGCGTCGGACACAGTAAGTTCACGTAAGGTAATAATTTACTTGGAGCGTCAAGTCTACGAAAGCCTATGCAAATTTTGACAATGTGAGCTTTTCTATCGCGAGGGACTAAGTCCGCACGGACTAATGCGGCAGAATTATTTTTAGAACATAAATTTAGACCGTTCGGGACTAGCGAGTTCAAGTCGTGCCAAACGATGAGTTCCGGAGACGCCCGAACGTCCTCTTACCATTTGGTGCGCATTACTCTTGTTGTTTTATACGTCATACAGAGTTTAACGTTCTTTTACGATTTTAGCCAAGTTAGAAATAAAAGTTTATTATATAAAATCTAGAATCAAATCAAAGGGCCTATGACAAAGCCACCGAACGCTTTCTCCGGTGCAATAGAAAGCAATAGAAAGCAAAAGAACGCACAAGGCTCCCGAAAATTGGTCGGGCATCAATGCCGACCACGCTAAAGTTAGGGGAGCCAATGAAGATGGAGTCAATGCGATTGATCTGCGGAATCTCGGGGCTTTTAGGTTGGCGGAGCGACTCAATCACGACTTGCTGTAGTTCTACGATGCGAGGGTGGCCCCTGAACGAAAGGATCACATGGCACGACTACATGCTCTGTGATGCAAGAAACACCCAGAGCTATCGCACTTTTCGCATAAACGTCTACGAAACCATGTCGAAATACTCTGAAAAGGGGCTATGTAAGCGGAGAACCTACTCTACCACTGCCAGAACAAGTCGAAAACAGAGAAAGAGAGGCGACACTAAGACCAACCGCGGGCAGCCTTTCGATAGAGGAAGAGCGATGCTTTATGGCCTGGAGAGACATCAAACGCCAGATTTGTCTCAGGCCTAAAGATCTGGTTAAAATGGATGACGAGCTTTGTGAAGTTTTTCCCGAAGAATTCGACCTCCGGACTATCACAATTGTTGTGTTACTAAAGCAGTGAGAGATATGGCCGATGCGAAACGTAAAACAAAACCAATGGTTGATCATAAGACCAAAAGACGAATGCATCAACTCGCAACAAAGATAAGCTGGGCAAGACAGTATGCGTCCCGAATTCAGTGTGCGATTGACTACATTATATCTGGCAGGAAGTTTACCGCCAAGGTTCGAAAGTTCGCGCACGAACTTCGTTTCCGTTATCGCACAATTCACAAGTCAAACCTGCTGACCATCACGCAGCATATTGTTGAGATAATGCAGATACTATCTCACGCTAAGAGAAGTTTAGAGCGGAGAAAGAGGAGGGTCAGAAAAAAAACAAAAGTTTCTCTCTGACTCGCATCGACTTTTCCAAGATCCTCTAGTTACTGTCGTACACCTGCCCAAATCAGAGGAGGTCGAAGCATTTTCGAGTAAAGTCTACGAAGTTCAGCATAGACTCAAAGAAGACTTAGAGAAAATGAATAGCTTCAAGGAGCTGTGAGATACCCTCATAATACCTGAGGAAGAATGCCCACCCATCACTACCTAGGAGGTGAAAAAAGTATTAGAAAGTATAAAGAACTATTCCACTCCGAGACCAGATGATATCAAGACCTACTGGTGAAAGAAGTTGCCCTGAACCCATCAGCATCTGGTCCGCATTTTTACCTCATATATAAAGTCGGAAGAGCCAATTTCCCAGTGGTTCTTGGTAGAGCGCACAGTATTCCTGCCGAAAATGGGAAGCTTAGCTGACATGAAGTATTACAAACGAATCACTTGTCTGAACTCATTGTATATGATCTTCACAGCTATCCTAATGCCAGGATTGTTCGGATAATCGCACCTGTGTGGCAAGGAATGTATGAACAACGCGGCCTAAAGAGAAGCGTAGCAGGATGTTAAGGGAATATGCTCATTGACAGATGTGTCTTCAAAGATGTAGCATCCTACCAGCGTGACCTATTTATGGCCTGGATTGATTACTAGAAATCTTTCGATTCGAACTACCGTAGTCTTATCATGTCTTTTGGAAAGCTTAAATTTCATCCGCACATCGTGAGGTGCACACTACGAGGGTAGTTCAATAAGTCCTTAGAATGACCAACAGATGGCGCGCGAATCGCTCCAAATCATCTGTTTTCAGTCAGCACCACTCCCGACTAGAT
>NC_046657.1:96547836-96556680 GCF_010883055.1 Belonocnema kinseyi | reverse complement strand
GTATAGAGCTCCAAGGAGATTATGTTAAAAAATAAAAAAAAATTTACCCAAAAAAAATTGTTTTTATACTTCATTTTAAGGACTTATTGAACTACCCTCGTACCGTAATTTGGATGACTACCGTTAACTGCATTTCGGACAATTCCCTTGAGCCGCCTACCGTTAACTACTTTCAGGTGACTTATCCAATTTGCTGTTAACGGTGTTCTTCCAAATCACGGCAGCATAGAGACATTGATGCTGCTTTGGAAAACCAGATTTACTATCTCTTCTAAAAATCGTGTTACAACTAACAAGTTCACCTTTCAGAGATGTGACTTTCAGGGCGACACTGTGAGGCCACTCCTTTTCTGGCTCACATTATTTGTTAAATATGTGAGAGTTACGGGGCTGCGTAAATAAAGTCAAGGAAATAACACTTTAATGTAAGACGAATATCCTATATATTTTGAGTAAAAAGGCACAAGATTGAGCGTTTGAAGATAAATGAAAGTAAGCCGTATGAATCTAAATTGAGCACTAAACAAAAAGAAACTGTAAAAGACTAATAATGTGAAATTATGCAAAGCTGTAAACGAAGAGTTTTCCACATGCTTTCCCGAAGGCTCGATACGACGGAACTAACCGGGC
Source organism: Belonocnema kinseyi (assembly GCF_010883055.1). Classification (NCBI taxonomy): domain Eukaryota; kingdom Metazoa; phylum Arthropoda; class Insecta; order Hymenoptera; family Cynipidae; genus Belonocnema; species Belonocnema kinseyi. The sequence continues at coordinate 96,556,050 of NC_046657.1, read as the reverse complement.
GTTAGGCCCTTTGGTCCTAAGTCAAGAGGCCACTGCTTCCTTGAAGTATCGCAAATAACGCTGAATCTCCAACACCCCTTCTGAGCGGTATTTACAAAGCTGTTAATCCGGAAGTCCACATTTCTCCAGCATGAACTGCAGCTTCAGTTTTATTAACGATTTCTCATAAAGAAAAAGCTATTAATGAATATCAGCAACAAAGATTCAAAAAAGAGTATTTGAACTGTGATGCAGTTACCTAGTATGGCATCCAGTCCCCATGATTGTCGACTATAGCTTGGCAGCGTCGGGGCATGCTTTTAACCAAACTTTCGGCCATAGTCCAGGGTAAAGATCTCCAAATCTCACGCAGGTGTCGAGTCAGCTAACTGATGTTGAAGACACGCTTTCCATAAAGCTTCTACTTCATTGTAGACCACACATTTTCTATGGGATTTGCATCTGGGGATTGTGAGGGTCAGTTCAAGACAGTGATTCCATTTTCACGTTCTCACTGGCTACAAAGGCGGCTGTGGTTTTTTGGGTCTGATAGATTTTAAATATTCTTTCGGTGCTCAGTGTTTTTTGGTACTAGAACGATTTCCCAAGTTTCGTTGCTTGACAAAGATGAAATTTCTTCGTCCATTGCTCGTTTCCACTTAACTTTATCTGAACCAGATCAAGTTTCCTGTCTATTCCTTCTTTCCTCTTTTGTACTTTTCACCAACTTTAAAACTCCCATGTACCAGTCTGGCGGTACTCCTTTATTTGATCGTTCCGATCTCCTCAATTCTTGCAGTTATCTCTCCTCTCGTCGCGGATCTTCACTGCTCACAGATGAATGCACATACTTCTCTTCCGCACTGGAGTCCACTGTTGAATCCTCATAGATTGAGGCTAATTCCTCGGTATCTTCTTTAATGGAATTTGCAGGCTGAGTAATCAATTTATTGTAAGATACGTAATTTTGAATTTCCTCGCTCACGTTATCCGCAAAAATAACACTTCGACTAATCTTGACACAATCTTCTTCTGTATCAAGAAGCTGAAAAGCTTTTGACTCCTCGTAATGACCAACAAAAATGAACCTTTTGGCCTTTTTATCCAGTTACCTCCTTTTTCATTTGGAATATGTGCATAAGCTGCACAACCAAAAACAGATAAATTACTTATATCCGGTTCTATTGAGTTCCATAACTCAAAAGGTGTCTTCTCTGCAACCTTTGTAGGTAGTCTGTTCTGCAGATAATTGGCTGTAATTACTGCCTCACACCAGTACTTTTTATCCAGATTTGTATCAAACAGCTTACATCTTGACATCTCGAGAAGTGACTGATTTTTCCTTTCTTCGACTCCATTAAGGTTGTGGTGAAAAGCTGCGGCTAATTCACTTTAGATTCCTGGCTTTTTATTTAATAAAGTCTACATAGCTTCGAGAAGTTCCTTAATGAGCCCACAAAACTCACTCTTATATTGCATAAAATGAACTTCCGTGTACCTGCTATAGTCGTCGATGATAGTCAGAACGTACCTTTTCTTTCCCGGTGTTTGTGTTTGTATCGGGCCGCAAACATCTGTGTGAATCAGGTCGAGGGTTTCCTGGGACTTGGTAGTCGATTGCTTTGCAAAAGGTTTCCTGATCATTTTCCCTTTAATGCAGTATTCATACACTTCTCTTATTCCACAATCCGTGATTGTAATGCCAGAGGCTAGTCCTTTGTCCGCCAGGTTCCTAATTGCACCCGGATCTTGATACCCGAAACGTCTATGCGACGAATACTGATCATTTTTACTGTGCCTATCTTTCCATTGATTTATTGCTTTATTTGATCTTTTACTGTTCACTACCTTCAGTTCGAAAAGTTCAGAAGATGAACCTGCCCTACACTTTATTTTCCCATCCTTTATACTCATCTATCAGTTTACTTTTCAACAAATTCAATTTTAAATCATTTTCCGAACGACTTTCTAAACTGATGATTAGCGTTTCATGAGAATCAGGCACATTGTTTAAGATAGCTATATATATATATATAAGAAGCTATAAATCTGTCCTTTGGTTCTTCTCCAAGAGATGTTAATTTGCTGATTATATTGAGTAATGATGTAATGTGTTCCTCTATATCACTGTTTCAGATAAACAGGTTCTACATAAAGTTTTGTACAAATACACCACACTCGATGTTGTTGATTTCTCGTGATACTCGGCCAGAGATTTCCATGCTTCCTGCGCTGTCTTGGTGTTCCTTATGTGGATTAATTGATTGTCCTCCACGAGCAGACCAATTTTTGCGTAAGCTTGAGCATCCAATTCCTTCCAAGATGGAGTCTGTGGATTTGCCGGTTCCTCATCAAACACTGACCAAATCTTGTCCTTCATCAGCAATAACTTCACTTTATACTTGCATGCAGCGTAGTTGTCATTATTTAATTTATCGACCTGTTAACTTTATCCTATTCACTCCACTATCACTCCTGTTCACGTTATCCTGTTCGCTAAAACTGATTAAATTCACTTTACATGTACTCCTTTAATCTTTATGCTTTTGTCTCTGGGCACATCACCTGTTGGATATATGAGGGTTACGCAGCTGCGTAAATAAAAGTCAAGAAAACAACACTTGACTGTAAAGCGAATATCTGATCTATTTTTAGTAAAATAGGTACAAAATCGAGTTTTTAAAGATTAATGAAAGTAAGTTGTATGAATCTAAATTGAATACTAAACAACAAGAAACTGTAAAAGACTGATAATGTAAAATTATGAACAGCTGTGAACGAAGGGTTTTCCGTGTACTTTCCTGACGGGTCGTCATGACGGAACTGACTGGGCGTTAGGCTCTTAGGTCCTTAGTCAAGAGGCCAACCCTTCCACTGCTTCCTTGAAGTATCGCAAATAACGCTGAATCTGCAACACTATAACCACTATCTCTAGCACTTCGCACTTGTATTCACTCATGTATTTTACATAGATGATCTTAAGATCTATGCTAAAAATAAAGAGAAACTACATCTAGCTCTACGGATTGTCGAACGATACGCTGAGGAAATGGAAATGGAATTTGTGTTAGAAAAATGTGCCAAGGTTTATTTGAAGCGAGGGAAACTAAATGGCATTTCTGAAGATCCTGAGCTCAAACTGTCGGAGAGGAACAAAGTATCTGAAACAAACATGCTCGCCGTCCCGGTAGTTACTTCATTCATTTAGAGTGGTACCGCGGACGAAGAACGAGTTCAGATCCCTTGATATCGGGACACGAAAGGTTATGCACATGCACCAAAGCATGCATCTTAAGTCTTCTGTTCCACGACTCTTCTTAAAATAGTCAGGAAGCTCGAAAAAGTGGGCAAAGGACCGTTTCTGTACAAAGCAGCGGAGGAGACTGCTGAAACACTCGGAATTAACTTCAGTATTAGGGGCGAGCAAAATGCATCAAATCTTATACATCTCGAGTACCCACTCCTGAAAGTCCGGATTAAAAAACCAATTTGAAATTTTGAATTACCTGATTTTTTTATCGAGGCAATATTGTAAAGGATGAAGTTTTAGTAACCCCATAAAACCATTCTTTCTTAAAAATATTTTAGTTTTTATAAGAATACGATCTGCGATTTTTCGATCTTTACCCTTTCGGAAAAAAATAAGTGAAATAAATGTTAACATCACACAAAGCTTCCTCTGTAATGAAGCAAAACTTGTTTAAACAATTGTTCTGAAACAATAAACTACTATTATAATTATACTACTATTTTAATATTAAAATTTTATTACTAATTTATTTTAATTATTAAATGAATTCATTTAAAATTAATACAATTAAATTAATTTCATTTTAAATTATTTTTTATCCTTTTTTATAGCCTTTTTGGAATCACTTACATGACAATCAACAATGTTTATTGTTTCAGAACAATTGTTTAAACAAGTTTTGCTTCATTACAGAGGAAGCTTTGTGTGATGTTAACATTCTCAATTTAAATATGTCTAATACAATGTTTTAAGTAATTGTCCGCAATTGTGTGTGTTTGTGTGAGGATGTCACACTTTTTTGTGAACACGATAATTTAGAAAGGGTTGCAGATAAATATTCGAAACTTGAAGGGCTTGTTTTCAGCACTAATATCTTGAAACTGAATAAAGGATTTCTAAAATTAATTATTGCATTGTTTTGGCTCCTAATAAAATTTTAAAAATCGGTTTTTTATAGTAAAATTTTTTCTTTAACATAATTCAAAGTTGATGCAAGAATATAAAAGATTCCTTAGTTCTAACCGAATCGATTGACCTATAATATTAATACATTTTATCAAAGAGTAAGAAAGTTTTGGTCATTTATATTATATAAAATCGATTTTTATAGTAAAAATTTTCTTGTCCTCGAAATTTAAAGTCGATGTTATAATAGAAAATATGTGTTGATTGAAGACGAATTAATTAACTAATATTGATTCATTTTATTGTATAGTAAGGAAGCTATGGTAATGCATAATATTAAAAAAACAGTTTTTATGTAAATTTTTGTTCATTTACATAATTAAAAATTTGTTGCGATAATGGAAAAGATTCCTTGATTCGATGCAAATCAATTTCCTTATAGTTTTAATACACTTTATTGAAGAGTAAGGAAGTTATGCTCATTTGTAATATTTGAAACATCTGGTTTAAACAGAACAACTTTTTTCATCGACATAAATAAAATTTCATGTATGAATAGAAAATAACTTTTGCTCATAAACTTTCAAATTAAATAATTCTTACCCATAATATTTATAAAAAGTAAAAGTAGAAGTCATTCAGTTTAAAAAGAAAAATTTAATATTTACGTTATTGGTCAGTAGTTTCCTTTATGTCGTTCTGAATTTCACAAATATAACATAATTCTCTAACAAAAGAAGGTTTTAATATGCAATTTTTAAAAGTTTTCTATTTTTCATGGCGAAAACTAACAAATGCTATAATTTCGGATTAAAAAATTTCAATTTTTTTTGTAGAAAATTCTTTTTTTTATTAAGTTTTTTTGGTTACAAACTCGCCTTTTTTCGTTAAATTCCACTCCTTTTTATTAAAAAATTCAAATAATTTTTGTTTAAAAATTTAAACTCTTGAATAAAAGTTAATTTTTTGGAATTCAAATGTATTTTTAACTTAAATTAACTTAGAATAAAGTTGGGAAATAGATGGGGTGCGAAAGAATTCCCCCCTTCCCCTTTCCAGCTCGAAAAATTACCATTTTAAATAGAAAATTTGATTTGTCTGATTTGTCATTGTATTTAAAAAAAATGTGTATTATTTTGTAATTTTGTATTTTTTGTAAATTTCTATTCATAAATTTAGCAAAATGAAAACTTTATTTTTTCTATTATTTAAAAAATCACAAATGCTTTATCTATGAAGAACAAAATAAATTTGCTAACGGGAAGCAAAGTGCTCGTGAAATGAGCACCATATTTGAATATAAATACAAGCAAAGTGGAACAGCTCGAGATTGAATTCACAGCTATTTAAAATTGTTAGCAATTTTTATGAAAAAGAGTGATTTTCTTTTATTAATTAGCAGCTCTTTATCTAGCAATGACTCTTTGCTATTTGAAGCTTTGATAGTTACAAAAAGTTATAAATTGTTATGAATAGCAAATAGTCAGTTTATTTTGTGTCCGACTCAACCGTGCAAAGAATAACGTTGTAACACACCGCGATTTCGCTGGAAGCGGGTGCAATTTTTCAGATTAGCACCCGCTCCCGACGAAATCCTGCGGTTGTCCTTATGACAAATTTTTAATTATATATATGCCGGGCATGGGCTGGTAGAGGAGAATTTTCCATGGAACTCAGCTTCCCCCGCTCTTGGCACGTGAAAGCGCCATCGAATTCACGTGTAGGAGTTAATGAGAAACTGCCAGTGATTGTTTCGATATTATGCCAGGTGTTAGAATAGGATGCGTTATGTCCTCGTTATAAGGTTATTATGCCAGTCAATCGAAGACTTGCAAAGAATGTTGACCAAAGTGAATACAAGCGTGAAGAACATATTGACCTCAAAATTAACGTAAATAAGAAAGAAGTTATGGTTTTTTAAAAAAGGGCGATTAAACAATGCGCAACATTGTGCTGAATGACGAGAGAATGGAACATGTTCATAAGTACGTATAGCTTGGAAGCCTATTAATACAGACTATGGATTACGTTACGGTGGTGTACGGGCTTACCAAGAAAATGATAAAAGTTAAATTAACGCAATTAACATGAAATCGCTGCACATGATGTGCGGCAAAACACTGATGGAAAAGTGAGCAATGCGATAATCCTCAAAGAATGTAGTGTGGAGGAGATATTGTTTGATACATGTGAAAGAAATACGTTAACATGGTCTGGGCATGTTAAGAGAATGAAAGATGAACGACTAAGGAAATAAGAGTGTCAAGGCAATGTGCCCAGAAGCAGACTGTGGAAAGAATGGTTAGAATTTGTGAATGAGACTCTAATTTCAAGAGACATAAAAATCTATAGACAAACAAGAGCTTACATGAGAAAATGCATGGACAAGAAGGAAGCTAGAGAGGTATGTCAGGACAACAAAGTGTGGCCACCTTGGATTCTAATAGGCCCGAGTAGGGAGATTCCCATGATGTCTTTATGAGGCTCTTTAAATTACTCCCTTCCTCATAGCGTGAGCTACGCTACCCTGAAAGAAAAATTCCATTTGAAAACATAATAATTGAAATACACCAGACTCTTGCTCTCAGTCCCCCCGTTTTTGGCGCGCCCGTTTTAGGCGCGTTCAAACTTGCGAGCGAAGCGCGCGATGCGAATATTCCCGCGTAGTGGGCAGATTTTATGTTATAGAATTCGCCCTTTTTATAAAAGCAAGACAATGATAATACTTAGGTTTCAATGCCAATGCATTTTATGAATTGTAATAACATACATTTATTTTAAATATAGGGGAGATCACCTGAAGTATAATAATTATCCTACAGTAGATAACCCTTAATTATAAGCATAAATACAATTCAAATGATTAATAAAAATTTTACTAAATTAACAGGTATCATGCCTCGACAATAAATTACATTAAATTAATTATATAACATCCATTATTATTTTTCATGAATTATTATCTACTGTAGGATCATAATCTACTGTAGGGTGGTCTCCCCCACATTTTCCAGGGAAGCTGAGAATAAAAATGTGTGCGAAATAAGGAGCCAATAATAAAGCAATCATGAAAAATATAATTTATACATTATTTTGCAATGTCTGAATAAGCAGTACCAGACCGATGTACAGAAATACGTATAATATACATTTAACATAATAGTTTTAAACATAATGTGGGGGATCTAACAAAAACTGATTTCGTATTATTCACCGCAAAGCGCGAGAAACAACAGTTTCGCACTTCACCTTCTTAACAATTTCAGGAACAGCAAAGTACTTTCCATATATTTTTAGATTGCATTTGGTCAATTTGCTCAATATTCGGAATTTGTAACATTCATTTTCCATTATAAATAATTAGAAATTATAATGTTAACTGTGATAATCAGGCGCAGCTTACAGTCTCACGATTCCACTGATATAAAAACCCCATTTTTAGAAAAATGTAGCATAACTATGTTTTTCCGTCGTACGCACATGAAATCATTTTATTTGAGGCCGCTCAAGAAATACGAAACGTCATTACGTGTTTGTATGTGGGGGTGTGAAACTTGATTGTTGCGCTAATGTTAAACTTACACTACACTCATCATTATTGCAGAATTTTCACATTTTCAAAATTAAAAAATATTTCAATTTCAAACATTTGCAATAATTTAAAGTTCTCAAATTTTAGGAGTTACAATTGAACATTCCTCAACTTTAAAATATATAACTGAAAATTATCCAAATTTCAATATCTTTATATTTAAGGAATCTAATGTGGAACATATTTTTGTTTGATGAAATTTCAAAAGTAAATCATCAAAATTAGATAGTTAAAACATTTTTAAATCACGCCAATGTTAAAATTACGATACAATTATCAAAATTATATTGTTATATTATTATATTATCAAATTTTGCAAAATTAAATACTCTTCAATTTTAAATGAGTTCCAATAATTCAAAGCTTTGCAATTTTGAAGAGTAACAATTGTGGGTCCGGATGCAATAAGGGCACATAAAATTTTTTCGTGCGATAACGAAGTCCCCTGGAGGCTTTAGAAAAAATTTTCGAATTTTAATTTTCAAAA
>NC_046657.1:96535527-96547736 GCF_010883055.1 Belonocnema kinseyi | reverse complement strand
AATTTTTCAAATTTTTTATTTTGAATTCCTGTTCCTCTATGAATCGAAGGATACCCTAAGGTATATTTTCTGAAAATTTTATTCAAAAATTCCAAAAACTGGTTCAGTTTTTAGGATTTTGAAAGACCAATGCATTATCTTTATGGGGTACATCACATCGAGGGCCTGAAGCAACTTAGTATCCAGTGAGGGGTAGTGTCGTTGCGCAGTGGAAGTGGAAGGTTAGGCAGGTAGCCGTGGAGGAAAAGACGATCGCCCTATATAGCAGCGTTTCCCAAACTAGTGCCGCCGCGCCGGCAGGGGGAAGCCACCCCGGGCCGGACAGCTAGACAGGCTCCCCGCTGCGAGCAGAAGGCTGCTTTCCTCGACTTTCGTATGGGCGATTTCCATTTCATCGCGGTGTACCTGCTCGTCTTACCCTCTCCACTCGACTTCTCCTCACGTCCCTGACTGAGCGAGATTGCTATGCCGGGCATTGCCAGCGGGTGGCCCCTTTGTCCTAATGAGGCATAAAATGCCAGCATAAAAATGTTATCGTTTTGAAATCAAATTCAAAATATCATATTCGGAATCTGCGTTTTTTTGCGATTCCAACGATATGTAACTTGCAATTAAAATATTGAAATTAGACTAAGTTATGGCAGATATTAGTTTGTTTTGACCCTGACTAGATAGCATTATGGAATTTTCCGTAGAATAGTTGAAAATGCATAAGTTTATTTGGTTGAAAATTCCCCTGTTGACAATTTAATAGAATAAAGGGATTTTCACCCAACTGCCTAGAAGAATATTATACTTGAAACCAAATACTTATATTTCCATGTTATAATTTACTATAATAAGTATATTCATTTTAATTCTATTCCCTGGAAAGTGAAGTTTAATTTCCTTTTAATAAATTGCCCTTGTGCTTAATACACTAGTGTGGCCCTTATTTTTCAAAATCCTTTTTTTCACCCCCTAGTCTGTTCGATTGTCCAAGAATCGACCATCATTTTTAAAATTATAAAATTAATGTGTATGTCTAAATATGTATGTGTATAATAAATAACTTATATTGTGTACTGTTTTTTTAAAGATTCGTCTTTCTGGTTTAAAAATTCAAGTACTTGGTTTCAAGTATAATATTCTTCTAGGTAGCTGGGTGAAAATCCGTATATTCTATTAAATTGTCAACAGGCGAATTTTCAACCAAATAAACTGATGCATTTTCAACTATTCTACGGAAAATTCCATAATGCTATCTAGGCAGGGTCAAAACAAACTAATATCTGCCATAACTTAGTCTAATTTCAATCTTTTAATTGCAAGTTACATATCGTTGGGATCGCAAAAAACACAGATTCCGAATATGATATTTTGAATTTTCTGATTGCAAAACTATCACATTTTTATGCATGGCATTTTATGCCTCATTAGGACAAAGGGGACCCCCCGCTGGCAAAGCCCGACATAGCAATCTCGCTCAGTCAGGGTCGTGAGCAGAAGTCGAGTGGAGAGGGTAAGACGAGCAGGTACACCGCGATGAAATGGATACTGCCCTTTCGTATACCTACCACGAATGACCCTTTCATTGTTATGAAATTACAATAACTAAAATTATAAACACTTAACTCAATTAAATTTAAATTAGCGGAATGGATTTCGTGATATAATTTAAAGAAAATGAAAACAAATTTTTTAAAAAACGGTTAATATCTGAACTAATAAATGAAATATTTACAAATCTTGTGAATGCAACAAAAGTGCAATAACTCTTGGAGTTATTATCCGATTTTCTTCTACCTTTTTTAATGTTTATTTGATAATCTAAAAAAATCTAACGCAACTTATTCTTAACTTATCTTAACTTATTCAGAGGATATGAAAAAAATTGAGGGTGGCGGCCCTGCCGCTCCGCAGAAAATGCAAAAAAAGTTTGGAAATCGCTGCTATATAGGATCCTCTGTCCTCTTTCGTTTTTTCTGTCCTTTTTCCACAAATTTAATTCTTTTATTTTTAATCTTATTTTTTACGATTGAAAAAAAATCTACTCGTTCTATCGAAAAATGATTAATAATAAATTTATGGATCTTTTTAGGCGAACAAATGTTGTCTGTTAATTTTAGTTGGTACTTGTGTCGTTTTTTAAAAAAAAATTTAATATTTTTATTTTGAATGATATTTTTTACGACTAAAGCAAAAACTACGTGTCCTATCAAAAATTATGGCTCTTTTTTGGATAAACAAGTTTTGTATCATTTTTTGCGTTGCTTGTGTCGTTAGTCCAAACATTTTTTTGTTTTAATGTTATTTTTTATGACTAAAAACAAAAACTATGCCTCTTATCGAAAAGTGATTCTTCATAAATTTGTAGGTCTTCCCAGGGCGCAAAATTTTAGCTCATTCATTTTTTTCGTATCTAGCATAGTTTGACCAAAACATTGAATTTTGGGATTTTTCATTATTTTTGGCACAATCAAATTTGCAATTTTCAATTTTTCGACCAAATTAAAAAAGTTGTTAACATAATCTTGTAGGGCTTTCAAAAAGCAACGTATTTCTTTTATTGACTTTTTTCATATAATGCGTTGTTTGGCTTAAAATTTCCATTCTAGTTTGTTTTTTTGGATTTTGAAAATGCTCTAACACTGATAATTTTTTTTGTAGAGAAAAAAGTCATAGGGATAAATTGTTTGAGTTTCTGAGTACTATGAATAACCGTTTATAGAATTTTCAAATCTTAAGAAAATGGTGTTTCAAAAATGTTGAAAATGCGCTAACTTTTTGAATTTTATTCCAAAAAAGCTGGTTTACGAACTTGTTGTTTCTCTTTAGGCCCTAAAAAATTTGGCTAAAGCAGAATCAAATCTGATCAATTTTTCCAAAGTTATTGTACCTACAGAATACAGACTACCGAATATAGACAGGCAGACAGACAAGCACGTTCGTAAAAATCGTTTTTCCTGACTCGGTGGGTCTTAAACCGTCGAGATTTGATGAAAACCGACAAAGTGAAATTTTACATAAAACCAATACCTTCTCATTAGGATGAAAAGTAAAAAGTATTATTAAAGATTTCATTGCAACTTGTGTCATTTTTTTATCAAATTAAATTGTTTACTTTCGATGATTTTTTGTACGATTTGAACCAAAAATACGAATTCAAGCGTAAAGGGATTTAAAGCAAATTTGCAGATATAATTTAGGGGAACAACTTTGATATATAAAATATTATTCTACCTTATTTTGTTTGTCCAGAAAGCTATTTTTTAAAATATATTTTTATAACAAGACTTTATAAGGAAACTTGAAGATGTTTTTTGGTAGAAGAACTTTTGTCATTTCATTTCATGTGTCTCGTTTCGTTTCACCAAAAATTTAGTTTTTAATTTTTAATATTATTTTTCACGATTAAAAGAAAATCGACTTATCTTATCTAAAAATGATTACTGACAAACTTGAAAATCCTGTTTGAGTGCAAATTTTTGTCTATTAATTTGTACATTATCATCATTTATGATTGAGAAAGTATTAGAATTGTCCGAAATTTGACACCATCGTTTTTTAATGGATCTCCACGTTTTGAGACCCCCTGAATCCAAAAATCAAGTTTTTACAATAGCATCTGTATGTCGGAAAATGAACGGATTAAATCGATCTTTGGCACACTTTTTTATGTCTGAAGAGAAAGAACGAGTTCGTTAACCAGCCATTTTGGATAAAAATTCCAAAAGTTAAAACATTTAAAACAAATTTGGAACCATTTTTTTCAGATTTAGAAATTTTATGTACAATATATCCTATTGACTTTTTTCAATCAAAAATAAATTATCGGAGTTATAGCATTTATAGGGTTTAAGAAAACAATCGAAAATCAGAATTTTAAGTCAAACAACGCACAATATGAAAAAAGTCAATAAAAGAAAAACATGACTTTTTGAAAGTCTTACAAGATAACATTTTGGATTTTCTAGAAAAATTCAAATTTTTACTATACAAAAAAAAAAAAAAAAAACACATTTTACGGTCAGGCTATTCAAAATACGAAAAAAGACGAAGCAACAAAAATTATGACCCGAAAAAGATCTAAAAACTTGTTGATAATCACTTTTTGATAGGACGTCTAGTTTTGGGTTTAATCATAAAAACGAAATTAAAAATAGAAATAAAAAATTTGTGGAAAACCGAAAGAAGATACGAAAATAAAACGATAGACAAAAGTTTTTTACCCAAAAAAAGGGTAGAATTTGGTAATAATTTATTAAATTCTCATCATAAATATAATTGAGAAAGTATTAGTATTATCCGAAATTTGACACTACAAAATTCAAATTTTTAACCGAACGATGTAAAAGACGAAGAAAAGTCTTAAAAGGAAATGATAGCTTTTGAAAAATACTAAAAAATCACTTTTAAACATTTTTCAATAGGACTCGCCATTTTGTTTTTATTTATCGAAAGTAACATGCAGAAAATCGAAAATTTCAATATTACTCCAAAAGACGCGTGATTCGTAAAAAACCGGAAAAAAAACTTATGGGATACTTTTTTTTATCCATAAAAAATATAATATAAAAACAAAAATCCTATTTTTAATATAACAACTCGAGATACAGAGAAATGCCTGAAAAAAGGATTGCAGTTTTTTATTTATTTCATGGTAGTTCATAACAAATATCTGTCAAAAATCGAGCGCGTAACGCGAGTGTCACGATAACTTAATTATTGAATTCAGTACAAAATTCAGAATATGAAGACACATCTAAATACTGCAATCTAAAAGTAATCTTTTTGACAAAGTTTCATTCAAACATTGCACATGCAAAGAATAAATATCATATCGCGAAGCGCGAGGTGTAAATATGTCCGAGCGCGAAGCTTAAGTTAACCCATTATCGATCTCGAAGAGCCAGATTCAACAGACCTTGTGTCGTTTGTTAAACAAAAAATTTTTTTAATGTAATTTCTTATGATTAAAAAAAACTACGCGTCCGTAAAAAAGTTATTGATGGCAAATTTTTAGATCTTTTTTGGAAGAGCAACTTTTGTCTATTCCTTTTTTTCATAACTCGTCTCGTTTGTATAAAAATTTCTTTATTTTAAATTTTTTGTTTTTTACGGTTAAAACAAAAACTATAGCAAAATGGAATTTTTTATTATTTTTTGTGCGATTAAAATTTGAATTTTCGATTTTTCAAAAAATTCAAAACGTTTATAAGATAATCGTGAGTTGATTGCTTAAAATGTTAATTTTCGTGTTTTTTTGTTTTTTTTTAATTTTGAAAATTCTACATTTCTCACAACTTTGCTTTTATCGGAAAAAGTGATAAACATGAATTGCTCGAATTTCCGAGTACTACGAACAGTCGTACATTATATTTTTAAATTTGGGAAAAAATGCTGTCTAGAATTTTGAAAATGCCCGAACTTTTTGAAATTTGATCTAAAATAGCTGGCAGATGAACTCGTCCTCTATTTTCAAATCCTTATAAAGTATGCCAAAGGGCGCTCCAATCGGATAATTTTCTTTAATTGTAGCGTGTTTACAAACTACAACATAACGACAAACAGACACCGATGATCTCGCATTATGATGAGAATGTAAAAATGTTTCAAATTAAAGTCCTTAATTGTAATCTTGAAAATTGAACAATTTGTAATTATATATTTTCAAAATTGAAGAAGTTTGAATAGTTATAACTCTTAAAATTGCAGAATTTTAAAAGTATTGTAACACTTTTAAAATTGAAGAGCCTTGAATCCTGAAAATTCTATAATTTTGATAATAATTGTAGTATAAGTTTAACATTGGCGTGATTTTAAAGTTCGAAAATTCTGTAATTTTGGTGATTTACTTTTGAAATTTCATCAATTTGGAATATTTGGAATTGTAAACTTAACTTTTGATTTTCAAAATTATCCAAATTTATCCAAATTTAATCATTTCTATTTATAAATCTTTAAAACTGAATAATTTCCTATTGTAACTCTTAATACCTGTAAAACTTTGATTTGCAAATGGTTAAAATTAATGAGTTTTAGTTGCAAATCTTCGAATTTAAAGAATTTTAGATTGCAAATAATTAAAGTTAAAGAGTTTCGAATTGTGAATCTTCGAAATTGAAGAACTTTAAAAATTGCAATTGGTTAAAATTAACAAATTTTAATTGGAAATATTGAAAATTGAATTATTCGAACAAAAATATTCTTCAAATTACATTCTTTAAATATATAAATTTTGAAAATTGCATAATTTGTAATTCTATATTTTCAAAATTGAAAAAATGTCAGTTTTAACTCTTTAAAATTGGAGAACTTTATATTATAGAAAATTTTTTTAATTGGATAGTTTTTAATTAAAAATTTTGATAATTCTGTAATGCTGATGATTGCATAGTGTAAGTTTAACATTAGCGTAACGCTCGAGTTGCCCCCCCCCCCCTCCCCCACATCCAATTGTGTTACGTATTTTGGAGCGGCCTCAAATAAAATGATTCATTATGCGTATTGCTCAAATCATTAATCAATACAATATATTTCTCAGTGGGCACAAAATTTGATGACGTCTTTACGACATCGTTACGACATATTTACGACAACTCTACGACATTCTATGTCTCTAAAATTCAAGAGTTTTCAAGTGTAATTCTTTAAAATTAGTTTACTTATGAATTGTAAATCTTTAAATTTTTGAAGATTTACATGCGAGATTTCTTTAATGTGGAACTGATATCTTGAATTTTTATCCTGAAAATTACAAAAATTTAAGAATATCTTTTATTTACACATTTTATAAATTGAAAAGATTTCAATTGTAAACTTTAAAAATTTTTTAAAGCATTAAAAACTACATCATATTAAATTATATCTATTAAAAATGAAAGAATCTCTATTTGCAAATATTCAAGGAACACCTATTAAGGGCATGTGATACTTAAAAAAGTGTCGATTTTACCAGTGTTAGATTCCTCCGTCTTTTTTCCTAGGATAAGAAATATTTTGCCTTCAAAATCTGGGAAATGATGGCTAACATGCTAACGGACGTCCCCGCACACTTTTTTGTGTTTTTTTTTTATCGAACAATGTTTGATATTGCTAACAAACGTGCGTGTATATTTCGAGGTTATGTGTGTTACAATTCACCCGAGCGTTGCTTCCAAACTACACAATATTTTTGGCCGAAAACTTTGGACTTGCAAATAAACATAGTAACTAATCTCCCGGAATTGACCTTGTTTGCAAGCAATCAAAAAAGTTTATTTCATAAATAATTTCCATATTATCGGAAAGGCAGAGATGAAAAACGACGTGACCTCAAAATAATGCATATACATAAAATTTGTATTTAGCACAATAAATTTTTTTGTTATTATATCCCTAAAAAGAGCTCCGGGAACGTCCGTTATGATATTTTATAGCATCTGCGAATTCAGTTTTTAAAAATTTCCATTTTTGTGGAAAAAAAAGCCGGGGAAACTGTAAGTATATCACATGCCCTTAAAGAAAAAGTAAACATTTTATGATTTTAAACATTCATGTAGGCAGGTCCATATTTTAATACTTATTTTAATTTATGATTATTTAAATAGAGCGCTGTAGCGATACTATTTTTTGCTAGTACATTATATAAAAATTTGACTGATCAAAATTTCTTGTAAATTATAAATGATGAATGAACCGAAGTAAACCCTAAAAATAAATTGTCTACTTACAGCCCTGCCTATGGATATTGGGCCCCTTGTGGCCAGGCGTGACGATACGCACCTACGCAGAGTCAGAGATGTCAGGACAGAACAGGATAGAAGATGTCGGTAAGATGACAGCGCCCGTGTGACGCTCGTTCTCTCTCGTTTTTCGTGCCTTTTTAACAAAATTCACGAAAATTCTCAATCCCGCTTCGTCCATGGTGTCTTGTCTGATCCTGGAATTACCCTGAGTGCCGTGAGTGGTCGTCTTCCTCTGGAGTCTTGGAATCTCCGTACTGTGCAATTCTCTGTGGTTTTCTGTGATTCTAGTGCGTGTAGGCGATCGTCGTCATCGCGCCTGTGCGATTTCGTGTTTGCAATGTACGCAGTTTCTAGTGTGTGATTCTTTTCTCGATTTTCTTCTAAAACCTGGAAAAACGGGGGAAAACTCACCCCTGGCTCAAGGGATATGAGCATTTTCGGGGACTTCCAGCGAGTCTGGGTGCAAAGATTCCCGGACAGCGCCCTGCCGGCCGCCTGGGAGGAAGACGTCAGGGCGAATCTCGTTAAACATCAGCACAAGGTGAGATACTCCTAGTCCCAAAATGTTTTCTTATTTCGGATTTTCCAAGTATGTTCCTTTTTATTTTCCGATACCCCTGTCGATAAAAAAGGATCACAAATGTTTGTTTTAGATTTTCAAAGAGTTTAGTACACTTGATTAATAAGTGTCAAATCGCTCATTAACACTGTAGTTGGTGGATACCCTTGTAGAGCCCTGAAATATATTCTCGAAATAATACCCCATTCAATTAGGTTTCTTTTTTTAGTCTTCTATTTTTATTTTCGAAGCCTCGGTCGGTAAAAAAGGGACAAAAGGCTGTCGTGGTTTGAGAGATTTTAAACAGTTCGAAAGATTTAAAAGGTGCCACTGATAAAGTGCATTATATTTTTATCGCTTGACAGAGAGGCAGGAAACGAGGTGAGTTAATTTAATGATTTCGAAAGGCTAAAAGCTATGAGGTTAATAGAGGAAAAGATAACTAGAAATTTACTTTATTCTATTTATATAATTCTGGTACTATATATTATAAATAGATATTTGGAGTCGTTTAAATTTAAATTAGGCATTTTTTATTTTGGAAAATATTCAGCTTAAATATTAAATTTCAAGCTTTCTTAAATTAAAAATAACTTGATATATAATGCTTAGTCCAAAAATGATTTCATTTTTATTCTGTGAATTTGAAAAAATAATTTATTATTCCAAAGTTTGTATTTGTTTATGTCGCAAAAACTACAGTTTTAACTGCGTTTTCGGGATTTTTCTAAATTATTCATTTTTAAAGATTCAAATTATAATTAAAAATATTTTAATTCTGAGCTTTCAAAACTTAACATTTTTAATTAACATAGGAAAAATCATCAATTCTCAGTTTGATTTGCTTAGTACTGAAATAATCTACGCTTCTAGGTCTGGAAATAAAAATTGCCTTTCACTTTAGAAGAGAATAATTTGATAGATGTCTCATATTTCAAATATAATTGTTTTTTAACATTTTCAAATGGAAAATATTTGGTATTAAAAGAATATTTAATTGCAAGCGGTAAATATTGAATAATAATACATTAAATGTTTTGTTTGAAATTTATATTGCTTGCTATTTCACAATGTCGAAATCTAACTAACTTAAGATAATTTTAAATAAATCAAAATGAAAAACATCTAATAACAAAAATTATTTTAAAAATCAATTCGTGGTTAAAAATTAAGGTACTGTAACATTTTAAAAGGATCGTTCTTTATAGTTTTTTGTTTTAAACAGATGTGCCCGAAGTTCCGAAAGCTTAAAGGAACGAAATATGTGTCCCCAATTACAATTATCTATAGAAATATTGCTTTGACCACAATTAAAAATAAGAATTTAAAGTTTCTTTTTACTTTATTATTTTCAACACAATTATATCAATATTTTATTCATTTGAATTTTTTAAATTTTTTAAGTGTATTGGGAGTATTTCAATTTTCGAATCCGTTCCAATTGACTTAATGAAAAAGAATATTAGTACAAAAATTACGAGTTTTTGAATAAATGCAAAGTGAAATACAAAAATAGCAAGAGGTAGTTTCCTTTTTCAAAATTTAAAGCAACACACTTTACAGAAATCGGTCGAATTAAAAAATTTGGTAAACTAAAATAAAACATTAATTTACACTAGGAACTTGCGTTACTTGATAATATTATACAAGTTATCTAATTTAAGAATTTATAAATAAATATGTCGAAGCTGTTTAATAAGGAACATTTTTTTAACCTTAACAGTTTCACTTGTATAAACCCGTAGCTGCGTGTACTGAAATTTCGGTGATAATAGCTGAATTTTTTCGGTAAGAATTTGAGGAGGAAGGGATGGGGCTATTTTCAACGAAATTCGCAAAAAAATATACAATTCTGTGATTTATACAATAAAAGCGTTTAAAATTGGTTGATTTAGAGCTGAAATCCTTCAAAGTGGAACCTTTTTTAATCCACATCGTTCAGAAAAACTGTTTTTAGCCAAATCGCAAGTTGTAATTAATGAAAATCAGCAGGTTGCGCTGTGTAATTTGAAATTGATTGTATTTCTAATTATTCAAATACAGAAGATTCTGCTTACAATGGAAGGAAGGGTAACTCCTAGTCTAAAAATATATTCTCGAAATAGGTTTCTTTTTTTATTCTTAATTTAATTTGGAATCCTCTCCCTAAAAAAAGGGGGAAATGTTTTAAGAGGCTTGAGAGGTTTGAATGGTTTAAAAGCTGCTGATAAAATGCATTTTATATTTTTGTATTGCTTGCAGTAGAGACAGGAAGCGCGTGCGTTAATTGTTATTGTTGTGAAAGACTTAAAAGATAGGAGTTTTATTTCTGTATAGTAGTGTAGACTGTCGATAAGAGTAGTGTTAGAAGAAAAGCTAGGTGCAAGTAATTAGAAATTTGTCTAATTCTAGTGGTTGTAATAATTATACAAGTAGGCATAGCAATCAGCACCATCGCTACATTATTTGCTTCTTTTCAATTTTGTTTTTATTTTTTTTCAGTTTTGAGACTTTAAGTCCATGCTTTTTATCTAATTAATTACAGAGAATTTAAAATAATATTATATTTGAGTACATATTTCCAAATACTTTACAAAGTTTTTAGATAAATTAAAACTTTTTTGTAGAAAACATTTTTCCATATGATCAATATTCGCCCAAAAGAATTAAAATACCCTAGAGCAATTTTTATATTAAATATTTTCTACCTCACTGCCTTGAATATCGATCTTGCCGCCTTATCTAGAGTGAAAAATAATTACCCTTCTATTTACTACTGCAACTAAAGCACTGAACCTTAAAACTAATTATACTTTGTGGTATATTTTCCATAATCAGAACTATTCTTTTATCAAATTTGTTACAAAAAAACGGGGCTATGGAAAAAATTGTAATTAAATGCTACATATTCCAAAGTCCATGCAACAAAAATAGTTATGGAACTTGTATACTCGCATTTTGTTTTCTCTTAACACATCAAATTGGAATCTTACAAGTACTGTTATCAATTTATATATTTCCTCCACGCAAAACTCATTGTCCATAAAAATATCATCAAGATATCATTCATTTATCACTAATTTGATAACAGATGTTTTGAGATACGAAAACGAAAAGAAAATGATACGATATGATACGAAACTATCTTATTGTAAAGTACTTGCTTCCAATTATATTATGTTTTTCATTAAAGGAAAAAAGAAGAATTTGGTCTCAATCATTAATCCAAAATTTACCTCGCCGTTCCTTACTACCTTTTGTTTAATTTTCCAACATTTCAGCTCGATATCTCATTCCATTTGGGCCTGAGTTAAAAAAATGTCGGCAAGTTAAGTTTTGGGTAAGTATGATATAACCTTAAAATAAAAAAAGTCATCTCTGAACCCCAGGCCTAATTCTTCTTTTTTTCCTTAACGCTGAAACGAATATTGGAACTATGAAATGTACATTTAGATAGTTTCGTATCGATTGAGACTTCCCTAAGACCCTAACCTTCCATATATCAAGATTTATCCAAGATTGATAACATGACTCACTCGATTCTCTTTGATTGTCCCGAGAATGTGTCCCAATTATAAGAAAAAAGTGTAGCGATTGCAGAAGTACGATGACTCAATTACGGATACAATTTTAATTATGAGTGCTAGAAGCGCCTAATTCGAATTAGGCCTATCAAGCTTCATACGAGATTAATCTATGCGTCATTCGAGTCTCCTATTGTCGTTAACAGGCAGGCACGAATGTGCAAAAATGCGGCAATTGAACAGGCGTGGATGATTCAATAAGACTTTTCTCTCGTTTAAAGAGGAGATTCATTGTAAATAACATTTTTAATCCTCAGGTTAGTCAAACAAAAAATTCGAGAGATACGAGGGTGGATTGATAAGTTTCCGGCCTGACCAAGAAAAACAACGTTTTTAAGAATTTTTTTTTTTTATTTCTCAACATAATCTCCTCCAAGG
>NC_046657.1:96532110-96535427 GCF_010883055.1 Belonocnema kinseyi | reverse complement strand
GTGCAAAATATTGTGCACACGTTCATATGACATCTTACAGGTCTCAGCTATCTCACGCACTTTTAATCTGCGGTCTTTCAGCACTATTTGATGGATTTTTTTTATCGTACCTGGAGTTGTGACCTCAACAGGGCGTCCTGAGCGAGGCTCATCAGAGGTGCTCACACAACCCTTTTTAAAGTCGGAAACCCACTGCTTAATGGTTGAATATGATGGGGAGGATGTCCCCAGTGTTGAGTCCATCTCTTCTTTGATTTCCTTCGGTTTTAACCCCTTCAAATAAAAGTATTTGATGACAGCACGATTTTCCAGCTTTTCCATTTTTAAGAAAAACACAGAGGCGTCTTGTTCAGTGTGCTCTGAAACCTAAACTAACATGGCGATCGGGCTGAAACTATAGCTACAAGCTATCTAAGGATGGTACTATAGAACGCCACCTCAAGGTAGGCCTAGTGGCGCCATCTCTTGGTCAGGCCGGAAACTTATCAATCCACCCTCGTAGATAACTTTTTATATCTAATCATGTAAGTTATTACAATTAAAATTACAATCTCCTACAATTAATTGATATATCTTTATCAGCGAGACATTTGAATAACAAGAGTTTAAAATTCATTTTTCCAATGTTCGTCACTTTTTAAATTAAAAATTAGAATTCATGATAATTAAAAAAAAAGCATACCAATACTTATCATTGTAAAATTTATATAAGCCTACTAAAAACGTTTTAAATCGAGTAACTTGAAATTAAAATATTAAGAATTGTATAATTTTTAAGTTAAATCATTCAAATCTTGAAGTGAAACCCCTAATTATTTTTACTTCAAAAGTATAATTCAGACCCGTGTCGTATCTTTTTTAAGTGCGATTTTCTTCGGAGATATATACCTACTTAAAGCTTTTCTTTTAGTCTGATTTTCTTCAGAAATATTTAGAATGTACATGTAGTTTTCTATGACCTTCAATTAATTATATGTATTTCCTGATCATATAAATAAATATTTTAAAAAAACTTTTTATACATAGGGGGAAAAAATTTGTCATTCGGAAAAATATTTACCGAGTGGTGGATATTTTGAGATTTTCGTTGATATTGTCTATTTCGGCGATTTTTAACTCTTTTAATGGCAGTAAAAATTTCCATCAAAAACTGTTTCGATATCAATAAAGTTCAATTTTAAAGGCTTTTTTTATATTTCAGTTAACAAGAAGGAAATGAAAAAACCTACCGAAGTTGCAGTGTAGGCGATATTTTTTTTCCTATTGAGAAAGTTAAAAATCGCCAGAGCATATAGTCTATTCTCAAAATCCAGTCATCACTCATTTTAAAAAATAAAAATGAAAATCGCATTTTTAACCCTAGAGCTCTTAAACGGAAAACCCTAAGGGAGTTACAACATTTCAAAAATGTGCCTTTTACCAAAATAGTTACATTTGTTTTTGACTCTTTTTTAAAGGTCTAATATGTATTTATTTTTGCTATAGGAAAGTTAAAAATCGACAAATTGGCGATATTTACGAAAATTCCCAATTTTTCACCCCCTTTCCCTTCAGTAGATATTTTTTCAAATGATCAAATCCCCCCCCCCCCCCTTAATCTACTATCCAATAGCACAATACTTAACCTCAGTTTGACTGTTAGATCTGACTGATTCGATTTTTTGAGTGGTTACACTTGAGAAATAATGTTCCATATGTGGGTGTACGCATGATAATGACCCTTATGGTCGGCATAGAGTTGCATATACAGTCATATAAATGAATAAAATCCCGCTATTTTAAGTACAAAACGAACACTTTATGTTGAAAAACGATTCGCAGTGGAATGTTTGAAGTTGGAACTTTGAAAATCCGTTTTTCGAGAAAAGCACATCTAAAGTGGCTTTAAGGGCATGTGGCACAGCTAAATACCTATATTACCGACCATAGTTTTTCAGTTCACTGAATGTATTTTTGAACCTTCTCTTTTGAGCCTTCTCATTTTTCTTTCCTCCTTTTTATTTTTGTCCAAAGTAAAGACGAATAATTTTCTTTTTTCTTTTTTGGGAGGAGAGGAGGAAAATGTTCCTTTTTTCAGATTCCAATGGGAACATTTTGTGGTGGTTGTCCAAATTGGGTCGTTATATTCTTGAATTTATTTTCAGGGATTCTTTACATCAACTTGATTATTGACGTTAAAGAGGGATTTTAAGTTTGATTTTTATCTAATTTCAATTTCCATGCATATTATGAATTGTAAGGATATAAATTGATTCAAATGATAAAAGTTTCAGTTTAGCTGAAAATAAAATTTGTGCATCATTTTGCAATATCTGAATACGCAATCCCAGGCAGAGGTACATAAAAAATGTATTAAATTTGATATAATAGTGTTGAGCATAATGTATAAAAGTTCAGATTTTGGAAAAAAATCGAGTGCGAAGCACGAGATACGTGATGAGAATGTGTTCGCTAAAGCCGAAATATATATATAATCGAAGTATACACAGTTTTGTGCAAGAAGTAAAAATCCCAAAATCTAATCGTTTAAAGAAAACAAAAAACCAAAAAAATGTATTATTTTTTAAATTTTCGAAAAACTAAAACTTGTGCTAGTTTGTGCTCGATAAATGCAGTCTTTATTTCCTCTAACAAAATTACGCGAGATCAACAGTTCTCATACAAAAACTAAAAATGTAAAACTCAAAAAACATTCAAGATCCAAAAATAACGAAATTTCGAAAAAATAAAACATGTGCAAAGTTGTGCTAGCCAAATGCAGTCTTTATTCCCTCTAATAAAATTACGCGAGATCAACAGTTCTCATACGAAAACTCAAAATGTAAACTCAAATAACACGAAATGTCCAAAAATAACGAAATTTCGAAAAAATAAAACATGTGCAAAGTTGTGCTCGACAAATGCAGTCTTTATTCTTTATTCATAATGTGTCCCCTAAGGGTTTACATGACTTCCATTCCTTACAATCTTTCCGTTTAAATCTATATATTTTTTACAATCTTATCCTTTCTATATATACAATTATTTACAACTATTTACATAAAGTCTTATATCTAGTTCCTTATTTCTATTTCCTGCGATAGTGCAATTTAGGAATTGTTAGCAAGCGAGTGAGCGAGCGAACGAAAGCGAGAGTGCAAGCGAGAAAGAGCATGAGAACGCAAACGCATCTTAGTCTACTTATCTTTTACTTTACCATTACTTACAATTTTCGAGCTTCTAATCTAAGCGACTTCCGTTTCCTTTTTCTTTCACTTTTTTTATACCCCCATTTACCTTTTTCACGTGCATTCTTTCATTCTCCCTCATTCGCTCCT
>NC_046657.1:96512862-96532010 GCF_010883055.1 Belonocnema kinseyi | reverse complement strand
CTTCTTCCGTCCTAGCCTTCTCCGCCTCTTCCTCAAACCTTTTATTCTCTTTCTTTTGATAACACAATTCAGTATACTCTTTCTTTTTTTTCCTATATTCTTTCCCATTACTTTTTTCTTTTCTCCATTTTCTCAATTCCTTTCTGACCTCCTTTTTTTCTCTTTGCAGTCCTCATCCCACTCACTTCTATTCCCCCCTTTACTAACTTCATTATTATTTGTGCACGCTAATCCTATTTTTATTTCTCCTATCATTTTTTCCATCTCCTCGTCCACATTTCCCTCTCCCATTTTGATATTTCTTATTTTTTCTCGAAACTTTTTTTTTCCTTCCCTTGACCAATCCCCTTTTCCTACACTTTTTACATTTGCTCCCCTTTTACTCATATTGCTATTCCTTTTTTGTCCCTCTAATGTCACTATTAAGGGAAAGTGATCCGAATCAATATATTCTCCTACTTCTAGTTTCTTAACCTTCTCTCTTACCTCATCATCCACTATCACATAATCAATTACCGTTCCCCTTTCACTTCCTGAGCGTGTATATTCTCCTTTCTCATCCCCTTCTATATTCCCGTTTAAGATATACCATCCCAACTCCTCCAAGCAATTTAACAACTTTTTCCCTCCCCATTTAGTACCTTATCTTTGGATTTTCTTCCTTTTTCTTCTCCCCATTCCCTTCCTCCTCTGTCTTCTGTTCTCGCATTGAAATCACCACCTATTATCATCCTAATCTCTTCTTTATTTTCTTCAATCATTTCTCTAATCTCCTCTGCTTTTTCCTGCATATCACCGTTCACATAAATCCCCACTACCTTCCACTTCTCTCCTCCTATCATAGCCTCTTCTACTATTACTCCTTCTTTTTGTTCATTCCTGTCTTTTTTATCTTTCCCTGTTATACATTCATTCCTTACTCCCATCGCTATTCTTCCCATTGCCCTGCCCTTTTTATTCTTCCTCTTTGCATTTTGCACTTGCCATTTGTAACCACTTGGTAACCTTCCCCGTACTCTTTCCCATCCCTTTTCATCTAACCACGTCTCCATCATTATGACTACATCCCATTGTGTCAAATTTCTCATAAACTCCTTATCCTTTCTCTCTAATCCTGCTATATTCCAGTAACAAATCTTCCATTCTTCCCTACTTTCGTTTCTTATCTTTTTTTCCTTCTTACTATTTCTTATTTTCCTATCTCTCGTTCCTTCCTCTTCTAGTTTTCCTGCACCTCATTTCTTACTATCTCTTCCCTTTCTTCATCCTAATCCCACCATACTCCATCTACCTGAATTCTCCCATTCTTAAACCATGTTCTCTTTCCCTTTTTTCTTTCCTCTTCCGCTATTTTCCTTAATTTATACTGCATCTTCCTTTCTACCCATGTCAAATCATCCTCCATTCTCTCCGGACTACCATATAATAACCTCTTCTTTGTCATCACCTCCCTCTTATGTTCCCATTTCTTTAGTTTCACCAGTACATTATCTCCCCTCTTCTCACTTCCCTTCCTATATTCCGCATTTCCTCTATCTCTACCTTAGCATCAATCCTTTTTAGTACTTCGTCCACCCCTTCCTTCAGCTCCTTCCCCTCTAATCTTATACCCTTTATCACTATGTTCAATTTTCTTTCTTCCCTCTCTTTCTTCTCTATTCTTTGTTCTATGTTTCTCAGCCTTTCTATCTCCTTATTCCCACTCTCACCCCCACCGCAATTCCCGTTTGAGCTTTCAAGTTTCTTCATCCTACCTCTTATCTCCTCTACCGTTGTGTTATTAATTTCTTCCTGCTTCTCTAGTTTTTGCTCCAATGACTCCATCCTCATTTCCAACTTTTCCCTGATTTCTTCCCATTTTTTATTTCTTTCTTAACGTCAGCCATTTCCCGCCTGAGTTCCTTCTTTAATTCCTCTCCCCTTCTCTCCTGCTTTTCTTCATAAATCCCCATTACCTCTATCAACACTTCTCTAATTTCCTTTAGCCTTTCTTCTTTCATCGACATTTCATTTTCATCTCCGCTACCGTCGGCACCCTCCCTGTTATCGCTTTTCCCTACCAAACTCTGCTTTTCCGGCGGCGATCTAAACATTTTCTGGTATTTTATACTTGCCCCGATATCTTCCTTCTCTTCACTGCTTTTCCTCTCCCCTCTCTTCCTTTTGATAAATGCTTCTATGGACCCTACGCTTTTTGCTCTCAATCTTTCCTTTTCTATAGTTTTTTTATACTTCCCCCTTGCCTTCCTTTCCTTTATCTCTTTCGGCGCACTGAAGACTTCCTGCTCTAATTCTGTTTCTTCCGAGGAGATACTCGCTCCACTAGCCATTAATAAAATTCAAATTTTCCCGCCTTCTATCTTCCCTGCCTCTATCGTCGCTGTCTGTTACCTGTCACGCCTTTCTTTGTCGCTACCCAACCCTGCTATTACCAATCCGTTAACACCGTCTTCCCACCCTGTCACAAATCTCCAAACAAACTTCCACACAAATCTGTCTCAATCCTCCAAAATATCTACCTCCCCTTTGCAATCTCACAATCCCTCAATTAGATCTCTCACCTCCACACCCTACCACACACTTCCACAATTCACTCACCTCAAATTTCATCACAATATCAGAAAAACTCAGCATCCACAATTCCCAATACTTTACACTTTCATGCCGGAAACGTAAGTCCTGCAGTCTTGATTCCCTCTAATAAAATTACGCGAGATCAACAGTTCTCATACGAGAACTCAAAATGTAAACTCAAATAACACGAAATGTCCAAAAATAGTCAAATTTCGAAAAAATGAAACTTGTGCTGATTTGTTCTCGACAAATGCCCTTATTTTTTCGAAATTTTACTATTTTTGACATTTTATGTTTTTTGACTTTACTTTTTGAGTTTTCGTAGGAGAAATGTTGATCTCGCTTAATTTTGTTAGATGGAATAAAGATTGCGTTTGTCGAGCACAACTTAGCACAGCTTTTATTTTTTCGAAATTTCAAAAAATAATAAATTTTTTTTTTTTTTTTAACGGTTAGGTTTTTGGAATTTTTATTTCTTGCACAAAATTGCGTATACTTCGAACCGCCTAGCACAACCTTTCTTTTTACTCTAGAAAGAAGTTGCGGATCTAGCAAAAAAAAACGTTTTTCAAAAATTGTGTCCGTAATTTTTTATTTGGAAAAAAATATTTACGGAAAAAATGAGCACAAGTCTAGCACAATTTAGCACAACTTAAATTTTTTAGAAAAAACAAGTTTGCAGATCTAACTTCCGGGACATCACGAATGCGGGAAAAATACAAAGACCGAGCGTGAAGCGAAAGATAAATTAATTATCGAGCCCTAGGCGCGCTTAAAGTTGCGAGCGGACAGATTTTTTAAATATTACTTCAAAGCAAAAAAAATCATTTTAGATTGAAAATCTCAGATTTGTTGAATTTTCCAAGAGGATCAATTTGTGATGATTCAGCTTTTAAGGTTCAAAGTTGTCCAATTTTAAACCTACACTGTAAAAAATATTTCTTGTAATTTTACCACTTCCTGAGATTTACAATTTCCTGAGAGAAATGTGTAATATTATAAAAATAAACTCTCATATTATTCTATTACAAAAATAGCATTTCTTCGCGTTTATAAAAATTAAATTGGATCGAAGTCGACTTCTGCATGCCCATTAGCGTCAATATCATGGATTTCGTTAATTGCATGATCGGTCGCTGCTTAAACATCATTTGTTTTATGATGTAATTTTTTCCGAAAACGATTTTATTATAAACCCAGAGCTGAATAAAACAGCACAAAGTGACACAACAAAAAACATTTCGACAAACGCACGTTCGCGCAGTTATGGCTGTTATGGCTGTTATGGCGAATGGTTGACGATTCCCGCCGCGTTCACAATTTTGATTTTCTGCTTTCAGCCAGGACTCGAGTTTAATTCTATTATTGCCGAACTTCATAATTTTTCTATTTATAAAATGTTCCTTAAGCAATATTTTTATACATTACACACATATAATTATTCTCTTAACTTTATTAATTTAGATCAAATATATACGTATAAAAAAAATTAAATTCATGTTTAGGATTTTTACCATTCTTAAGAACACTTTTACCAATTTTGAATATAGTTTTTCCAAAAGTTTGGAATTTTGCAACAACCTTTTGTTTTATTAAGAAAGAAAGTGCACAATTACTACATAAATTATCGATATTCCTAAAATGTTGTACTTTTACAACCGTGAAGAAAATTCACTACGTTAGAAGTAAGCCACTTTATTTCTGACTCTCAACGTGATAGATTCGAGAAGTCAAAATGTACTTCTACTTTGTTTTTTCTATAGTCCCATACTAGGAGTGGTAACATTACAAATTCATTCGCAACCCTAACCTTCAAGTTGTATTATCCCCATACTCCAAGAGTAATAGTACAGAAAGTTTTCTGTGTAATTTTACCAATAACAACCGTGAAATTTTTTTAGTTTTTTATAGTGTAGGATTGTAAAATTTGTTACACCTAAAACAATTAAATTATAAATGTTTAACTTTGAAATAATTAGATTTAAATATGATTTAGGTTACAGTTGTAAAATGTAAATGGTTCAATTTGGAACATTGATTTTGTAAACTTTCATCTGTAAACCTTTTGAATCAAAATGCAAACATTTTAGATTTAAAACTACTTAACGCCGAATACTTATATTTGAAATGTTTATTTTTTAAAGGTGGAGCTTGAAACGTTTCAATCTTTATTTTGGATATATATACTATATCTTTAATACTAATAAAAAATCTCATTAAAAAAGTGTTTACAAGCTATTGTGCTCCAAACCTTTTCAATGTTAAATTTTCAGCTTATTTTCAAAAATCTTTTAATTAAAAAGTGTTTGCTGCTAAAGGCTTGCAATGTAAATTTCTTAATTTTACATTGTGCAAATTTCAAATTAATAATTTATAAATGATACCTCTTGGATAAATTAGACAAGAGAAGCGTCTTTCATACGATTTTTACAATAATCTAAAATTTTAAATTTCGTTACAGGTCGCAGCTCTAAGGGAGGAATTAGAAAAAGAGGAATTTTACGTAGAATATCTTGAAAGGCTGTTGGCAGATGTTGAGCGCCACAAGCAGTTGGCGAACAATTCAGCCTCATCGGCAGAGTCCAGAGCCTCCGGAACCGAGTCTCCAAGTCACAGCTTTCACACCGCGGAAAATAGTCTCAACGATTCTGCGATTCAGGATAGTGAAACCTTACCAACAGCCCTTCCAGTTCGGGAGGACATCAGTACTCTACAGGATAAGTGCGTTTCAGAATTAAGTTCCACATTGAATTACCACCGGAGACCGAAGAGCGAAATTCCCAGGAGTCCTGAGAAAGTGCCTGAGTTTAGGAGGAACAGCAACCCGGATGTTCCGAGCAATTACGTTACAGTAATCGAAGTCACTGGAAGTTCCAAGAAGGATAAAAACGAGGAAAGTGTTAAAGAAGAAGATGAAAAAGGTTCGAAAATTTGATATTCAAGATCTCTATCCCTTAATCCTAAATCTAAAGCTAGAAACCGAAAATCTATGTCTAAACCCATTGTATGATTTGGTCCCTATGCTGTCACATTCACAATCTGCAGGGATTTTTAAGATTTAAAAGTATTTTAACTAATTTAGGAGATTTTAAATGATTCATAGGAATTTTTTTATACATACATAGGAGTTTGACTGAAATTAATTAATTTTGGCGAAACTAAGTAAAAAATCGTGATATAGCTTTGCTTTTAAGAAAGCATAATACTTTTTGATAACAAGTGATTTTAAGTAGTTTCATATCAAATAAAGTTCTGTCAAAGAGACTTTAAAGGATTTTAAAAGACTTTAAGTGATCTTAGGATTTCTCAAGAGATTTTTAAGGATTTCAAAAAATTTGAAAGGATTTTAAAAGAATGCAGAAAAATTGAACGATTTCAAAGGAATTTAAAAGATTTTTTTAAAAATTCACAAAAGGTTTAAGGATTTGCAAGAGATTTGATTAAATTTTAAGGCAGTTTAGGTGATTTCAAAGAATATCAAGCGAGTTTATGCGAAGTTATTGAAAAAGATTTTAATTAATTTGAAGGGATTTCAAGGAATGTAATTTTTTTATATTTTAAGGATTTTAAGAAAATTCAAAGGATTTTAATTAACTGTACTCAATTTCTAAAATTTTAAATAATTTTAAAGAAGTTGAAGGAATTTAAAAAAAAACTTCAAGAATTTCTGAAAATTCAAGTGATTTTAAGGAATTACTATAGGGACTTGACAGGTTTTAAGATTTTCTTTTAAAGGATTTAAAAGTAATTTTAAAAAGTTTCAAGATTGACAAGGAATTTTTAAAGATTTCAATCTATTTTAAGAGATTTCAAGCGATTTAAAAAAATTGAATGATTTAAGGATATTCAAGAGATTTTAAGGAGTCTAAACAAATTTAAGGATTTTATGAGATTTTAATTAATTTGAGTCAATTTGGAAATTTTTAAAATGATTTCAAAGAAGCTGAAGGGAGTTCAAAAAAATTCGGAGGACTTTAAGGATTTCTAAGGACTCGAGTGATGTTAAGGAATTAGGTCCTGGAAGCTGGAATTACAACCTTGTCATATTGACATGGGCACTATGCTATAATTTAGTGCTTATTTAGTGCTAATTTATGCTCCAGGAAAAAAAATTTTGTGCCCGGTAATTTTGGCCAAAAACATGTAGTAATGCTAGCTTCAGCTAAAGTCACAACTCCGCTATGTAAAACTCGGAAGCTATTAGTGTTATCAAATTCTCCTTTGCGACGGAATTTAGTGCTAATTAAGTGCTCCGGATTTGTGCTATTCAAAAAATCCGGGCACATTTTTTTACCAATAACGTGTAGTAATGCTAGCTTCAGGTGCCTCTGGTATGCAAAACTCGAAAACTATTAGTGGTATTCAAATTCTTCTTTGAGCAGGAATTCAGTGCTAATTAAGTGCTCTGGATTTATGCCTTGCAAACAATCCGGGCATTTTTTTTACCAAGAACGTGTATTAATGCTGGCTTCAGGTGACTCTGGTATGCGAAACTCGGAAACTATTAGTGGTATCAAATTCTGCTTTGCGAAAAAATTTTGTGCTAATTAAGTGCTAATATATTCTGCAAAATCTAAATTTTGTGCCCTGTAATTTTTACCAAAAACATGTAGTAATGTTGATTTCAGGTGACTCTGATATTTGAAACTCGAAAACTATTAGTGATATCAAGAACTGCTTTGCGCAGGAATTTAGTGCTAATTAAGTGCTAATGTATTCTGCAAAAACTAAATTTTGTGCCCGGTAATTTTGATCAAAAACATGTAGTAATACTGAGTTCAGGTGACTCTGCTACGTCAAACTCGGAAGCTCTTAGTGATACCAAGATCTGCTTTGCGCAGGAATTTAGTGCTAATTAAATGCGGATATATTGCGCATTAAATTCGTGCACAAAGCAGATCTTGATATCACTAATAGATTCCGAGTTTCACATAGCAGGGTCACCTGTAGCTAGCATTACTACACGTTTTTGGTAAAAAAAGTGCCCGAATTTTTTGAATAGCACAAATCCAGAACACTTAATTAGCACTAAATTTCTCCGCAAAGAAGAATTTGCTACCGCTAATAGTTTCCGAGTTTCATAACACCAGAGTCACCTGAATCCAGCATTACCACATATTTTTGGTAAAAAAAAGTGCCCGGATTTTTTGCATAGCACAAATCCAGAGCATATAGTTAGCACTAAATTCCTGCGCAAAGCAGATCTTAATATCCCTAATATTTTCCGAGTTTCATATAGCAGTTACCTGAAGTCAGCATTACTACATGTTTTCGATCAAAATTACCGGGCACAAAATTTAGTTTTTGCAGAATATATTAGCACTGAATTAGCACTGAATTAGCACTAAATTCCTGCGCAAAGCAGATCTTGATACCACTAATAGTTTACGAGTTTCGCATATCAGGGTCACCTGAAGCTAGCATTACCACACGTTTTTGGTAAAAAAAAGTGCCCGGATTTTTTGATTAGCACAAGTCCAGAGTACTTAATTAGCACTAAATTCCTTCGCAAAGGAGAATTTGATACCACTAATAGTTTCCGAGTTTCGCATAGCGGATTTGTGGCTTCAGCTGAAGCTAGCATTACTACATGTTTTTGGCCAAAATTACCGGGCACAAAATTTTTTTTCTGCAGCATAAATTGGCACTAAATAAGCACTAAATTATGGCATAGTGCCGACGTCGATATGACAATGTTGTAATTCCAGCTTCTGGGACCTTAAGGAATTACTAGGGACTTGGCGGAATCTTAAAGTATCTTTTTAAAGGATTTAAAAATAATCCAAAAATAGTTCAAAAATATGTAATGATTTTCAAGAGATTTTACGACAGTTTTAGTGATTTTAAAGAAATTCAAACGAGTTATTGAAAAGTTATTAATAAAGATCTAATGAATTTCAGGAGATTTCAAGATATTTAAAGAAATTGATTGATTTATGGATTTTGTAAGAGATTTTAAGGAGCCTAAGAAAATGTATAGGATTTTGGATTTAAAAAATTTGAATTAATTTTTGTCAATTTTATAATATTTTAAATTATTTCGAAGAAGTTGAAGGGAGTTCAGCAAAATGCAGAGGACTTTAAGGGAATGTGACACAGCTAAATACCTATATCACCGACCACAGTTTTTCAGTTCACTGAATGTTTTTTTGAACCTAAGAACTTTTTTTGTAAATAAAATATCGAGCTGAAACTTTGGGAAATGTATTAGAGTGCAATAAAGTAAGTTTAGGTACTGCATTTTTGTAGGAATTTCACTGAAAATTATTTAATCTTTTTTCTGAACTTTAACATTTTTTTAACGTTCGAACTTTTTTTTATACATAAAATATCGGTCTCAAACTTTGAGAAATGCAAGAGCCGAAAGAAAACTACGTTTAAGTACAAAGCTTAATAATAAAAGATGTAAAAAAATATATTTCAACAATCAATTCCAACGGCATCAGCCGGTAACGTTGTACACGAAAATACGAAACCTGGCGGCCACTAGACGAGGCTGTAGAGGGTTCGTATTTTCATGTACAGCGTTACCGGCTGATGCCGTTGGAATTGATTGTTGAAATATATTTTTTTACATCTTTTATTATTAAGCTTTGTACTTAAACGTAGTTTTCTTTCGGCTCTTGCATTTCTCAAAGTTTGAGATCAACCTTTTATGTATAAAAAAATTTCGAACATTCAAAAAATGTTGAGGTTCAGAAAAAAGATGAAATAATTTTCAGTGAAGTTCCTACCAAAATGCAGTACCTAAACGTACTTTATTGTACTCTAATACATTTTCCAAAGTTTCAGCTATATATTTTATTTACAAAAAAACTTCTTAGGTTCAAAAAAACATTCAGTGAACTGAAAAACTGTGGTCGGTAATATAGGTATTTAGCTGTGTCACATGCCCTTAATGATTTTAGAGAAATCTTACGACATTTCTAAGAATTCAAGTGATTTCAAGGAATTTCTAGGGACTTGGTGGAATCTTAAAGTTTCTTTTTATAGGATTTAAAAATAATTCAGAAATAATTCAACAAGGTTAAAGGATTTAAAAGTCATTTTGTAAGATTTCAAGACAATTTTAGTGGCCTTCTAAAAATTCGAAGATTTTAATGATTTTTAAGAGATTTAAAAGATTTTAAGAGATTTGAAATAAGTTGAGTCAATTTTGAGAAACTTCGAAATATTTTAAACTATTGTAAAGAAGTTGAAGCGATTTAAAAAAAAAATTCGGAAGAGTTTAAGGATAATCATGAAATCTCCAAGAGTTTAAGTGATTTTAAGGAATAACTGGGGACTTGATGGGATTTTAAAGTTTATTTTTAAAGGATTTAAAAATATTTCCATAAGTTTTAGTGACTTTAAGGAATGTTAAGCAATTAATTAAAAAGTTATTTGAAAATATTTTAAGTTATTTTCAAAAATTTAAAGATTTTAAGGATTGTCAAGAGATTTAAAGGAATTTAAGAATATTTGTAAGATTTTACGTCATTTAAATTAATTTTAGTCAATTTGGAGATACTTAGAAAGATTTGAAATTATTGCAAAGAATTTGAAGGGATTTAAA
The DNA here is from genome assembly GCF_010883055.1 of Belonocnema kinseyi. Lineage (NCBI taxonomy): Eukaryota > Metazoa > Arthropoda > Insecta > Hymenoptera > Cynipidae > Belonocnema > Belonocnema kinseyi. Next base: position 96,521,881 of record NC_046657.1, on the reverse strand, counting down.
ACAAATTCGGGGAAGTTTAAGGATTTTTAAAAAGTCTTATAGGATTTCTAAGAAGGATCACAGTCTTTGATCATTTTTGTTTTATCAAAGTGCAAAATAATCTCTTGACATCTTTGAAAAACACACTTTAACGAACTAACAAAATTCTAAATTTTTGACCGCTAACTATCCCAACAATGCAACCTAACCTCAATCACGGAACATTATATTTTTTTTCCTAGGCGTTTCCAAAAGGTTTATAAAGTTTCCAGAGGTTTCAAAACATATCAAAGCATTTGAAATACTCTAAGAAATTAAAAAATATTCCCAGAAATTATTGATTTATTTCAATAGTTTGAAGGAACTTCAAAGACGTTAAAATATTTTAGGGCATTTTAAAAGATTCCAATGCATTTTCAAGCGATTTAAAATCAAACAATTTCAAGGGATTTCCAAGGATTTCCCAAGGGATTTCTGGACTTTTTTTCAATAATTTAAGGGATTTAAAAATTTGGAAGCCATTTTAAAGAATTTCAAAAGATGTGGAAGGATTTTACAGTACCTGTAAGATTATAGGATATTTTAAAGGTATTTCATAAGATTGCCGAAGATTTCAATGACTTTTTGGTGTTTTAAGAGCTGTCAAGCTATTTGAATCATTTTTTCAGGATTTCGGAAAGTATCATCAGAATGCATAGAATTTTATAATATTTTAATGGATTTCAAAGAATTTAATCACATGAAATCAGGAATCTCGTAGGGTTTCAAAGATTTCAAGAGATTTTCAAATATTTTTTACAATTCATTTGGACTTCGACCTGAATTGTTATCATTTTATTTGGAATCATTTTACTTTGAAATCTTCTAAATTCAGTGGATTTTTAAAAAGTTTTTCTTTAATTCATCTTGCCGTATTCAAAACTCACCTTAAATTCTTAGGCATTCCATCAAATTCTTTTAAATTGTCTTTAATTTTTATAAACTTATTTCGAACTTACTCATTTAAATGAATTTGTTCATATTTTTGAATTGTTCTTAATTCACTTGATTGTTTTTTTAATTCAGTTTGATTTTGCATGAATTTCATCAAATTCTTTTCGTTTCTCTAAATCAACTTAAATTTGTTTGTAATTTTTTTGGTTAGAAATTAGTAGGGTTTCAAAGAATTAAAGAGATTTGAAATTATTTTTTGGAATTCACCTTGAATTTTTATTAATTTACCCTGCATTCTTTTAAATTCTTTGGAATTCTCTTGAATTTTTGTAATTCACTTGAATTCTTCTAAATTTACTCAATTCCATCTAATCAAAAGATTTTTTTAAAATTTTTAAACGTTTTTAATTCATTGATCCTGAAGTATTGAACCTTACTTCGAATTCTTAGTCATTTCCTTAAATTCTTTTGAATTCCTTCGAATTTTTCAACCCTTATTCCAAGTTTACTGAATTTAATTAAGTTTTTTTATATTTTTAAATTGCATGTTTAATGTTCGAAACAAGCTCAAGACTGTTTTAACATTGTTTGAAATCAATTGGAAAACGTTTCAGTATATTTGGAACCAATTCAAACTGGTTCAGTCCGATTTGAAATGGTTCAAATTGTTAAAAACGTTCTTTTTTTTAAACAAAAAAAAAAGATTTTGAAGATTAAAAAATTTTAATCTTTAATTTTGAACGGCAAAAATAAAAGCGGCTTTATTTTTGACTGGACATTTGCTAAATTCTTAATAGAAAAATCAATCTACTCAGTTCAATCACAAAAAAAGAAATTCTGAAGTTATCTGTTGTCCAAATTTCCTTAATATGTAAGTTTAAGTTCATCGTCGAAGAATAGCGAGAATATACAAGGGAAATCCAATGGGATTTATCAAAATAAAATGGCACAATTTACTTATAATTATTATAAAATACATTAAAAAGCAAGAATGGATTGTGATTACCGTTCAATTGATTATTTATTCTAAAAACGCTGTTCATAGTAGTTTATTGAAACTTCCAATTCTAGCCTCAAATTTTGCTAACTACTTAGGTAAGTAATTTAATAGTAACTCATAAATTTAATTTGTCAATAAAATTAGTCAGTATGCTTTAAAATTAAATATTATCAATTTGCTTGCAAATTCTACTGGTTGGTTGTAAATTTGGATTTAGAATTCATCTTAATTCAAGTTAATACATCAATTGAAAAAAGTATTAAAAAATTTTCAATTATTTTTTGGTTACAAATTTTATTATTTGGTTGAAAACCTTATTGTCTCAAAAATATTTTTAAATTATTATTTCAACTATTTTGTTAAAAACTCGTCTTTTTCATTCGATAATTTATCATATTAATTATAAATTTAATCTTTCTTCGTTGGCTAACAAATCATGTCTTTTGGTAGAAATTCGATCTTTTTTGGTTATAAGTCGAAATGTTTGTGTGAAAATTAGTGTTTTTTCATATGAATTCAATTGTTTTTCATTTATAATTAAAACATTTCTTGGTTGAAATATCAACTGTTATATTCTTTGATAAGAATTAATCTTTTTTGGTAGAAAATTAGTATATTTTTCGATTTTAAAATTCAAGCATTTTCAAGAAACTGGAAATATTAGGTTAACCAAAAAAAGTGACTTCTGGTCAAAAAGTATAATTGTTGATATTCTAACCAAAAAAGATTCTAATTACAAATTGAAAGCAATCGAAATAATTTAAAAAATAAACGTCTTTTCAATCAAACTGTTGAAGCTTCAACCTAAACCGATTAAATTTCAACCATAGTTTCATTTTTGCCCAGGAAAGATGAAATTTACAATTAAAAAGATATACTTTCGTACCAAAAAGACGAATTTTCAAGAAAATAGTTTAAATGTTAATTCAAAAAGATTTTTCATTCAAGAAAGGTAAAAATGTTAACCAAACTGTTAAATTTTCAAGTTAAACAGGTAAGTTTTCTTCAAAACAGTTATATTTTTAACTCGAAAATATAAATTTTCAAAAGAAAAGTTAATTTACTTAATTCACTTAAAAAAGTAAATTGATAATATTAATCTTATTAATATTCATAATATTTCATATTAATGTATAATATTAAGTCTTATGCATACTTACTCATTTTTATTAAAAATTAAATTCATGAGTTACTATTATAAATTATTTGCCTAAGCAGTTGGTAAAATTTAAGGTTAGAATTGGAGGTTTCAATAAACTACTTTGAATAACTTTTTTATAATGAATAGTCAATTGAACGGCAAGCTTATATCTTATAAACAATGTTTTTGATATGTCACTAGCACAATACTGCGATATTTAATTAAAAGCACAGCGAAAGCAACCGTCTCAGTAATGGAAACGCAATTGCACAACTCACGTTTGAATTGTCCGAAACTGAGACAGCCAGCGACAACTCGTCCCGGTTTAGGCAGCTTAGCCGAGAATTTGTCGAAATGCGGGACATTAAAGTATTCATAACTTGTCGAATGAAATCGCAAAAAAGTTATATATTTTATTCTTCAAAGTATTAGAAATGTACAAAAATATTACTTTTTCTAGAAAGATAAACGTTTATTTGTCGGCCTGCTGACCTTAAAAAATTGACTTGCTTAAACTTCCATTATTTTAAAGAATTTTTTTACAGCTATCTTTTACAAATTACTATCCATCCAAACCTTATAACTAATCCGCTCGCTTCTATATCCTAACCTTCCTCGTTGCGCCTCGCCTCGCACGCATGTCTCTCTTTCCTCGTTACGCCTCGCATTGCCAGCCACGCCTAATACTTAACTACTATTTACAATATTTACAGTTTTCTTACATCTACTTCCTCTCCTATTTACAAACTTTCCTTCTCCATTCCTCTTCCTCCTTCCTTCTCTTCTTCTCCATCTTACCCAACACCCCCTTCACCCATGCTACAGCTCCTTTGTCGCCCCTTTCATGCAACAATACCTCCATGCTTATCCCACTCCTTTCCACCTCTTCACATTCCTCCAACCAGTACTCAACTTTTTCATCCCTCTTCCCGCACAATTCACACATTCTCTTCTCTCTAGAAAGCCAGAACCTATTATAATTCTCCATGCAACCGCATCTCATTCTCGCTATCAAATCCTGACTTTGCACCACTACGTCTGTTCTCCTTCTCCCACCAACACTCCCTAACCAGCTTACTTCCCCCCTCTTCCAAAAATTTCTCCTCATATTTACACGTTTGACTCCCTGTTATAATCCCTAAACTCGTTCTTCCTGTCTCCCTTCTGACAATATATTTCGGCGTATTCCTTGCCAACCCCAGAGTCCACTTGACATACCTCTCCTGTATCCTATTTACCTCCTCACTTACTTTCCAACTTTCTCCTTACAAAATCATCTGCGAACAACTTCTTCCCCAGCCCCCGCACCTGCCTCATCACCACATTTGCCCTTCTCAACCTTTCTTTTATATGACCATCCACTTCCCCATTCCTTCGAAACAGGAAGCCCAGGTACACAAATTCTTTCACCTCCTGTACCGCTTTTCCCTTCCACTTCCACTCCCCTCCCCCATCTCTCCCACCACCTTTCCTGAACACCATAACCTTTTTGACCCCATTTGACTCTAACCTATTCTTGTCCAAGTAACGTCTCAACCTCTTTATCATCTCCTTTAAAGCCTCTTCACTCTTTGCTAGCAGCACTATTTCATCTGCACATGCGAGTGACCGTATCCTGAGTCCTCCTACCACTCCGGCCGCTAGCTTACTTTCCATATCCGCGATCAAAATTGCAAAAAGCGTTGAGCTAAGCGAGCACCCTTTCCTCAACCCCCTATCCATCCAGAATCCCTCAGAGATTCCCTCCCCTCCTCTCACCCTGTCTTTCGACTCATCATACACCTCCCTTACCCTCTCAATTAGGCGCCTCTTAACTACCCTCTTTTCCATTGCCTCCAAAAACCTCCCCTATCCAGCGAAAAGAACGCGTCCTTTAGATCTACAAGAAATACGTACACATTGGCACCCTTTTTGGTTAATTCTCTATCCACTACGTGCTGCAAGACGTAAATATTGTCAATAGTACTCCTTCCCTCCCTAAAGCCCACCTGCGTCTCCGGCAATATTCCTTTCCCCTCAACATCCTTGCGCAGCCAATTTGCCAACACCATCGCGTATATTTTGTACGCAGTGTTCATTAGCGTAATTCCTCTATAATTTTCCTGCCTCTCCCTATCCCCTTTCTTATACAGTGGTACGACCAACTCCTCCCTCCTCCGTCTTGGGAATCCCTTTCCCCTCTATAATTTGTTCACTACCCCCTTAAGCCTCTGCCTTACCTCTTATGTGCCAAACATCCACGCTTCGTTCTCTACCCCGTCCAGTCCTGCTGCCTTTGATTTTCTCAACTTCCTTATCTGCTTGTCTATTTCCTCGTCATTCAGCTTCTCTCCATCTACCTCCTTCGTTCTTCTAATCCCCTCATCTCTCTTCCGTGTATCTAACCCCTGAAATGAATCCTTAAAAAATTTTCTTCAATCGTCGCTCCCTATCTTCTCACTCATCCCCACCTACGTTTCCTAAACCTATTAATTATCTTCCACACGTCCCCTTCTGTCTTAAAACTTCTCAACTCCTCTTCCATCTCTTTTTCCTTTTCGACTCCCTCTCAAAGCTTACGTTGCCCAACTGCTTCTGATACTTCTCTATCGCCTCTCCCGTCCATGACACCCTCTCATTTGGAGGAGTATTTTTTATTATTTTTTACTAAATGTATAACTTGTCAGAACAAAAATAAATAGTGGTAATAAATTCAAAAGAACTTAAAAAATAATAGAACATTTTTACTTTTGTAATTTATGTCGGTAAAAGTAAATGTTTGTCTTTTACTTCTAATGCAGATTCTGAAAAAGCGACGAACGAAGATGGAGACGGAGATGGAGATGGAGAAGATGGAGACGCTGAAGCGTCAGAGGAGGAGCCTTACTATGATTCCGTACCTCTGGACCCAACTGGAGAATATGTTTACATAGATTCAAGAGTTCCAGTAGTTAGTAACAACAATGGAAGCAAAGTTCCTGTGCGGAGGCCGCCTTCGCTTCCGGAATCCCCTGGGAATCAGAGTAACTACGTCAACATCGACTACTTCATCCAGTAAGTTTTACTAAGACGTCTTGGTGTCTCCTGCTTTCCATTTTTAGTTGCAGGTTTTGCCCCTCTTTTATTTTAAACCTACCTCCTCTTCCTCTTGGTCATTCAGCTAGTAAATTTGTTTTCGTATCAAATTTTTGGTTCCTTAGACACAGGGCCGCAATGGATAGCGAAGATGAGGAGGGTCCGAGTCCTGCTCCGCCGATCCTCCTCAGGGCGCTATCGACCGATAATGAAACCGGAAGCAGCGATGCAGAGCCTTTGAGCTTGAGTGAAGGAAGTCTTGAATCACCAACGCCGACGACTCCTAGAAGGCAAGAAAAGGGGAAAGAAATAGAAGATGACAGGACGTCGATGGTCAAGTGCATTGTTAATTCCGTTGTCGAGAGCGAAACCATTTATGTCGAATGTCTCAATGTTATGTTGCAGGTTTGTTGAATTACAAATGGATTAGGGTTATTCGTCGATTTTAAGTCTAGATCTGTATTTAGGTTCGATCTTAAAATCACTTAGGGTGTCTACCCTACCTGGAAAACCTGGAATTGTCAGAACATTTTTATATACCTGGAAGAACCTGGAAATTTCAGGGCATTTTTTGAGAGCGTGCTTCATTATTTTAAATTACAATATTAAATTGAATAAAAATGATTCTTCATTTGTGAAAGTAGATTTATATTACTGTTTTGAACTATTTTTTTGAAAATTCGTTTTTTCTTTAGTTTGAAATCAATTTTTTAAACTGAGAATTCAACTATTTTGTTTATGGGTATAAATTAATTGGCCTTAGTAGAAAATTCAGGTATCTGTTTGAAAATGTGTTCTTTTTGATAGAATCCCATTGTTTTTCGTTAAAAATTTTAATCTTTTTTAGTTGAAATATTAACTAATACATTTTTGATTCCGAATTCATCTTTTTTGAATGAAGATTTAATTACTTGGTCTAGAGTTACTCTTTTATTAAAATTTAATGTTTTGTTGTTTAGGATTCATTTAATTTAAATTTTCATCTCCTTGGTTAAAAAATGAGCTATTTTATTGAAAATTCGTTTTTCCGTTGGCTGAACATAATTTTTTCACTTAAAATTTTATCAATTCCAGTTGCAACTTTAACAATTTTTTTGACATTTTTTAAAATTATTTTTTGTACTGAAAATATAACTATTCAATATTTGATTAAAAAATGATATTTTTTAGTTGAAAATTTTGACTTTTGGTAGAAATTAATCTTCTGGGCTGAAAATTAATCTTTTGGATGAAAATTGATTCTAGTTAAAGACTCATCATTTTAGTTGAAAATTCATCACCTTATTCGAAAATGTAATTATTTCGTTAAAATTAGTTTTGTTTTTGTTACAAATTAGTTTCTTCAAACCGGAAAAAAAACAACTATTCTAATTGAAAATCACATCATTTTAGTTGAAAATTCAACTCTTTGGTTGAAACTTAATTTTATTCTTAAAATTTAACTATTCAATTGTTGATTGACGATTTACCTTCTTAATTTCAATTTCATGTATTTTCTATCAAATTTGTCTTATTTGGTAAACATTTAGGTTTAAAATCAATTATTTCACTTAAAGATTGAACATTTCAGTTGAAAATTCATCTTTTTTGTTTAAAATTCAACTATTCCATTTTTTTATATTATGGTTTGGCTAAATAAAATGTATTAAATAATTTGATGTTAATTGTTTTTTGTCTGCTGGTCTAAATTTAATATTTTTTAAATATTGATTTTAATTTCTAAACTGTGAAAAAATGTCTCTCAAGCTCCGCTGGGATCCGAACCCAGATCTTTTGGATCGCCTGTCTGATGCTCTTACTCACTAAGATACAGAGAAACAAGATTAATTTCTTCGCAATCCCTACTAGTTGAATTCCGACGTAATTCCTGCTACTTGTTACAATTATTTTTTAAACATTAGGATGATTTTATATTTTTCGATATTATTGTTTTGATCAGGTAGAATGTATGTAATAATTTGGTGTTAATTTTTTAGCCATTTTTTCACAGTTTAGAAATCAAAATAATTCTTTAAAAAAATATCGATTTTAGACCAATAGAAAAAATATAAATAATTATCAGTTTAGCTTAAAATCCATCTGTTGTTTAATAATAAAATTGCTTGGTACAAAATTGAACTCTTTTCTAAAAAATGCATCTTTTCGTTAGAAGTTTATCTAATCCAGATGAAGATTCATCATTTAGTTAAAAATTCATTAGGTTCGATGAAAATTGAACTTTTTGGTTGATAATTGATCTCTTTTAGTTGAAAATTAAACCGGTTTAATAAAAATTCATGTATTGCAATTAAATATTGATCATTTTAGTAATTAATGTGTCTTTTTGATTGAAAATAAAACTGCTTGTTAAAAGTTAATTGAACCCTCAAACGGTACACTGGTGCGGATTCGCACCCGAAGTTTTTTTCATTTTGTTGGCATTTACGCAAACACAGCTGCAGCGGATTATCCCCACATATATTAAATATGCGTGATATATGCTAGTTGTTTATTATATTTTTAATATATTAAATAATTAATATTAACATTTCAAACAAACCAATTCACATCAGCACCGTTTGAGGGTTAAATTTGTTTTCCAAATAAATCTGTTTTTTTTTTGTGTGAAAAAATATTTTTTTACTGAAAATTTAAATATTCTATTTTTGATTGGAAACTGATCTTTTTTATTTCAAAATTGACGGTCCGAATTCTATAACCCCGTATAAAATTTGTCGTCTGGGAGTGAGGAGGCCCCTGAACGTCGCTTAAGGGCATGTGACACAGCTAAATACCTATATTACCGACCTCACTTTTTCCGTCCACTGAATTTTTTTTGAACCTAAGAACTTTTTTTGTAAATAAGATATCGAGCTGAAACTTTAGAAGATTTATTAGAGTACAATAAAGTACGTTTAGGTACTGCATTTTGG
>NC_046657.1:96482858-96512762 GCF_010883055.1 Belonocnema kinseyi | reverse complement strand
GTTGTACACGAAAATACGAAACCTGGCGGCCACTAGACGAGGCTCTAGAGAGTTCGTATTTTCGCGTACAACGTTACCGGTTGATGCCGTTGGAATTGATTGTTGAAATATATTTTTTTACATCTATTATTATTAAGCTTTGTACTTAAACGTAGTTTTCTTTCGGCTCTTGCATTTCTTAAAGTTCGAGACCGATATTTTATGTATAAAAAAAGTTCGAACGTTCAAAAAATGTTGAGGTTCAGGAAAAAGATGAAATAATTTTCAGTGAGGTTCCTACCAAAATGCAGTACCTAAACGTACTTTATTGTATTCTAATACATTTCCCAAAGTTTCAGCTCGATATTTTATTTACAAAAAAAGTTCTTAGGTTCAAAAAACATTCAGTAAACGGAAAAAGTGAGGTCGGTAATATAGGTATTTAGCTGTGTCACATGCCCTTACACGAAAGCGGCGACCAATTCTACAAGGAATGGTTGAACTGCGATCGCCTCCTGGTGACTAAAATTAGAACTAGACGTAATAGGTACGATTTTAAATATGCATCTTAATTTGTGCATAAAAAATGTTTGAACAATTTTTTGGCGAAGTTTAAAGTATTTAAAAAAAAAACAATTATTGTTCTCTTTATTGTGATTTTCCAAAGATTATAAACTTAAATGGACTTATTTTGAAGCAAAAATTAACTCAAGTAAATTTTTATTAATTTATATATTAAAAATTTACTATTTAAAAATCTGATCTAAAAGCTAGGTTAGAATTCGTATTTAAATTCCAGTCGTCTATTATTCGCATTATTGACATAATATGAATAAAATTTGTTGCTACATGCATTAATATGAAGTTTATTTAAGCTGAAAATGCATTGAAACTCACATGAAATAATGAAATAATTGTTTGTTTTTTTTTTTAAACCTATTTTATAAAAATGTATTTTTTCACTGTATAAGATGGAAATTCTATCTAAAACTATTTGTTTTGATGAATATTTGTTTTTAGTATTTAATGATTGTTTTATACTTTACAAAACAATAGTAAAAACACTTTTATGCAAAAATTAAAGTACATGTTTAAAATTGTACCTACTCTTTCTAGTTCAAAAGGCCAAAAACAAAGAATAAGAATCCGGAGCCATAATTCATCCATTTGTTTGGAATTTGATATTTTTCTGTTGAAAATTCAAATGTTTGATTGAGAATTAATGTTTTTTTTTTAACTCTTATTTTTTTTAAAAGAAGAAACGTTTTGGTTGAAAATTCAACTGTTTCGTTAAAAATGTATCTATCTTTTTAAATATCCAAATTTCTACTGTAAAAGTTAAGAATTTTAAGCGGTTTAAATCGAATTTAATACAGTAACCATATTATTATTTTAACTAAATATGCACTGCATTCAAGAAATTATTAATTATGTTTTTAGTATTGTTTAATTATTTAAAAAATCTGTCGTCATAAAATATTTAATAACATCTTGTAATATGAAATGAATTCCTAGAAACTAAAAAACATATTATTTATAATAAATTCGCGAAAAATTATACCTGGAAAAAACCATGAATCATCAGGGAATTTTTTTGTCCAGGATTTGAGTAGACACACTGCCACTAAGGAATTTTTGAACCTGAAATTTGGAATGATAATAAATATGTTTGAGCAATCAGATTAGATCTTTACCTACTGAGGTTTTATATATTTCAGTACATGAAGGCAATTAGGGCGACTCTGACAACCTCTCAACCTGTTATTTCCGAAGAAGAATTCGGCACGATGTTTTACAAAATACCTGAACTTCACGCCCTCCATCAGACATTTTTAGACGGTCTGAGGAAGAAGATTGAAAAATGGGACTGCAAAACAACCGTTGGAGAGCAGTTTAAGGTTTCCTTGATTTGAAAATATTTCAGTTTTATCCAATTGAAGTTTTATCTCGAATGTACCTATAATATCTTACAATATTTCAGGTTATGGGAAGTAATATAGGAATTTATGGTGCATTTCTACACAACTACGCGAGGGCGACGGACACCGTTCGAAGATGTTCTGCGCACTCGGCCCAGTTCGGCGAGATTACAAGAGACATTAGACTGAAGGGATTTCCAAAGGGACCAGGCTTATCTCTTGAGGACCTGCTTCACAAGCCGGTGGCTCGCGTCCAAAAGAACGCCCTCGTTCTTCATGTAATCTCGATTTTTTGTTGTCTATACTTGCATTATCTGTGAGCGATGCGAATGATGGAGCTAATCTCTTTTTTTAAAATCGGTTGCAGGATCTGCTTAAACATACCCCACCAAATCATGCAGATCACGCGCCACTTTCGGAGGCCCTTGCTATGACAAGGAACTTCTTGGACGAGTTCAACATCATACAGACAAAGTCTATGTTTCCGGTATGTCAGTTTCATTACATTTTTCGGGGAAGCTGATTTGAATTTGATGCCAAGAATTCTAAAAGAGTAAATTCTCTGTTAAACTTGTTTGATGTTTTCCGGTATTTTATAGAGTATTTCCATTAGGCCGTACAATTGTAAAATGGCCGAATGGCTGCGGGATACCATTGAATTGTATACATTGCGTCGCGTGTATTATCTTAGTTAAAGAATTTTGTTTATCGGTCAATTATTGTGATAAACGGTGCACTTGATAATTTAGATCCCTATGCTCTAAAAAGTGACGAATTTTGATCTTTTATCATATTTTACGATAACCCATAGTTATTACTCTTACAGACAATTAAAAGCTTATAAAATCTTGATTTTTCTAAGCCCGATTTGTTGGAAAAGTGAAGTGCAAGAAGGTGGATGACAACTTTCTAGTTTGTAAATCGGTTAGTATTGTCACGTTCATTTTATATCAGGAGATGGCTCTCTTACAGGGGGGGGGGGGGGGGGGGGGGGGGGTGCATTCGCTACACTGTCCAATGCAAAAAATGTGTCACGAGAGTTGAAAACGGCCGTGGGGCGGCGCTAGTAGCAACTTTGTTCTACAAAACCATGCAGTACAATAGGAAAAATGCATAAAAATTACAAAATAAATATGAAAACACGTTTGAAATAATTTTTTCTTCATAGTGTAGAGTCAGGTAGTAAATGAGACTTATGTACTTACATATTATTTTCTTTAACATAGGAAAAACGCGGCATAATTGACATAATTCAAACAAACAAATTGCATGAATATTCAGAACTTATAAAAAATAATTTAAAAATAAATAACAAATACACAAATGAATGAGAAAAAATGCCGAAAATATATATTATTATCAAATTATAAAATTTTCCAAATTTCAAATAACGACGAAATTTTTAATTGACAAAAAAAAAAATTTCCGAATTTAAAAATATTCGAAACTAAAATTCACATCATTTAAAGACCGACTGGTAAAATAAACGAATTCTTAAATTCACACAAATATTTCAATTATCTAAATTTATAACTGCTGAACATAGTTAATTGATTATGAATTTATGAGCTATCAATAGAATTATAAATAAGGCAAACTAATTAATCATTAATTAATAATTTAATAATTATTTTAGGCAATTCTTTTTCTTGCTAATTTATGATTTTGTTATTCATTTTTTCGTTATTTTGCGTTAGTCCCGAATATTCAAACACTTTGAAATATAGTCATGAAGAACTAATTAACTTTTCTTATATTGCCGTTTTAAAATATAATGCTACTATATAATAAATATAATTATTATATCTATAGATGACAAACAAGGAATATGATAAATCCTAAAATATTGTTTTCTATTACAATGAAATAACGAACTCTCAAATGTGATATTTTTTTAACCAAATAGACTTTATAACGAAGCTAAAATATTTTAATATTTGTATATCACTCTTAAAAAAGACCATTAACGAATATTTTTTCATCTTTCACAACACTGAAATTAATCGAAAGTTATTCTTCGAAGTGCTATCATAAATCCATGTTGAATTTAAACTCTGAGAATTGAGAACAAGAAAATAAGTATCATCAACTTGTTTTTAAATTTATGTAAATATAATTTTCATAAGGTTCTTGAGATATTTCAAAGATTTTAAAATATTTCAGGCTTATCAACAAAGAATCTAGAAGCTTTTAAAGAAATGTTTTGATAATATAGGATTTTACAAAATATTATGCAAAATTCGAGTACTTTTAAAAGATGTTTAGAACTTTTCAAAATTGGGAAGGAATTAAGAAATATTTGATAAATTTTCGAAAATGTTTCCGAGCTTTCAATTATTTGTAATCTATTTAAAACGTCACAATTCCTGAAAATATTCTTAACTGACACCTTTTCTCAAAATTTCAAATATCATTCCAAATTTTAAAAAATTACTTTACAATCTTCTAAATTTCCCCAACAATTTTAAGAAAATTTGTTTACTCTCTTGAAAACTTTCGAAATTCTTTTAAATTCTACTAAATATTGCTTGAATTTACCCTATTTTTGTTCGTTTTTATTTTGCAATCTTACCAAATTGAAGCATTTTGCTTTCAAATCTTCGAAACTATTTTTAGAATTTCTAGGAAATCATTTTTTATGTTTTGAACCATTTTTAATTATCTCTTAAAGTTCACTTTTCAAAACAAAAAAATTATTTAAAATTTTCACACGAATATAAGAAAAATTCTTTTTTTTAATCTTGTCAGACCTTCTAAAACTTCTAATTTCTAAAAATTATTCAAATTTTTCTTGCATTTTTTTGTTTATTGTGCAAAATTAAAAAATCTTTCTGATTCTTTGACTATATTTGAAGTCTTCTAAAATCTTTTTAAACAATCTCTTGAAATTAATTTTTCAAAATAAAAAATTATTTTAATTTCTCATGGGAACTTGAAAAAATGTCTTTCATTTTCGTGAAACTTTCCAAATTCTTAAAAAATCTTCACAAGTTTTAATTATTTTTGAATAGTTTCAAAACATTTGAATATCTCTTAAACTTACTCAATTTTTTTCTAAAATTATGTAATATGGCAAAAATGCAAAATTTTGCTTAAGATCTTTCACACTTTTTATACATTGTTAGGAAATAATTCAAAATTTTTTGTGATCTTTTTTGATTTTCTCTTGAAATTCCTTACAAAACAGTCATTTAAAAATTCCGCATGAATTTTAAGAAGTTTTTTTCAGATCCTGCCAAAATTCAGTTTACTTAAAAATTTGTATATCTTGAAAAATTAAAAAAAATGGTCTTAAATCTTCCATATTTTTTAACCCACATTTTAAAATCTTTAAAACTTAAAACTATTCTTTGGAAATAAAACCGAAACCATTTCTCCTCAGATCTTTCATAATTATTGAAAAGCTTCTAACGTTTTTAATTTGCTGATAAACACAATTATTTAACTAAGATAATACACGTGATGCAATGTATAAAATGCAATGGTGACGAATCTATTGGGTCGACCGTTTCGCCATTAGGTGCCGAAAACGGGAAGTAGAAAGAGTAGGTAGTATTTGAAACATGCATTTTAATTTGTGCATAAAAGTGTTTTTAAGATTGTTTTATCAAGTTTAAAACAATTATTGAATACTAAAAATAAATTTGTATTTAAAACAAAGCATTTTAGATCGAATTTCTATCTTATACAGTGAAAAAACACATTTTTGTCAAAAATGTTTGTCTCAAAAACAACCATTATTTGACTATGACATGTAAGTTTCAATGCATTATAAGCTTAAATTGACTTTATTTAATTTGTGTAGCGACAAATTGTATTCCCATTATGGAAAGAATATGAATATAAGACAATTGAAATTGAAATACGAATTATAATCTAATTTTCAGTTCAGATTTTTTAAATTGTAAATAGTTCATGTATAAATTAATAAAAACTTACTTTGGGTACATTTTTTGCTTCGAAAGAAGTTAATTTAGGTTTATAGTCTTCAAACGTCACACAAAAATCATAAAAACAATTTTATGCACAAATTAAAATTCATCTTTAAAATCGTACATACTCTTTCTAGTTTTCATTTTTGCCACCAGATGGCGTATCACAGTTTAACCATTTCCAATAACTTTGTTTTCGTTGTCTTTTGGCTCATTTGAAATTGCCTTTATGTCCATGTATTTCACTGGAAATGAACATACCAATTGAGAACGGTTAAACTGCGATACGCCATCCGGTGCCAAAAATCAGAACTAGAAAGAGTAGGTAGAATTTTAAAGATGCATTTTAATTTGTGCATAAAAGTGTGTTTCGGGTTTTTTTGTGAAGTTTAATGTATTTATTGCATACTAAAAATAAGTCTTTATCGAAAAAAGTGTTTTAGACTTTCATATGTTTTTGCATGTACCAACAGCAAATTTTAAATTGGATTTAATCTTAGATTTTGTAATAGAAATTTTGGGTTTATAAGATTTTGTTAGATTAGTTCCATAAAATACAATATTTATTCAAAAACTTATATTTTGTACAGAAGCTGGTAACAAATTCTTATGTTTTGCAAAATAATGCAGAATTAATTTAAGTTTAACATAGTTCAAGGGCATAAAAAAGTATTTGATTTTACGCATTGCATGTTTCTGCTTAAATGCATTCCAGAGTCACGATCGAGCGCAGAGGAGGCTCGTGAAGAACTCCTTTGTCGTGGAGTTAGCCGATGGTCATCGGAAACTCCGACATTTGTTCCTTTTCAACGACGTCATCGCCTGTGCCAAGTACAAAGCCTCAGGTCGAGATAAATTCACCTTTGAATTGAAGTGGTATATCCCCGTTGCGGAGGCCGCTGTTCTAGAAGATGGAGTCGAACCTAGGGAAAACAGTCCCGCAAATGTCGTCGCTCTCAGGTAATTTATTATAGTGATGTCTAAAATAGCGTCGGGTTAGGTTTCTACGTAACTTGGGACTGCGAAAAGAAGTTCCACCGCATTTATGGCTACTCATTACAGTTATATATAGTAGAGTTCCAAAATGTCGAGAGTAATTACAAGACCGTTTTTTTTCTTAAAAACTGATGACAATTTTTGAAGTGAAATCTAACATGTGAGCTCGGCGATTTGTTAAATAAAAGTGAAACATATCTTACAGAACGTATAAGAGTCATGATTAACGAAGTTATAAAAGATAAAATTACATCATCTTTGAAAATCTTAACCCTCCCAAACCAAATAACGGAAAAAATTCTATGAATTCCTACCTTGCCGACATTTTTTTGAACTATCACTTCCACACGAAAGGAGACATCGAGCTGAAAGTTGAAAAAAATAAGCAAAAGAGACTTAAGTTTTGAGTTTAAAGTGTTGCAATGTAAACACTTTGAAATTGAGTATTTATGAGAATTTCAGGATTTATTTTAATTAATAGAAAATTGCGTTTTTTCGTTAACTTTTAGGTTGAAAATTCAACTATTTTTTTGAAAGTTTATCTTTTTAATTTTAAAGCTTATCGGCTTTAGCAGAAATTAATTATTTTTTTGATAAAAATGCAACTGTTTGATTAGAAATTAAGCTATTATACTATTTTCTTGAAAACTTAACTATTTCGTAGAAAATTTAATTTTTGTTTAAAATTTATATTTTGGTGTTGAAAAATGAACTGAAATATTTTCTGGGTGAAAGTTCCACTTATAAAAAAAAATTGTTTTTTATTACAAATTCATCTGTTTTAGTACAAAATTGATCTTTTTTGGGTAAAAATGTAACTATTTGGTAGAGAATCGAACTATTTTGTTAAAAATTCATATTTTGTATTGAAAATTCAATGTTTTTCCATAGAAATTTATTTTTTTTCACAAAAATTCAATTTTTGATGTTACTGAATTAACTGGAATCTTTTTTAGATGAAAACTTAACTTTTTTTGTAATAAAAAATTCTTATTCTTTAAGATAAATGTCATATTTTTTTATAAAACCGCAACTAGATGCTTGATAATTCAACTAATTTGTTTAAAACATTTGGTTGAATCGCTTTGTTAAGAAATTACTTTTTTCCTTAAAGATTTATATTTTAAGTTGAAAAGTTATCTGGTTGATTAAAAGTATAATTATCTTGTTATAAATTAATATTTTTAATTGAAAAATCAACTACTTGGGTCAAAGTGTAACTACATTGTGAAATTTTTTGATAGAAAGCTTATGTCTGGTTGAAAATTAAACTGTTTAATGGGAAATACTTCTTTTTTTTTAGAATTCATTTTTTAGCAGAAAATGGAACTTTTCAATTTTTTAAGATTGATATTTTTTATTAAAAAATTCCCGTTTTTTGTTGTAAAAACATTATTTTCTAGTTTGAAATGTTCTTTTTTTTTGCGTAAAAATGCGTCAGTTTCGTGTGAAATTAATTTTTTGTTGAACAGTCATATTTTTTGTTTGAAAATTGAATTTTTATAAAGAAAATTTGTCTTCTGGGTTGAAGGTTCAATAACTTAGATAAACTTTTATTTATTTTTTGAGTAAAAAATCTTTATTTGTTGAAAATTCGTTGTTTTGGTTTTAAAATTATTTTCTTTTTTTTTGTATAAATTTAATTCTTTTTATATTAAAATATAAACTGACACTTTTTCGTTGTTAATTTTTCATTTTAGGTTCAATATTTAATTATTATGTTAAAAATTCAATTATTTTGTTGAAAATTCCAGTATTTTGTTCAAGAGTTATCTTTTAAAGTAGAACAACATTTTTTTTAAATAAATGAATACAATTGAAAATTTTAAATTTGTATATGAAACACTGTAATTCCTGAATATGTCTGAGCTAGAAAATAATTTATATTTAACCGCTGATATAACCTGAACAATAAAAATAGTGTTAAAAATCATAAATTCTTAAATTCTCTTAAATTCTGTATAACCTGAACTTCAATTCTCGGGAATTTAAGAACTCTAGACATAGAGTTGCAAATTTGTGAAATTAGATAAAAGGCACTAAAGAATGCTTGTATAGTCCTAGATTTTTAAAATTGCAAAAGAAAAAAAATGGTTTCTGTAATTCGAAACATTTAACACCATAAAAACGATCCTCAATCCCTTCTCTGTATGTACGTATTTTTTGCATATTCGCATAAACTTTCTCCTGAAGTTCATCTTTTTAGTTATAAATTCCACCATTCGTCGAATATTAACCTTCTGATTAAAATTCATATTTTGTTGTTGATAAGTTAACTGAAATCTGTTTTGAATGAAAACTATTTTTTCTGAAATTTTTAGTAGAATTTTCATTTTTCCTGGACAGAAGTGCAACTTTTTGGTTAAAAATTCGACTATCAGAAAATTAACTTATTGTTTACAATTCTCACTTTGGTGTTGAAAAGTGATCTGAAATATTTTTTGGATAAAAATGGAACTATTTTTTAAAGTTTGTTTTTCAATTCATCTGTTTTAGGAGAAATTTCATCTTTCTTAAATAAAAATGCAACTGTTCGGTTGAAAATTCAACAATTTCGTTGAAAACTCATACTTTTCGATTGAAAAGTCTGCTGTTTTCCTGAAAATGTACTTTTTGTTTAAATTTAATATTTTTCTGTTGAAAAAAATAACTGAAATTTTTTCTGACTGAGAATTCAACTTTCTTTGCAATTTTTTTATTATTATTCAAAATTGATCTGTTTTAAGAAAAATTTTATCTTTCTTGGATAAAAATGCAGGTGTTTGGTTGAAAATTGAACTATTTCGTAGACAATTTAGTTTTTATTTAAATTTTTTGTTTTTTGGTTGAAAAGTTAACTGATATATGTTCTGTATGAAAGTTCAACTTAAAAAAAATTATTTAAAAAATCGTAAAATTTAGTGCTATTTTCATCTTTCTTATGTAAAAATGCAACTATTTGGTAGACAATTTAACATTTTATTAAAAATTTATTCTTTTTATTTGAAAAAAATTCAATTTTTTTCGTAGAAACTTATTTCTTTTTAAAAAATTCATATTTTTATTCAGAAAAGTCAACTGAAATATTTTTTAACGGAAAATTTAACAATTTTTTTTAATTGATTTTTTTGGTAAAAAAAATTCATCTGTTTTATTAGAAGTATAATTTTTCTTTATGAAAACGCAACTTTCTGTTTAAAAATTAATCTTATTTGCTTGAGTATTCACCTATTTTGTTTGAAAGATTTTGCTGAATCACTTTGTTAAGAAATCATTTTTAGTTGAAAATTTAATTATTTGGATAAAACTTAAACTACGTTGTTAAAAATGTATTTTTTTTTTAATTAAGGCTTATGTCTGGTTACAAATTCAACTGTTTAGTGGAAAAGCCTTTTTTGTTTAAAATTAATTTTTTAACTGAAAATATAACTTTTCTTTTTTTTAAATTGATCTTTTTAGTTGAAAATTCTCCTTTTTTGCTATAAAAATAATTTCCTTGATTTGGAAATTCATTTTTGTTATATAAAAATGCATCAGTTTCGTGAAAAATTAATTTTTTGTCGAAAAGTCATATTTTTTGTTCCAAATTTTAATTTTTGCAGAGAAAATTCCTCTTTTGGCTTGAAGGTTCAACAATTGAGATAAACTTTTATTTCTTTACTTAGTGAAAAATCTTTATTTGTTGAAAATTTCTCTTTTTGGTCTGAAAGTTCTTTGTTTTATATATTGAATCAACTTTTATTAAAATATAAATTATGAAACTTTTGTATTGGAAATTTATCTTTTTAGTTTGAAAATTCAACTATTATGTTTAAAATTTAATTATTTGGTTAAAATGTCATTTTTATAGTAGAAAAGACATTTTTTTGTTTAAAGTAATTTAATAAATTTGAACATTTTAAATTTGTATCTGAAATACTGTTTTATTCCATTTGTAAAAGATTCTATATTAAAAAATATTACAAGATTAAAATGCTGGTATTTGAATATTAATGATGATCAAGGAAAATGAAAAATTAGTCAAGGAAAAATCATGGAATTTTGAAGATGTAGTTAAAAATCCGTAAAATTCTACTACGCATCTTTAATTTCCGTATAACTCTTTTTTACTTAGTCCCAAATAAATTACTTTAGTTCCCCATCATAAATCTGTCCCTTCTCTGCTCTCAAAATCTCTTGTAAATTCCACAAATATAATTCATTCAGAATTTTGTCGATCGAGCAGTTAATATTCGGAATGTGAGGTCGGGCTGACACGACGCACAGTGATAAATATGGGAAACAATTCGAGCTACGCGAGGATTTTAATTGAATGATATATTTTTTTTTAATTCTTCTCTAAAAATGTTATATTTATTATTTCCAGTGATAGAATTTTTATAACTACCCATATACTTTCTTTAATTAACCATGAAACGGCTTTCCTCAACATCAGTGGAAATTGTTCGAAAATCACGCAGGACGATAAAATATTTTCGGGAGCCTACATAAAGATGACTAGGTGTACTATATGGTTTTTGGGTCACTGAATACGAATCCATCCTCACAATGACTCCAGCATGTTAGGATTTTGATTAAATTAAGCCGTTTCATGGGTAATTACAAAAAGTATACAGGTAGTTATAAAAATTCTCTCACTGGAAATATTAAAAATAACATTTTTAGAAAAGAATTTTTAAAGAATCTTTATCACTCGATTAAAATCCTCGCGTGGCTCGAATTGTTTCCCATATTTATCACTGTGCGACGGCCTAACCGGACAACCATGAAACAGCAGTACAATAACTCAGCTCTCTTTTCAGATCACAAGCCTGCACAGTTAGGGACCAAATTCTCTGGGAGGAGCGTAACGACGAGAAGCGAATTCGCTTAGGTAGTAGAGGAGCCGACAAAAATAGGAAGAAACTGGCAGAACTGGAGGCTCAACTGGTGTTAGCTTCGCCGAATTTGGTATTGCGAGTCTCTCACAAGAGTCAGAACAGGGTGCAGAATTCGTACACCTTCTTCTTATCGAGTGAGTTTGAACGCTCGCAATGGATCGAGGCAGTGGAGGCTTTACAGCAGGGTGGACAACCGCCAGGATCACTTCCTCTTTCAATGTACGAACTCCAGGCTTGGGTAACTGCCTGCAGAACTTATCTTCAAACGGACATGGGAAGCTATTTGCTTCGGTCCAGACGAGACGAGAGTCTTCTGCTTGGCGATCTTCATCTTACTCTTTTGGGACTCACGCCGCCGGGTCTTGATAGATCGGGTGATCTCTTCATCATCGTAGAAGTCGACAGCTACGGGCATTACTTTAAGCGCGCGAGGAGTCGAGTTGCTAGAGGACAAGCACCAACGTGGGGTAAGTGATACGCAGTAAAATGTAGTATTTGTTATTTGGCGGCAGTAGCTGGGTTGTGATTCTCGATTTGTCGAGATCTCGAATTATAATTACAGCCGTTCGCGATTAGTGTTCGCAGAAGCGGTGGAGTCTTTTTTCTGGGGGGGGGGGCATAGACTTATAATATTGAATGCTACAATTTGGACATGGTATAGTAATATTATACTATGTATAAATTGAACACGATTTCTTATGAACTACAGATTTCAAAAGGTTTCGCAAATATTTCGGATAGATTAAAAAAATTTTACAAAGATTGCAATAATTTTTCAAAGATTTCATAATGATTTCACAAAGATTTCCAAGATTTCTGATAGGTTTAAAATATTTCACAAGGACTTCTATTATCTCACAAAGATTTGAGATTGATTTTCAAGATTAAATAAAGATTTCAATGATTTCCGAATAATTTACCAAAAATTTCTTATAGACTTAAAAGACCTCACAAAGATTTAAATTATTCCTCAAAGATTTGCAGAAGGATTTCAATCATTTCATAAATATGACCGAATATTTTTTAATAATTTCACAACGATTCAAAAAGATTTCGGATATTTTAAAAATACTTCACAAAGATTTCAATAATTTGACAAATATTTCCGAATATTTTAAATATTTCGCGACATTTTTAAAGATTTTCGAAAGATTACGATGATGTCACAAAGATTTAATTAGTTTCCCAAAAATTACCGAATATTTAAAAAATATTTCAAAGATTTCGGAAATATTTTACAAAGATTTCACAAAGATTTAAAATATTTTGCGAAGATTTCAGATAGATTTAAAAGATTCAACAAAGATTTCAATGGTTTTCTAATGATTTCCTATATACATAAAAGACTTCACTCAGACTGCAACCAGTTCTCAAAAATTTTACAAAGATTTTTGATGGATTTAAAAGACTTCACAGAGACTTCAATCATTTCTCAATGATTTCATAAAGACTTTAAGAATTTCACAAATATTTTAAATATTTCCCAACATTTTTAATGATTTCACAAAGGTTTTCCAAAGATTACGATGATTTCACAAAGATTGCATTAATTTCCTAAATATAACCGAATATTTCAAAAAGATTTAAAAGATTTTGCAAAGATATCACAAAGATTTCAAAGATTTCAGATAGATTTAAAAGATTTAACAAAGACTTGAATCATTTTTCAATGATTTCACAAAGACTTCAAGAATTTCATAACTTGTAGCAAATATTTCCCAAATATTTTGCTACATTTCTAAAGATTTCATAAATATTTTCCAAAGATTTCATTCATTTCCCAAATATTACCGAATGTTTCATAAATATTTCAAAGATTTCAAACAGATTTAAAAGATTTTAGATGGATTAAAAAGATTGAGCAAAGATTTCAATGGTTTTCTAATCACTTCACAAATATTTCGTATAGACATAAAAGACTTCAAATATTATTTTCAATGATTTCACAAAGATTTCAATAATTTCGCAAAGATTTCGGATAAATTTAAAAGGCTTCAAACAGAATACATTCATTTCTCAAAGATTTCACAAATATTAAAAAAATTTCACAGATTTTATCTAATATTTCACAATTATTTTTCAAACAATTTATAAAGAATTCAGAAAGACTTCACAAAGATTTCAGATAGTTTTCAAAGATTGAACGAATATTTCAATAATTAATTTATAATGACATCACAAAGATTTCAAAGGTTTCATATAGATTAAAAAGACTTCACAAAGATATCAATAATTTCTCAAATATTACTGAAAATTTTTTAAACATTTTTAAAGATTTTCCAAAGATTACCGAATATTTTTTTAATATTTCAAATATTTCGCAAAGATTTTTAAAGAATTCGCACAGAGTTCAGAAATACTTCACAAATATTTAATTAATTTAAAAAAGATTTTGGATAGATTTAAAAGGCTTCAAACAGAATACGTTCATTTCTCAAAGATTTCACAAACATGGAAAAAATTTATAAATTATATCGAATAGTTCACAATGATTTTTAAATTATTTAAAAGGATTTCAGAATGACTTAAAAAAGATTTCGCAAAGACTTCAGATAGTTTTTAAAGATTGAACAAAGATCTCAATGATTTCCTAATAATTCCACAAAGATTTCGAATAGATTTAAAAGACTTCACAAAGATATCAATAATTTCTTAAATATTTCAATAATATCACAAATATTACCGAATATTAGTAAAAATATTTCGCAACGATTTTTAAAGAATTCACACAGAGTTCAGAAAGACTTCACAAATATTTAATTAATTTAACAAAGCTTTTGGATAGATTTAAAAGGCTTCAAACAGAATGCATTCATTTCTCAAAGATTTCACAAACTTAAAAAAAAATCATAAATTTTATTGAATATTTCACAATGATTTTTAAGTAATTTAAAAGATTTCAGAATGACTTCACAAAGATTTCAAATATTTCGCAAAGATTTCAGATAGTTTTTAATGATTGAACAAAGATCTCAATGATTGAACAAAGATCTCAATGATTTCCTAATGATTCTACAAAGATTTCGTATATATTTAAAAGACTTCACAAAGATATCAATAATTTCTTAAATATTTCAATAATGTCACAAATATTACCGAATATTAAAAAAAATATTTCAAATATTTCGCAAAGATTTTTAAATAATTTAAAAAGACTTCACAAAAATTTCAAATATTTCGCAAAGATTTCAGATATTTTTCAAAGATTCAACAAACATCTAAAAGACTTCACAAAGATTTTAATAATTTCTCAAAGATTTCAATAATATCACAAATATTACCAAATATTTCAAAGTTTTCGCAAAGATTTCTAAAGAATTCACATAGAGTTCACAAAGATTTAACGAAGATCTCACAAGGGCTCCGGCACCTCTGAGTGTTCGAAGGGTGACCCTTCAGAATTCTCACTTTGTCGTGTTGTCACTGTGACCTGTGTTGGACATCCCCTAACCGACTGCGCTCAAGAGTTTTGGTTATCTCCGTTTTATCCCCCCCCCCCACTGCAACCGGTAGGGGATTTTAGTTATATATTGGTTATGCAGGAGTAAATTGGATAATTCGGGAAGGAAAGTGAACTAAAGGGTGTCATTCCTAATGATCTCCTTTGGGAGAATATAAACATGCGAAAAAACAATTAATCGCCATTTTTAGGTGAAACTTTCGTCGTGGAACTCGAGGGAAGCCAAAATCTGAGAATTCTTCTTTACGAAGAATGTGGAGGCCGATCGGTCCTGCGAGGAAAATGTACCCAGCGTTTGAGCAGATCTTGGCTTCTGGAGGATCAGGTCGACCAGGTAAACAAGGCAATGAATTTGGGCCCTGCGACACTTGACGCGTCACTTAAATTCGTACCGAGTGAAGTTACCTTAAGGAGAGTACCTTCTGCAAAACCTCAAGGTCTCTTTGGAGCCAAAATACAGCAAGTCTGCAAGTAAGATGCAACATAGTCTACCAATTTAGCTTTAGGAATATCTTTCGATTAAGAGAGACTCGTTATTGATTGTGGATAATTTTATGTTCTCAAGGCGGGAAAAGCGAGATGTGCCTTTCATTGTAACAGCTTGCGTCAGAGAAGTCGAGAGGCGAGGTGTTGGCGAAGTTGGTCTTTATCGTGTTTCCGGCTCTGCTTCCGATTTGGCGAAGCTGCGGAAATCTTTCGAAAGCAATTCTTACGAGGCTGAACAACTGTTGAAGGAGGTAAGAACACTGGCAACGTTCAGTTAGAGTTATTAAGTGTCCAAGAATTTACGTTGA
Source organism: Belonocnema kinseyi (assembly GCF_010883055.1). NCBI lineage: Eukaryota > Metazoa > Arthropoda > Insecta > Hymenoptera > Cynipidae > Belonocnema > Belonocnema kinseyi. The sequence goes on along the minus strand of NC_046657.1, from coordinate 96,496,823 downwards.
GCAAAATGCTCTAGAGAATATGCTCCATATTTAAGCTCGATCAGAGCATTTATAGAGCATCAAATTTAAATTTTGTCTGAAAAAAATCTCACTTCGCTCCACTGGGAATCGAACCACAGAACTTCTGATTTCCGGTCGGGTGCTTTTCCAATTGAGCTGTTTAAGCGAAAGAAGAATCTCTTTTAAGAAATACATGTTATATCAAGTCAGGTGTTACATTTATTATACTGCCGTCCCAAATTCAAAAGTCATATCTACAGTTTTTGAAATTTTATGCAGGACGTGAAAACACGTTTTAAGGTTTGCTGACAAGAATAAACATAATGTTATGTAAAAGATTGATGTTTTATATTAATCAAACGTAACATTTTCTATTGGAGCAAAAAACAAGTGAACATTTTTTGCTTAAATAAAAACTCTTAATAAAGGCAAAGAAACGCTATGCTTTCAACTACTTTTTATTTGATTTTTTTCAATTCAAGGGGATTGCAATTTCCGCTATAAATGCATTTATAAGTAAGCATTTATTTTGAAGTTAGGAATGTTATGGTTTTACCACGCTAATACAAAATTTGTAAATTATCTACTCTTTGATTTGAAAGATACATTTTTTATAAAAAGCAGGAAACTATTTTATTATTACTTGTGAATGTTTCTTATGTACAAATTTCGAAAACAGTGATGGTAAAAGATTTAAAAGGAATATGTTACTTGCAAATTATTAATGTAAAATACAAATCCTAAAAAAATTGCTAAACAAATTTATTTTCAATCTATTCAGTAATGAAGTTAAGTATTTTCTATTATTTGAAGAGTTAACTTGATGGATAGTATTGATTTTTATTTTCACGAATTGTGAAATGAGATCTACACTGAACGATGATAACTACCTTTGATGATAATACAGATTCCCCTAAATTTATAGAGCATTTAAAAGAATTTCAAGCATATATTAAAAATTTGTCATAAGGACAACCGCAGGATGTCACCAGGAGCGGGTGCTAATCTGAAAAATTGCACCCGCTCTCAGCGAAATCGCGGTAAAATTTCAGCCACAATCACATCTCACGACCGTGAGATAGGTGGTTACAGTCTGTAAAGGAATCAATACGACGATCCAGCAAAAGCCTCGTGCACCCTAAGAACACGGAGCGACCCAAGGACAACCGCCTTCTCCATTTTTCCCGCAAGTGTTTTAGCATATTGTTGACACGCAGGGATGCTTTTTAGGCCATTAGCAAGTGAAAGCTTGGCACCTCCAAGAGCGCCGTTGATAAGGACAATTAGTTTAACAGAATATTCAAGGTACAATCGTTGCAACTTCCTTATAAGGTGTCTACACCTCTCTTTCTTTCCATTCTCCTTGGCTATGATGTTTTTGTCAGCTGGTGCCGAAAATTCGATAACGAACATGGTTCGCTTCTCGAAGTCAAGAAGAACCATGTCTGGCCTTGAGTGTGCAACAGAAACAATTGTCGAGAATATAAAGTTCCAGTATATGCGGCACTTCCCATTCTCGACAATTGACTCGATTTTCCTAGGAGCGTTTAGAGGAGTGATATTAAGGTTAATGGCGTAGGAGTGACAGAGGTGGTCATAAAGCACTCTTAGTGCCGCATTGTGCCTTTGGATGTAGGTCGTTCCCGCATGAGTTGGACAACTAGATAGAATGTGAGCTAAATGCTCGGGATGTGCATGGCACGCCCTGCAGCTATCATCGGGAATGTCTTGGCTCAAAATGTGGCGACGGTATGTTAAGGTGGAAATGACACCGTCTTGGCATGACAAAATGAAACCTTCCGTGCCAGACTTTAATCCGGGTGATTTAAGGAAAGCAAACTTTAACTCACATGACATTGACTGATCCTTCACATTTCTGTGGAAGATACCGTGCATCCTCTTATCGAGGAGCTGTTCACGAAAATTTTTCTCTTGTGCTTTCTTAATCCGAGCTTTCAGGAGTGAGTACTCGAGATAGATTAGATTTGATGCATTTTGCTCACTCCTAATACAGAAGTTAAGTCCAAGTGTTTCAGCAGCCTCCTACACTGCTTTATACAGAAACGCTTGTTTGCCCACTTCTTCGTGATTCCTGACCATTTTAAGAAGAGGGTCTCTTCCATTTGCGACTCTATGTGTTGTACCCAGAATAATCCTGTTGTGAAGACATTCAAGACTTAATATTCCGCGACCACCTTGACGGCGTTCGATGTACAGTCGCAGAACAGAAGACTTAAGATGCATGCTTTCGTTCATGTGCATAACCTTTCTTCTCCCGATGTCAAGAGATCTGAGCTTGTTCTTCGTCCATGGAACTACTCCAAATGAATAGAGTACTACCGGGACGGCAAGCATGTTCGTTGCAGATACTTTGTTCCTCGCCGACAGTTCGGAAGACCAAATTTGCCGGATGAGACGTTTGTATCTGCTTCGAAGAGTATCCTTTATAGATGTAACATCATGAATGTGTCTCTGTGGCACGCGTAGGTATGTATAAGTCTCTCCAGCGCAAAGGTGTAGTATAGCGCTTCTATCAACGAGCTCAGGATCTTCAGGAATGTCATTAAGTTTTCCTGGCTTCAAATAAACCTTTGCGCATTTGTCAAACCCAAATTCCATTCCAATTTCCTTAGTATATCGTTCGACAATCCCTAGAGCTGGATGTAGTTGCTTTTTGTTTTTAGCATAGATCTGAAGATTGTCCATGTAAAATACATGAGTGACCTTGTACTTAAGATCTGCAGGTTTTCCGCACAAGTACCCGTCGGAATGGCGAAGTGCTAGAGATAGTGGCAATCATGTAAGGCAAAAGAGGAGTGGGCTCATGGTGTCGCCCTGAAAGACACGTCTTTGAAAGGTGACCTTGTTAGTTGTCACACGATTTTTTCCAGATAAGATAGTAATTATGGTTTTCCAAAGCGGCATCAATCTCTCTATGCACCTAACGATTTGAGGATGAACCTTTAAGCTTTCCAAAAGACAGATGATAAGTCTATCGGAGGTCGAATCGAAAGCTTTCCGATAATCAATCCAGGCCATCGATAGGTCACGCTGGTAGAATGCTGCATCTTTGCAGACACATCTATCGATGAGCAGGTTCTCCCGACATCCGGCTACGCCTTTCTTTGAGCCTCGTTGTTCGTACATTTCTTGCCACACAGGTTCAATTGCCCGAACAATCCTATCATGTAGGATAGCTGGGAATATCTTATAAATCGTGTTCAGACAAGTTATTGGCCTGTAGTTCTTCAGGTCAGATAAGTTGCCTATTTTCGGCAGGAGTATTGTGCGCCCTTCCACCAACCACTCCGGAATCGGTTCTTCCGACTTTAAATATGAGGTGAAAATACGGGCCAAATGCTGATGGGTTGAAGGAAACTTCTTCCACCAGAAGGTCTTGATACAATCTGGTCCCGGTGCGGAATAGTTCTTCATCCCTCTTAATACTTTTTTCACCTCCTCGGTAGTGATGGGTGGGTATTCTTGATCAGGTGTTATGAGGGCATCACACAGCTCCTTGAAGCTATTTATATTTTCTGAGTCTTCGTCCAGTCTATGCTGCACTTCCTAGAGTTTTCTCCAAACTACTTCGACCTCCTCTGGTTTGGGTGGGTGGTCTACAGTAAGTGGAGGGTCTTGGAAGAGTCGAGATGGGTCAGAGAAAAACTGTTGATTTTTTCTGACCCACCTCTCCCTCCGCTCTAGACTTCTCTTAGCGTCAGATAGTATCCGCATTCTCTCAATAATATGCTGTCTGATGGTCAGCAGCTTTTACTTGTTAAGTGTGTGATAACGGGTCCGAAGTTCGCGCGCGAACTTTCGAACCTTAATGGTAAAATTGCTGCCAGATGTGATGTAGTCAATCACACACTGAATGCGGGACGCGTACTGTCTTGCCCAGCCTATCTTAATGGCAAGTTGATGCATTCGTCTTTTGGTCTTCCATTTCAGCCAGATCTTTAGGCTTGAGAGAAACCTTGGTGTTGATGTTTCTCTGGGTCATAAAGCATCGCTCTTCCTCTATTGGATGCCTGCCTGCGGTTGGTCTTAGTGTCGCTTCTCTTTCGCTGTTGCCAGCTTATTCTAGCTGTGGTAGAGTAGGCGTTCCGCTTACATGGCCCCTTTTAGGGAGTAGTTCAGCATGGTTTCGCAGACGTTGCTGCGAAAAGTGCGATAGCTCCGGGTGTTTCTCGCACTACAGAGCATGCAGCCGTGCCATGTAACCCCGTTCAGGGGCCACACTCGCATCGTAGCACTCTAGCAAGTCGTGATTTAGTCGCTCCGTCCACCTAAAGGTCCCGAGATTCCGCCGATCCATCGCATTGAATCCATTTTCATTGGCTCCCCCAGATCTAGAGTGGTCGGCATTTTTGGCCGACCTATTGTCGGGAGCCCTACGCGTTCTGTTGTTTTGAACCTTACTTACTACAACTATGTTTGGTGTTGTCATTGTTGTTCCCACGAGAAGCTAGGGAAAGGGGTTCGTCCATCCTTGTAGAGCCCCGCATGCAAGGATAAGGCTGCGTACTCTGAGAGGTCGCTGGGTATCCCAGAGTCACCGTTTTAGACACCTCACCCAGGTGCTATTCAGCTTTCGGCACGGTTTTCCTACCTCCGCTTGGGAGTTAATTCCTTCGGGACTACCCCTGGATAATTGTCCGCGATTGCTTGTTTATTTTTGTAACCATATTCAACAGAAACCCTTGGTACACGGACCCTCTATCCGCAACCCGTGGACGCGTTCGGTGGCTTTTTCATATATTTTTTTGATTACGTAGTTGCTACAGTTCAGGTAATTCCAAAAAGTCAAGGAATGTCAGGGAAAACCTGATAGAGTTAGGGAATTTTCGAAAAATTAAAGTTGATGTTAATTTTATTGTGGTTAAAAATCGCTAATAGTTTATTGAAAAGTCACCTTTTTTGGTTGAGTTGAACTATTTTTGGTATAAGATTAAAATTCTTTTTGGTTGAAAATTCAACTACTTAGTTGGAAGTACAACTATTTTGTTAAAAATTCGTGTATTTCGGTAAAAAATTAATATTTGTGGTAGAAAATTGATCTTTTTGGTTGAAAATTAGTTTGTTTTTTTCCTTAGAAATAATGTTTTAATTGAAAATGTGACTGCTCCATTTTTTGTAGAAAATTTATACTTTTAATAGGAATGTAATGTTCTTGGATGAAAATTATACTATTTCATCAAAAATTGACGTTGATATTATTGAAAATTGAGTTTTTTACTGATAAATTAATTATCCTATTTTTAGTTGAAAATTTATCTGTTTGGTTAAAAATTAATTTCTGTGGTTGAAAATTTATCTATTTTGCTGAAAATTTATTTTACTAACTGAAAATTTTATTATTTTATTTTTGGTAGGAAATTTATCTTTTAGGTTGAAAATTCATGTATTTGGTTAAAAATTAAATTTTTAAGTTTAGGAATGATCATTTTAGTTAAAAATTCCTTTTTTTGTGGATAATTAACCTTTTTGGATAGAAATCTAAAATTTTTTGCTAAAAAATGTTGTGTTTTGTAGAAAATTTAACTATTCAATTTTTTGTTAAGAATTCATTTCTTTGGTTGAAAATCCCTTTCTTTTTAGTTAAAAATTATTATAATTTTTTTTAACTGAAGCTTTAACTATTTCATTTTTTGCTTTAAATTTATATTTTTCGTTGAAAATAATCAATTTTGCTGAAAACTTTGTTTTTTTAAACATTTTCTTTTCTAACTGCAAATATAACTATTCCAGTTTTTATTTGTAAATTTATCTTTGTTGATTGAAAATTTATATATTTTATTCAAACTGTTTCTTTTTGGTAGAAAATTCATCTTTTGGGTTTAAAATTGAATTATTTTGTTGAAAATTCTTCTTATTTTGGTTGAAAATGAGTCTTTTTTTTGTTATAGAAAATCATTCTTTTGGGTTGAAAATTCAACTAACTGTTTAGTTAAAAATTAATATTTTGTGTTGAAGATTTTACAAGGAATCGGTTTTTTCATAAGAGAATAGCAGAAATTCTTAACGTCTTTTTAGACTAGATGGAGCTTTGCATTAAACATTTTTTTTATTTAATATTTTCTGAAAAAGATCTTCTACTTCCCTCCGCTGGGAACTGAACCGCAGAATTTCCAGTTGCGAGTCGGGTGTTTTTCGTTTAAGCTACAGGGAAGAATGTAAGAAATTTTTTTTCGGAAATACACGTATTATTTTAACCTGTTGTTACAATTCACATTTTTGAAGAAATCTGTATGATCATCAGGAAATTTTTAGGTTTTCTTAGACTAGATGGATCTATGAATTAAAACATTTTTAAATTCATTTATTTCTGAAACAATATCTTCTCATTCGCTCCGCTGGAAATCGAACCACATATATATTTTTTTAATTTGAAAACTCAAATAAAAAGTGTATTAATCATCTAGATGTATGGCTGGTTTTATATATAGAAGAATTTAGAAATTGGGATATTTTAGCAACCCTGAATAATGCGAATAGATGTTTTCTATTACTTTGACTTCTTTTTCCAATTAAATTACGAGCCCTTTCCAATTTGAAGCGACATATTTTCCCGCGAAATTTAAGTAATGTAATTATTATTAATAAAGACAGAAAATGCGATTTTTTAAATTCTAATTTTTTTTTATTAATTTTTTTAAATTAATTTAATTAATTTTTTTTTTAAATTGATCTTACAATTAGATCTCGTGAAACTTGCATGCTGCAAAGTGATCTGATTGTTCTGAAAAACATCATTTACGTTGTTTTTTTTGTCCTTTCAGGTGGACGTGCACTCTGTAACCGGAGTCTTGAAGCTCTATTTACGAGAAATGCCTGAGGCTCTCTTCACTGACGCCCTCTATCCGGCATTTTTAGAAGCTTTTCAGACCGGAGAGATCTCGAGAAATACGGCATTGCGCAGAGTTTACGAAGGCCTGCCTGCAGTCAACAAAGCCGTCATCGACTTTCTCCTAGCTCATTTAATTCGCATCAATAAGCACGAAGGCCAAAACAAAATGTCCCTGCATAATCTAGCAACCGTCTTTGGTCCCACTTTGTTGCGTCCTGGGACCAGCAACCGAACCGACCAAAAAAGCAGAGATCCTCTCGCTGCCGGCACCGTCGACGTGATGGCGCAGGCCGGGATTCTCTATTGTTTTTTGCAAATGCAGTTGCAAACGCAACAAAGCAATCAATCACTCTAGTCGAGAGCTTCGTACAGATCAATCATTTACGTACTTTTAACTTGCAATTACCCTGAAGAAATCCCACTGCAAATGCTTATGGCGTTTATTAGCGTCGAAGATTCTATATTCAAAGTTAACCAGATTTCTGTGGACTCTGCAAATTCAATGACCTCAATATTTGGAAACAATTCACATTGATTATGTAAAAATCCGCATTGAATATGTAGTAATCCACACTCGTAAGAAGCGTAGCAGAAAGTGATATATTTTATACTTTGCGATTGTATTTAGGCGTGCTTGCCACGTCGGTCTTTTTGCTGGGGGGAATGAAATTCAACTTTTTTATACGAGAAGATGAAAAGAAAAAAAGAGATGACTCTTATCCGAGAGGTATAGCCGATGACGCTTCGAAAATGTACACTTTTTGCACTCACGTGTTCCCATAGATATTTCTGATAAAAATCAACCCTTGTTGTCCCGTCGTGTACTCGTAGATCCTCGGTGACCTCTCTTTTTATAGAACCTTTACAAAATTTCGAGGAGTAGAAAGCAATCCCGGGTCCTTTGTAATTCAACGTGTTTAGATAAAAGTGCGTTTCGTGCTTCCCGTCGCTTCAAGACTGATTTTTCCGTCTCTGGTTAAATGTTACTAGAGGACTCCGTCGGTATTTTTTTAGCTATTGCGTACCTCGAAAATAAAATAATAATGTTTGGAGAAATTAGAAATATGACCATTAGGTGAAAAATCTATATAATGTAATTTTTATAAAACCGAGATTAAATCTTGAGTTATGTTAGGCAATACTGTCTCTTATGCATGATGTTCGGTGCAAAATTTAGCATCAGAAAAATGTTTGACATTTAGTTTTTTAGTATTTTATATTTAAATTTGAATAGTGGGTCTGTATCTCTACTGCGCATGTGCAATTATTTAGTGCGCATGTTCATTATTGAGAATTGTTTTTGACCATTTCGCCACCTAGGGGGAAAAATCATAACTGGAAAGAGTAGGTACTCTGCTATCAAAGCTCAAGTGAAAAGTGTAAATAATCCAGTTAAATGAACATTTTAATTTGATAAACGAAAATTTGCACTTGTTGTCCACCTAATTATGGAGACAGGAGTACTCTTCTCTACTAAGGAATCCAATAGCCGAATTTTTTCGTTCTGTTTTTGGCTATAATACTACAGCGCGTAAAAATCTGGAATAAATCTATAAAATTGAAGTAGTCTACAGAAGAAATATTTTTTAAATATTTTTTTAGAATGCACTGTTCGTTTCACACAAGTAAGTCTAGAATATGTTTGACTATTTTATGTTTTTGTATTATTTTTTAAATTGATTGTTTTATTATTTTCAAGTTTTTTTTATTATGGAAATATAACTTTATTCGTATGTATCTTAACTGTATTATAAATCTCGTCTATTACCTAACCTCAAAGTTTGATCTTGTGTGTATAATTCTATGCTAATAAATAATGTTTATTCATAATATTTGCTGAAAACTGTTTGCCAAATATTTGTCCAAGTTATTTTGTATATTTAATTGTCATACCGGTTTTTGGAAAGTGGTGAAAACTCCGGATTTTTACGTGCTGTGGTATTATAGCCAAAAACAGAACAGAAGATTCGGCTTTTAGACTTCTTAGTAGAGAAGAGCACTCATGTCTCCATAATTAGGTTGACAATAGGTGGAAATTTTCGTTTATCAAATAAAAGTGTTCGTTTTACTGGTTTATTTACATTTTTCACATGCACTTCGATAGCAGAGTACCTACTCTTTCTAGTTCTTATTGTTGTCACCAGACAGCGTATCGCAGTTTAACCATTACCAATACGTAGAAAGTCTTGAAATGTTTCGATAAGCATGCGCAGAAATATTTCAAGCGTTTTACTCGTACGCATGGACAGTAGACTTTTAATCAACATGGAACTGCGCGAATTGGACCAACATTTTAACCATCGGACACTACATTTAATTAGAGATGTAACAAATGATCGTCTTCAACCTGAAACAATCCTGCAGACGCACATTCCGATAGAGAAAATTGTTCAAATTCATCCCTGTGTTAGCATAAAGTACACACCTATCACCGTACAATTTGGCAGTACAAATGATTGCTGGCATTTTTCACCCAAATAAATATAATGAAAATTCTGCAAAAGTAAATGAAAACAGTGCTGAATAAGATCCGTATTTAAAGCAAAGCTTGTGAGACACTTGAGACGATGGATTATGACAGTATAGTTTCGAAAACGGGTTTTCCCTCATTTTAACGATTTTCTACAAGTGTATGAAAGACTGCACCTGCATAATACTGTGTGAATGTGTGCATGCGTGTGTGGTTATGTGCGTGACCCAGCTTTTGTATATGTAATGAACCATTTACATTCGATATTTTTTCCACTGGGCGCACACACTCGGAACATTTTCGGGTGCAGAAAAATTACGTTCGTCCCCTTCTGTACATTCTGACATGTAAAGATAACATCACTACCCATTATTAGAGCATTATTATATATTGTATAATGTATATGTATTATGATTATTATTATTATATTATTTTATTAATTATAATATTATTGATTTTCTGCGATGGAAGTATCGATTGTTATTGCGCATCACGAACCAGCTTGTGCGTGGAAAGAAGAATGTACTGCCAAAAACCATTTTAGTACGCAAATATATTAAATTTATAAACTTTTCAGCTCGTTTTTTATAATTTTAACCTTCGTGCTCTAAACGGGGGTCTGTGAGACCCGAACGAAATTTACTACGTCGGTTCTCCGAAACGAGAGAAAGATCCAAGCTCTATCCCCACCCTAAAAATTTATACGCAGATAGAGGATTCAATCGGCGAAGGAACAACGATTCAGTGTTAGTTGAACGACCAATGACCACAGTGAATATTTGAATGTCAAGTCGGGTCTGAGAGACCCCCGTTTACATTCTACGTTTACTTTTTGTGGAGGTAAGTAGTGATGCAATATCGAAAGGGAAATATCGATATTTGCGATATTGATATATCGGACATAAAAATATCGATACGACTGGTATATGGATCAAGATGACTGATATATCGATATTTTAATTTTTGTATTATAAAAGTTAATTTAGTTATTCAATTAATTTAATGTAGTAATGTAGGGTATTAAATATAAATCGTTTTTGGATTTTATCATTTTCAATACATTATTATTTTTAAAAAAGGGTACAAAATAAAAAAAACACATGAACGGCAGAAACTATGACACTGTCAACGATTTTTTTATTATTATTTAAAGAAAATGAAAATTTGCCATATTTGAGAATGAAATTCAAAAAATTATACTGAAATGTTTTGAAGCTGTTTGACACACGCTCTAACCTCAAAATGTAGTTACCTAGTTTTACTATATAAATACTGCAATGAAATATTTTTTAGATTCGAAGCGGTACTCATTTATTAAATAGAAGTGTGTATGCAGAAGGAAAACTGTTTAATTTGATAATTTTTGCATAAAATGAAATTTTGGAATGGTTGCCTCAACTAAACTAAATATTCAAAAAGTTCTTTTACGCAAAAATGCTTAATTTAAAGAGTTTTTCCATCTGAATCAAAACTTTTTTTTAAAAACAGAGAACCGTTTATTATTTAAAAAACAATTGATGCTAGTATTTATTGTGTAAAGTGAGACAATTCAATTTTGAGGTTATAGTGCTTGAATACATTTATTGAAAATTTGCTATATATATATATATATATTATAAGAAATAAAAATAATAAAACTTACCTGTTTATCCAGGTATTCATGTAGGTAAAAGTTTGGTGAAACAATTTTGATTTTTTCCCCCCATTACACGTGTTTTGGTCCGAAAATATCGTTTTTGAGAAAAAATATCGACATTAGATATCGATATATCAGAACAGAGATATCGATATAGCGAGTGAAAAATATCGATATTGCATCCCTAGAGGTAAGTAAACCAATTTCTTCTTTTTTTAACATTATTTGGACCCTAATTTACCGTATAGAAAGTTTTATGCGATTTTATAATGTTTAAAATATTTTCTAGTGGCATTCAAAAAGGCGCATTGTAGTGCGGAGGAGGTGTTACGGACTCTTCGCCCAAGAAAAAAAGTTGGAGGAAATGTAAGCAAAAAGTCATTTTTTAACTTGCACAACTTTTTATAAATAAATGAGCATAAATCAAATAAAATCGTCTATTTTCTATCAAACAGTATTACTTCCATAGGTAACTATTTTTTCATAAAAAAATATTATGAAATTTAAGCATTCCTTCTTGAAATAGCATATTTCTATTTATTTTATCTTTAATTTTTCACCTTCAACTTTAATTGGACGGCTTTTATTATACACTTCATTAAAATGTTTTAAAGTTGTAATTGATTAAACAATATCGTACATGGTCCCTATTTTTACTTGTTTATATGTAATAATGTGTTTGTAATTTTTTTCCTGTTCCTGTTCTATTGAGCGATAAAGTAGAAGGTTCAATGATGTTGCATTATTTTTGCAAGATTTTTCCTATCACTTTAACAAATAATTTTTTTTTTAAGCTTGGGTCTCACAGACCCCCGTTTACAGCGGTAAGGTGCCAAAAAACGTTTACAGTTAAGAAGGTTTTTTCTAAAAGACTCAATTCCATTCCCGTAGTTTATTAATGACTAACAATCACATATATGTCAATAGTATTGAATATAGCGATTAGAATTTCTAGGTGCTTCTGGCTTTTTACATAATGCGTTAATGATTAATTCGAAACAACGAAGCGGGATCGATCATTTTAGATGCAAATCGTCGATCACATGTGAAGCACGTGTCGCCTGACTGACAAGTTTTGATATCAAGTTCAGAATCGATCGACGATATTATTCTCAAATTGTGATTCCTGACAATTCCTAGCTGGGGGCGGAAGTGGCAATCTAACCGGTGTCGCTGCAATGTTGTTCCACAGGCCAGGTAGTCGTGAACCATCAGAACCATTGCATTGCATCCCTGAAGAAACGTTAATTAAATTACATAATTTATTTGAAATAATTTTAAAAATTATAAATATGATATTAGAATTACCAAGTGGTGCAGCTTCATAAAGATCATGTAGTGCAGAGATGCGAACTTTGGTCCACTCAATGCTTTTGTAGTTTTCAGAAATCCCTTTCTCGTTACTAGTCCCTTGATTTTCCCACTCACGCATATACCGGAAATACGTTCTTAATGCATCATCGCTAATGGCACTCTTGCAAACCTAAATACAATTTTTTTTGCAAAAATATGAATTAAATTGTGGTAGCAAATTCTGAATTAAAAAACTTGTTCCAGATTTTACACAGAAATTACGATTCAAAGCGTGTGATTTAAAATGTTACGTACCTCTAGTCGTGTGTTTGGGTAATAATGAATATAGTTAACACACATCTCATCGGATATGGCATATCCACCCAGGGTTATGTTTGTTCTTTTTAGTGTATTGTAGGTACAAGTTGTGATTAGAGAATCTCCCTAATAACGCATAAACAAAATTTGAGTGTTATTTTAAGGAACCAGGCCTCACAGTTCCTTTGAAATAAAATATAGAAACTAACAGGTACTTTTTTCGCGCCGAAAGAGTAACACAAATTTAGGATAAATAATTCATAAGACTTCAAAAGAATTCAAGTTAAATACAAAAGAATTGAAATTTATTTGAAAAATGGTTTGAATCCAAAAAAATCTATTTAAAAATATGAAAAATCTGCAATGAATTCAGTAACTTTGAAATGAGCTCAGAAGAATTCAAGGGATTCCAAAGAATTTGCCGAAACGCCTAAGAATTCAAGGTGAGGTGAAAATTCTTCAGGATAAGTTACATAAAAACTTTTAAAAATTCAAAAAAATCCATTGAATTAAGTAGAATTGCATAAATTTATAATAATTTAGGGTGAATTAATAAGAATGCAGTGTTAAAAATTAAATTAAATGGAATTGGAAAAATATTGATCGAAAAAATGCCATTGAGTACAATAAAATTTAAGTCGATTTTGAGGTATTGAAGGGAAACGAAAAGAATTCGATGAAATTCATGAAAAATCAAACTGAATGAAAAACAATGAAGTGAATTCAAAACAATTATTAAATATGAAAAATTCATTGAATTAAGTAAGTTTGAAATTACTTTAGAAAAATTCCAGAGAAATGAAAAGAATTTGATCAAATACATCAGAATTTAAGCTGAGTTAAAAACACTTCAGGATGAATCAAACAATTTTTTTTAATCCACTATATTTATTAAAATTGTGTTTATTTAAAAGAATTCGAAAGGACTTACAATAATTCAGGATAAATTAATAAGAATTCAGTACAAATTCTAAAAGAATTGCAAAACATATTTTAAAATCTCTTAAAATCCAACAAAATCCCTCATTTCTTGCGAATACATTATTTTAAATTCATTAAAATATTATAAAATTCTGTGAAATTTCATGAAATCTAATATGTTACTTCTTGAAGTACTGGAAGATTTATTAAAATACATTGAGAGCTCTTAAAACTCCATAAAATCATGGAAATCGTCGGAAATCTTATAAAATTCCTTGGAACCTTTTTAAATTCCTTAAAATTATTAAAACCTTCGGAAATCCCTTAAAATCTTTTTAAATACTCTAAAATAGTTAAAAATCTTTTAAATCCCTTGAAACTTTTTAGGGGCCATCCATATACCACGTGGACACTTTAGGGGTGAGGGGGGTATAGCGAAATTCCACGCTTGTCCACGAGGGGGGCCGGGGGGGGGGG
>NC_046657.1:96470824-96482831 GCF_010883055.1 Belonocnema kinseyi | reverse complement strand
GGGGGGGGGGGTCGAGCTAGAATTCACGTGGACACACATTTCCCTAAATCTGTGGAAAATATACTGAAATGAGACAAGGTATACTTTAGGTATACTCCAATTTTTATATTGTGCTCAGGCACAATATAATTTTTATTTTTATTTTTTTCACTTTTTCTTTCAAAATCAAATCATTTTTAGGCTCACGTTCCTAAGCTAATTCGAATTTTTTCATCCAATTTATCGCTTCTTTTGGACTTCTTATATTCCGGGAGCTCGCGACAATTCTATGGACGTCATTTTAGTACTCACTAAAATTTCAGATTCTTTTGTTTTCATAGCTAACAGTTCGAAATTCGTTGACTAACAGCTGTTGGTGTATATTGCAACAATTTATCGTTAAACTCCTCAAAAATTTGAGTCAAAAAACGTCATTTTAGTACTCTTGAAACCCACTGGGAATGATTGTTTAGATGCTGAAAACTAACAATAAAATTGACTGGCAGCTCCTTAGTGGTACCAAAATTAACTGGCAAACTGTTAAACATGTAAAAAATTCGAGTGAAAAAATGTCATTTTAGTACTCTTCAAACCCATTGAGGATGATTGTTTTGGTGTAAACAACTAACAAAGAATTTGACTGGCAGCTCCTGAGTGGTGCCAAAGTTAACAGGGAAACTTTCAAACATGTCAAAAATTCGAGTGAAAAAACATCATTTTAGTACTCTTCAAACCCATTGAGGATGATTGTTTTGGCGCAAACAACTAACAATAAATTTGACTGGCAGCTCCTGAGTAGTGCCAAAGTTGACTGGCATTTTAATCAGCAACCGGATGAAAGTTTTGTCCTTTTCATTAACTAAAATTTTCATCTATAGGATGCTTCTATAAAAATAATATGTATATAAAAAAAGAAACTACGAAAATCTCAATTTTTATGCAAATTTACAGCTCGCAACAATGGGTTTCAAGAGTACTAAAATCACGTTTCTTGACTTGAATTTTTGGCATGTTTGACAGCCTGTTAGTTAACTTTGGCACCACTAAGGAGCTGCTAGTCAAACTTATTGTTAGTTTTTAGCATCCAAACAATCATTCCCCGTGGGTTTGAAGAGTACTAAAATGACGTTTTTTCATTCGAATTTCCGACCAGTTTAACGATAAATTGTTGCAAAATGCACCAACAGCTGTTAGCCAGTCGACGAGTTTCGAACTGTTAAATATGAAAACAAAAGAATCTGAAATTTTAGTGAGTACTCAAATGACGTTCATGGAATCGTCGCGACCTCCCGGACATTTTGAAGACTAATAATATCTATATTTGCATCAAATACGTCATGGACAAAGTACAGGGGGGGGGGGGTATTTGTCCAAATTCCACGGCTGCCCGCGAGGGGAAGGGGGGGGGAGTCAAAAAGTGGTGAAAAATTGTCCACGTGGTATATGGATGGCCCCTTAGAGCTTTTGAAAATGCCTGAGTATCTTTAAAATACCCTCAAATCCTTTGAAATCTCATTAAATTACTGAAATCAATTACAAAATTGTCTGTAATCTTTTTTAAATAATCTGAAGTATTTAAAATTCTTTAAAATTTTCTGAAATTGTTTAAAAACCTTGAAAATACCATGGAATTAATAAAAATTTCAAAGCCTTTGATCATTTTGTCAACTGATTCTCAGGATCAATTAAATAAAAACTTTAAAAATTTGGAAAAAAATTGAATTGAGTAAACTTAGAAGAATTCAGGTGATTTAAAACTAATTCAGAAAAATTAAAAGAATTCAAGGTGAGTTCGAAAAAATAATTTCAGATCTTTTTAAATCTTAGAACGCCTACGAAATACCTCACTTCTTTTTAATATATGGCTTAAGACCCACTAAAATATTATTACATTTCGAGAAGTTCTATAAAATCTTGCGATATTTCCTGAAATGCTGAAAAATTTATAAAAATACCTTGAGAGCTTTAAAATCCCCTAAAATAATTAAAATGTTCAGAAATATTGTAAAATTATATGAAATGTTTTTAAATATCTTCAAACCTTCTAGGTCTTGTACAATTGTTCAATATTTTCCAAAATTGAAAAAAGTCGTCATCCCAAAATATTTCAAATGATATGAAATGTCTTTAAATTAATGAAAGTAATTTAAAAAATCTTGGAATCTTTCAAAATTCCCTAAAATATTTCAAATTAAAAACTCTTAAAAATATGTTTGAAGTTTTAGAAATACCCTAAAATCTTTAAAATCCCTTCAAATTATTAAAATCTATTAACAATTTTTTGGAATCTTTAAAAATGCCCTGAAATATTTCAAAATAATTCAAGACAATTCAGAAATAGGTACATACCTGAATTGAATAGTGATTAACTCTGCATGAGTTAATTTATTGGAGAAAGTTACAATAGGGTACTATATAGGCCAAATTTTGAAAATAGGGTACTTTAGGGCACCTCAACTAAATATAGGGTAAAATATCGGGTATGGACCGGTTTGTGAGAGGCTGAGAAACAAATCTGTATAGCCATTAATAAAGTTAATTATGTAAAGTTTCATTGATACAAAAATTGCAAGAGGTGAATACATGATTTAAATCATGAAAGAAACTTCAAGAAATTAATCTCTGGTCCTGATTTGTGGTGAAATATAACCTTTTCGATAGCATGATTCACAATTATAGATATTTTCTAGCGGCGATTTTTTGCATTTTTCTACATATTTTCATTTTTTTACATGTTATTGGAAAACATTGTTCCTTTTAACAGAATGCCAGATAAAAATAATTTTTCTTGGTCTCACTACATTACATAAAAAAATACGATTAATTTTTTTTAATGGCATTTGGCTAGGTGAGGTTTGTTTACCTACTTGCTGGGTGTATTGGGGGAGGGGGGGGGGCATAGACAGACATGTGCTAATTTTTCACGAGATCTATCTGGTAACCCTAATATTTTCAGTAGATCTTAAAAAAATGTCTGTTATTAGATTAAAAGGAAAATTACCGGCAGAACCGTCACGTGGTTGGGCAGAAGTCTAATTTCCTGAAAATGTGTAGAATAGTGATTATCGTAGTTCAAAATTGGCAGTTCCTCGCCATTTCTTACGTGACGTGTTGTCACTTTTATGCCTGTTAGATGCGTGTGTAGTTGCGATCCAAAAATTCGAATTCCACTTGGAGGTAAACCAACACCTGTGCATTCCGTTATACAGTGTCCTGATAAAGAAAATGATTCCTAAAAGTGGAAAAATGTAACAGAAATTTAATGTCAGTGTAGGCGTTTGATATTTCTACTTCAAAACTTATCTTTGAGATTAAAAAGAAAAAATTTAATATTCTGAATATTTTATTGGCAGACTGCAAATCTATCAATTAAAAAAATTACCCCGGGATTTCGATACATTTAATTTTTTTATTCTTTCAATTTCTTTCAATCTTATTTTATTTTTTGATGTAGTCAGATGCTTGAAATACCCACAGTTATTTTGAAAATGGTATATACCTGCCGAGGTGGAATAGCCATTTTGTCTGTATATTCGAGGCCTAATTCGAGTACACCAGCGTCGTACTTTCTCAACGTTTTTGTGAGAAAAAATTTAATTCCTGAAGAATCAATAGTTTCGGATTGTAATTCTGGATTATTATAATGGACTTCGAGCATAACTTGCTGATTGAAACCCGCCCCGCCGATCGACAAACCAGCATGTTCTGGATAAACGAATTCATCTGCACCCATTGCCCAGGCAGCCAAAACCTTTTTACAAATCTACAAAATAACAAGAAGATGAACGTTTATTTCTAGAATTTCGAGGTTTGCTGGATTTTGAAAAGGTTTAAGATTTTTAGTTAGGTTTTTACCTGTGTTTTTTGTGGTCGGTCAGGACTGTCACAAGGCCCATTAAAGGAGGGAATTTCCAAATCTCCTGGACCAGCACAGTGAAAAACTTCCATGTGATGAACCAAATGTTCGTTGCCTTTTTGTATCACTGGACCAAATTGCAAAATGTGATGTCTGAAAATATTTATGCAGTTATTTGTTAAAAGTGTAAGAGATTTTGTATGCAAGAGAAATGTGATGTAATAATATTAAATTAATATCTAATATAGTTGCAATATAGTGTATTATTACATACATTTGTAATAAGAATATAAAACAGTAACAAGAATTATGTTCACACTGTTAACATACAACAGTTTTGTAACAACGGTGAATGGCGCGCAACATAGAAGTTCATATAACAATTACGTACTCTTTTTATATAACCATTATGTAAAATTACCATGAAAAAATGTTATAACAGTAATAAAATCCATACAGGATAGATGTAAACAAGCTATATGTATAATTAATGTCGTTACTTAAAAGTTACGGAGGATTCCATCGTTATATGACATTCACAAAACATTGTTACATAACACTTATGTAAAATTAACATAATATCCTTTGATAATACTTCTTTAACATTAGTAATACATATATTGTTTTATGAAAGTTATATAAAATTATCCAATGTTGTTACATAACATAGTTAAATAATAGATACGTGGCATTAAGATAATACATGTATCTATCACTTACTGTAATGTCACACTAACATACCTTTTTTACATGACTGTTATGTAAACTTAACATATTCATGTTACATAACTATGATCCAAAATTAACAGAAAAATGTTACATATATGTTATAAATAAAATTGCCATAGCCCAGTCACTATAAAAGATTCTCACAACACCTTCTTAGCATTAAGATCAGATTGTCATGAAACAACTGTGTAGCTTTAATATAACATTCTTGCAAAACAAATATGTAACATTTTTTCTAAAAAAAAATACATCAAATTAATTTAACACTATGATTACAATTGATTCATTTAATAAAATTGCAATAATTATGTAACAATATATTAATTTTGTAACTTAAAGTTTCCCAGAGTTTTAAATAAAATTAAAATTGTTTAATTCGAACTTTTCCTTTAATGCTGACGACAATTTGAAGACTCGACACCAATAAGTTGTTTCCTTATTGGGTACTTTGACTTTGTCGTTTAATATTTCAAAATTCCACGTGTCTGGAGGAAATTGGGGTTTGATATGAGGAGTTCTCAACATTTCAGTTCGAGACATTCCTGAACTTTTAGCATCCTCTATTCTGAGACCAGCCAATGAAGACAGCGGACCTCGACCCTTTAGCCAAACTAAATGAGTCGTACCTCTCTGAAATAATTGTTAAATTTAAGGGATCATACTTTTCGTATTCTCAATTATAAGTACTAATTTCAATGATACGAGTATATTAATCATTTCCTAATATATGTAATTGGATTTGAAGTAAACAGTTTTTTGAATAATTATTTATTTCTAAAAATTTTACCTCAATAACGTAATCATGTTCGTCACAGGTATCAAATTTCCTAGTGAAAGTAAATTTTGTGACATTTCCTCTTCTTTTCCAAGCAAAACTTTCACAATCTTGTTGCGAATCTAAATTTATCATTCCATTCCTGTCAGTCCATGCATCCTAAAGTATTTTTAATGAAAAAGAGAAAAATATTTGAATTAAATAATATGTTTGAATATTTTGATAGAAAATAAGAGAAGAATATGAAATTATATCCAAGAAGATTATTGATAATTTAGGTCAGAATTTAATTTATTCAGATAATAAAATAATGTACTTTAATAAAAAGTGAATTCTTACATAGTTTGTTCTTTTAATAATTGATTGATCTACATATTTTAGTATGCGTCTGTACATAAAACTCAAATTAATCAACTGATCAAAATAGTAGAGAAATAAATCTTTCAATCAATTTCATTATTAACAAGCTGAAAGTAGCAAACTTACTTGTAATTTAACGTCACGATGCCAATCCATCCAAAGAATACAATAGTCCGCTGGTTTCAATTCACCATAATCCGAAAAACCAATCGCGAACCAGGAATTTTCTTCACCCACATAATGAACTTCAGCAATTATTAATTCACTTATGAAATCGACCCTAAACGAATAATACATATTTTCATTATAACCATATTTCAACTATACTCGTAAGTGAAAAAATCTAAAAATGATCTTCATTATATTAAGTTCTGTTTTTTTTTTCAAAAATGAAATATTAATTTTTGGCGTAAATTATATTAAACAATTGACACAACAAAAAATTAGTCCAGAAATTTGGAAAACGTAATAAAAAATTTTGTTTGCACTATTTTTTTACCTCCAATGAAAATTGGATTCAGACCCCAATGGTACTGTATGCACAAGATTTGTGTCCATATGTGATTTCACAGAATGATAATGCATTTCTGCCAAAATGAGTTTAAGTAAAATCGCAAACATTAACAGTTTCATTGTTTAAATTTTATTGTCGCAGAATAATTCTTTATTTCATCAAAAGTATTTTCTTTCTATTTAATAAATGTTTTTCTTATTAAATTTATTTAATTTTTATATTTTCTCCGAAGGACTTAAACTTTATTTTCATTAATAATATTTTTCTTCTTTTTTGAAAATGTTCAATAAAATATAATTGTTCTTGGTCTTTCTTTCGGCCGTTGTTCGATTTGTACTAGAGCGACTCGGTATGTGGAGCTCGAAATACAGGATTATATCGCGCGAACGCTTTGCGTCGAAGCAGGGCGCAGACTCCTGAAAATTATATATCTCACTTGTCGAATTTTTTTAAAGAAAGAAAATATGAAACGTGATTTTATGTTAAAAGATCTAATTATCGGACAAAATAAAAATAAGAAAACTTGTTTCGTTTTCTAATGTTAGGGAACCCAATTTATGAAGAGTTCAAATATGGCGGCTTAGATTGAAACAACACAAGTAAAACGCAAGAGAATATTTTTCTGTTGTAAAAAAGTATACTTTGATACAAAATACCAAGAATAATAAAAGAATGGAAAAAGAAGAAGTTAACCACCAGGTTGGTAAAAAAAATCAACCCTCGATTTGTTGATGTTCCAGAAAAAGAAATTTCCTATTTTTTCAAATTGGTCAACATTAGCCCGTGCCCCCGGATTTTTAAGAATAAAATGGGTTTCAGTCACTTCTTAAGAAACGTTCAAGGAATAATTGTCATCCAAATAATTTTTATTTGGCCCCCCAAAATCTCTTTACATTTTGTCCGAAAAATACTCTAAAAATGCAAAACAGCAACTATATTCGAAAAAACTAGAGTTTTGTCCACCTTTCCTATGAAAAGGAGAAAATAAATAATTATTAATTGCTTCAATAATTATTTCTAACTGTATTCCACAAAAAATAAGACTTTTAACATTCATTAAATGCGTAATTAATTCCAGAAAATAGTAGGTTTTTAGAATTTACAACGGAAAAATGATTTAAAGAAACGAAAATTTTATAAATAATTGCAAACTATCTCTCACAAAATATATAACTCTAGCATTCATTTACTACGATATTAATTCCAGAAAGTAATAACTTTTAAAGATATACAGAGGAAAAACAATTTTAAACAAATTAAAATTGTTTAAATAATTGCCAAATATCGTTCAATAAATATATTATTGTCAAAATTAGTTAATTGTGTCCTTAATTCCAGAAAATAATAACTTTTCACGATTTATAGTCAAAAAATCGTCGAAATAGCTAAAAATTGTTTTAAAAATTATCAAATCTATTAAACAAGAAATATTAGCCTTAAAATTTATGAACTGTATCAATCATCCCGGAAAATATTAACTTTTCGCGACTTACAGCGGGAAAAGAATGGTTTAAACAAACAATAAAACATGACTTAAAAAATACTCTGAATCTTGTCCCTTATGGAATAAAAATAATTTATGTTAAATTCTTTTTTAATATCGCATGCTTTTGATGTAAAAATGCTATTTTGCATTTCTTGGGGCATTTCCCGGGTAAAATACCAGGGGATTGGGGGAGGTCAAAATTAAAAGTAATTGGTTGGTAATTATTTCTTCAACTTTCCTTAACAGGTTACTAAAAATTAATTTACAAACATTTAATAACAAGCAGCGGCGTAGCCAGGGGGAGGGCTTGGGGGCTAAGCCCCCCCCCCCACGAAACTAAGTATTTTTATTATTAAATTCTCTTTCCCACCACTCTTTGCCTAAACATAAACCCGAAGCCCCCTCCACAAAAATTGAAGACCCACCCCCACCGACAAAATATCCTGGCTACGCCGCTGATGACAAGTACTTCTTTTTTCCATTTTGTCGAAAACCTAGCTTTTTTCATTTAAAACCGTGGTCAAAGGATAATGTTGACAAAATGCAAAAATGTTCCAAGAACTGTTTTGTCCATCATCTTTGTTTTTCTCAAAAACTTGAAAGTTTTAAAAAAAGTTCCATGGAATAAAAATGTCTTGAAATTAATTAAAGAACACTATAAAATTTTTTTAGATTTTTTAGAAAAAATTCCATAGTGTTCTATGGTTAATTTCAAAACATTTTTAATCTATGGAACTTTTTTTTAAGCATGAAGATTTTGAGAAAAACAACGATGATGGAAAAAAAACAGTCTTTGGGACATTTCTGCATTTTGTCCGCCATTTTGGAAAAAAAACATATATATAAAAATTTTCTATTAAAGTTTAAGAATTTTTTGCACCGATGGTTGAAGAAATTTTAAGATATTAACGCGTTTTATGCCTGAAAAAAATTATAAAAATAAGAAATCAAACATTTTTCACTATTTTTGTATGAAAACCGTCATATTTAATTTTGAAGTCAAAATATTCGAATTTTGACGACGGCTTCGAATTTAGCTCACCCAAAAATATAAGGAACAGTACTTTTGATCTATTTAATGTTTTGTTATACCCATAAATTTTGCGGTAAAACTCATGTTATAACATTGACTTATGTACTTATGACTTATTAACAATTCCTTGAAATATTAAAAAAATTTTACTTCTTTTGAAATATTTCGATGAATTTTGAATTCTACTGAAACCCCATAAGTCTCATGAAATCCATTGTCATGTTCTAAAATCACTTTAAATTTCCGAAATTTGGAAGTCTTCGATGAATTCTTTTTAAATCACTTCAAATATATCGAATTTGCAGAGATCCTGTGCAGTGAGATCCTTTGATATATTTGAAATCATATAAATTATTTTAAAAATTCTTATAATCCTTTAAATCCTTAAAATCAGTTGAGCTTCCGTGAAGTTCCTAAGATTTGTTAAAAGCCATGTTATACTTCCCGATTCCTACCTTATCAAAAATTTCGCAATTTTTGTTTATAATTCTGATAGTTTAGGACCATTCAAACGTTCCTTATAGTGTCTTTTATTTAACTTCCTAAATTTTAAACTCGGTATCTCATTTCGCATGGACATGAGAAATGGTTTTTATTTTCTGAACAAGTAGTATTTATTAAAAGACAATAATTTTGAAATTATTGTTTTTGCTAAGAAAAAAATTGAGAATTCGTCAAGTCCAAAACAGTATGCGATAATAAAAAAAATAAAAATTTCAGAGAATTATTTGAAATAAATAATGGTTACATAATGAAAATACCCTATCAGTAGTAGCTAATGATAAATCACGCAATGTGTACAAGCTTTTCTGAAATCAAGATCCACTTTTATTAATTTTTTGCTTATCCTTTGCCTTTTCTGCGTCTTAATCTCGCTGCTTGATACAAGTAGTTATTTATTTACGTAATTTACTTGAACGCTATTAATTTTCCAATCACAAGATAATCACGAGATCCTGCGGCTTAGACTGAGGTGAGAATAATCAATGATGAATGGATCAATATGTGTTTCTGATGTATAAAATTAGCATTTCACTAAATTTTAAACAAAAAATAAAATAATCGAAAACATTTTCTTAACGCGTATATTTAACATTATAATTATACACTGAAAAAAATAATTCTGAGCACCAAGTAAATGCATTTACTTGAGTCCTATTTCTTAGCATCAAGAAAATATTCTTTAACAGAAGTAATTTTTATTTAAACCAGGAATATATCTTTTGTTGATCTAAAAAATGAATTCTTTGGCTATATTTTCTTGATTTAAATACATATTTTTTACATTTAAGAAAATGATTTCCTTATTTCAAAAGGTCTAGATTCGTTGAAATGTGATTTGTCGTTCAAAGAAATATATGTTTGATTCAAAGAGCTCGATTCTTTGAACTGATTCAGGACACATTTGAATCAATAATTTTTTCATACTTGAAGCAAGAATTTAGGTTTATTTAAATCAAAGAAATAATAATTTAATTCAAAATATAATTAATTAAATTACAGTATATATTTTTTTGTCACAAAGGGTTCATGTATTTATAGCAATGGAGCATTTATTTAGATGAAAATGGTATTGTGTTTACATAAATCCTTATTTCTTCAGTGGAAGATAATATTTCATTTGATTACTAGAATTAAATTACTCATAACAAATAAGCATTTATTCCAACGAAGTAATCATTTTTTAAAGTCATAAACTTAACAATTTGGCGTCATTTGTTTCAATTGAATACCTCTTTAGATTAAAGAAATATTTTGTTAAATTAAATATCCATGTTTTGATTTAAAGAAATATTTCTTTGGCATTTATGTCGAGGATTGAATTCGGGTTTGCGCCTTAAAATTTCCATATCACGTTAGTGTCGTGGTCAACGCTGTAGACTTTACGCTCGATGGACTCAAGTTCAATTCCTGCTAGGGGTGGATTTTTCATCGAATTTTTCTGTTTTGGGTTCATCAAGATTTAAAATTATGTGATTTGTTTAAATTAAATATGTATATTAATAACAATGATAATTATAATTTAGGTTAAAAGAATCCAGTTGCTTATTTAGGAAAACATGTACTACAATTGAAGAACGAACTACTTTACTGCACTCGCGCATGGTCTAGGCGACAGAAATATTTTTTTGAATCAAGAGATATATTTTTGTGCTTAAAAAATTCAGAAATTTGCTGTGGGGAAATATTTTTTTGAGCCTATAAAATATTTGCTTGATCTTAAAATATATTTCTTTCCTTCAATTCATATTTCCCCATCTCAAAGATATATTCATTCCAATTCATGCGACATTCAAAGAAACATTTCCCTTCGACCAACAGGTCGTATTTATTTGCCTCTAATACATGTTTCTTTGAAAATAAACTGGACTTTCACTTACTTCAGCCAAGTAAAATTCACTTGGTACCAGTAATCCTTTTTTTTCAGTGTAATTAATTTAATTAATTAAAGCTAAAGTTTATAATCTCCCCGCTTAGTATTCTCCTTAAAATCAACTACAAATATCGGACTAATGGCTCTTGGAGGACTACAATTTTTTATTATTAAAAAAAACTTGAATAAATAAACCAATACATTTAAATTGTGTCACGAATAAATGATTGTTGTCAATCATAGTGTATAACACAATCACTGTGTTGCGTCATAAGCAAAACCATTTTAGTTAATTTTACGGTGAAAAAAGAATCCTTGAAGGAAACACTAACAAAAAAATGCTGTCTAATGGGTTTATATTACGTACCATTCAGTAAAATATTTTTAGTTAATTGTACAGAAAAGAATGAAATATTTGTATTAAAAATTGCCAAATTGTGAATTTCTTGAAATATTCAAAAATTGCTATCTAGTAGCGAATTTTTACTAGTTATAACAATTGATTTGTTTGTATTTGCAACAATTGCACTTTTAGAACAAACGAAATCTATCCATTAAATATTGGCAAAAAGGCGCATTTGGTTATAGCATTAATTTGAAGAATCATTGAATATTATTTAATTCTACACGGATTACTATCTAATCCTTTTTAAACTTATATTAGGTGTTTTCTAAAAAATAATAATCTATAGCGCATGTAAAGTTTTTTTTTTAATTTTCTTTCACGAATACATCAGTTTAAATCCATTTGTCAAATAACGGCTTATACTGATTTATGTACAATTTAATTAGCTATCACTACAAAAAAATTTGCAAATTCAATTAAAATTGTGGATTATTAGAATTTTCAAAATGAAAACATTTTAATTTTTTTCAAAAAATACAACACTGGAAATATATA
>NC_046657.1:96466794-96470724 GCF_010883055.1 Belonocnema kinseyi | reverse complement strand
AATCAAGAGAATTGAAACAGGTTTCTTTTATTGTGAGACACTTATTAACGGGTACGGGTACATGAGTGATCTTTGAAACGATGAGTGATCTTTGTGATCTTTGATCTTTGTATCCAAGTGACTTTTTTGGAACTTTCCCAAATAAAAAAGTGTGAAAGTTGAGGCTTCCACACTCTGAAATTTCTCAAAATTATTGAATGTCAACCAAAAATGGTACCTACAATAAAGTATCCCAAAATTAAGACATTTTTCATTCTGTATGGTTATGATATTAATTGTCTGATGGTCCTACCAATAACTTGTTTTTAGTTGAAGCTTCCCCTAACTTCAATGTTCTAAGAATATGTTTTCTTGAGATAAGGAAAGAGGCAATAAAAATTTTAATATTTAGGGTATTATATTGATCCGCTGTTAGAATGCGTCGGCCGGAAATACTGAATGCTTGACAATATTGCATTCCCTCAGAGAAGCCCTGTGCCTTATAAAACGGCAATCAAGAAATTCCAGAATACTTATTCAGCTCTCGAATGCGGTCGGAATTCCTCTAATGGCGAGAGCGCGATCAGCAGAACGATTCTCCCTATTTTTATTACTATAATTCAAAAATACTTGTGTTCATTATTTACAGTATGATTATGATTAAAAATGATAACCAGTTAAAAAAATATATTTCATCAAAAACAATGTATGAAATTGAGTTTATGAAAGTGATAAGAGTATGAATTTAAAAAAGAAGCTGCTTGAAAATGTTCTTACATAACATCTTTTTGACGAAAATAGAACATAGATGTATGACAACATTGCATTTTTATGTAAAATAAATTAAACATATTTATATTACTGCAATATCCAATAGTCGCATCCGTTTATACTTTTCAGCAAAGCTACACAAGTATCTCACAAGAACATAACACTTTTACGTAAAAGTAACATAATATATTAATCTAACTACATTGACACTTAGCACAGTAACTTATTCAAATAAAACAGATATAGTAGCAGTCTAATATCCCAGAAAAAACGTTCTGTAACTGTTCTAAATAAAAAAGGAACAGTGACTTATAAAAATGGTTACAATTTGGTTACATAACTGTTGCAGAACAAAAAGTTAACAGTGTTCTGAAACAGTGTGGCACTATTGTGACTGAATGGTTTCAGATCTATGTGACGGCACTTTCCTGCTTATAGAACAGTTGTTCTGGAACTGTTCAAGAACAAACTTATCACCGACTTTCTATAACACTTCTTCCAAGTTTGTTCCTGCACTGTGCCGTAACGGGGTTATGGCATCGTAATAGAATAAATTAGGAATAAAAATTAGTAACTGTTACCGAACAGAAGTTGTTGTTACTGAACTGTTCTAGAGCTAACATATCACAGGCATTCTATAACTATTGTTATATAACTTTTTTCTAGGATTGTCCGTCAGAGGCTATAGAACACGATTACAAATGTCTTCTTCAAATCAACTATTAAATTAAGTATTTTTGTGACTTACAGCGGGAAGAAAGAATTATACTGAATTATAAACTCAATTTAGTTGGTAAAAAAACAACGCAGCAATTATTTTGTAAATATATAATAGGAAAATTAGCATTCTTCAGCAGAACGCAGAACGTATAGTATAAACATTTAAGAAAGAATGAATATGGTTTTTTATAATGCAATTGTATTAATTGAAATGCAAAGATACTGTTTATCAACAAACATAGAATAACATATTTAAATACATTATAAACGCATTATATTTCCACGATATGTAAACTGTCTTTCCGTACACGGAGGAAAAAAGAGATTGAAGAGTTGGATATTCAGTCCACGAATTGTTTGATCATTACAGAAGTTTAAGAAAAGATGCAGAAAACACAGTAAGGAATGGAAAACTACACACTAATCATTAAAATTTTGAATCTCTCCTTCATAACACATTAAATTTTAATAATTGAAAATAAGTGCACTACAAACACTTTATTTACATTATTATTAACAGTATAAGTAGGACGAAGTATGAATTAATAAACTTTCTAGCGTCAATATTGGAAATCTATACTCTTTAAATTTGAATTAGTAGAAATTTTACTAATTCATTCAATACACTTCTTTTTAATTAATGAATCAGTTATTTTCAGAAATTTACTAATTTTAACTATACAAACCCCGTAACGGAAGGTAATCAGTTATACCGTAACTGTAGTGAATCAATTATAGACTTAGAATCAATTGAGAGAGGAAAAATTTGTAATTAGGGTTTTATTTATCCTCCAATATTATTTGTAATGTTGAGGCTTAACCAAAAGTTTAATTATAAATTTTTCCTCGGAATATATAAACTTAGTGCAAAACAATACACGGGTGTAAATGTTGTCAAGCACTAAGAGTAATTTACAAATTAATTTTACATGTGTATTGTTATACACGTTTCATTTGAATATATTTTATTCTTTCCATTATATTTTAATTTTTCACATATATTCGTGTCTCCGTTTGAGAGTGAAGAAAACTTATTACATCTGTATCTAATTGATAACATATTGTCACTGAACGTCAACAAATTTTTGAAGGTGATAAAGAGGTGCATATCTGTGTGTGAATAAAATTTCATGAAAGATAAGTTTACTTTGAAAATTATAAAACATTTGAAGCTATTACTATTATGCATATAACAAACAATATTTTTTTCAAAAACTTGCTGAGTTTCAGTTAAGAAGAAAATGCATAACACGCGTATTTTCTAATTAACAGTTTATTTTCATTGAATTCGGCAAACTAACATCTCAAGTACAATATATATACATTCTTGTCCATCTTATGATAATTATTTATTTTAATTACCAGAATTGTTTTTAATGTCCATTTTGAATTCCACGCTAGCGCAGTAATACAAGGCGCCCAAATTAGGTATTTTCACTTCAACCAACAGCTAACTTCACTTCGTTAAAAGCTGAGGGGAAAACAATGGATCAAATGCATGGAACAAAACTTTATTTTTGTAATATCGTTGTCATTTATAATAATTATAATAATTGTATTATTTAATTAAATAGAAATTAAAAAATATACACTATTTTTCAAATACACTTATATAGAAAAAATTATCTTTTATGAAGATATTATCAAAATAGAGCAAGATTGAACTAAATCCCATGAATTTGGTCCCTTGTTTTACCCTCAGCTATCTACGAAGTGAAGTTATCCTCTTGATTTCTGGTACGAAGGGTTTCATTTTTTCATGCCAAGACGGTGTCATTTCCACCTTAACATACCGTCGCCACATTTTGAGCCAAGATATTCCCGATGATAGCTGCAGGGCGTGCCATGCACACCCCGAGTATTTAGCTCACATACTATCTAGTTGTCCAACTCACGAGGGAATGACCTACATTCAAAGGCACAATGCGGCACTAAGAGTGCTTTATTACCATTTCTGTCACTCTTACGGCATTAACCTTAATATCGCTCCTCTAAATGCTCTTAGGGAAATTTAGTCAATTGTCGGGAATGGGAAGTGCCGCTTATACTGGAGCTTTATATTCTCGACAATTGTTTCTGTTGCTCACTCGAGGACTGACATGGTTCTTCTTAACTTCGAGAAGCGAACCATGTTCGTTATCGAATTTTCAGCACCAGCTGACAAAAACATCATAACCAAGGAGAATGAAAAGAAAGAGGTATCGAGACCTTATAAGGAAGTTGCAACGATTGTACCCGGAATATTCTGTTAAAATAATCGTCCTTATCATCGGCGCTATTGGAGGTGCCAAGCTTTCACTTTCTAATGGCCTAAAAAGCATCCCTGCGTGTCAACAATATGCTAAAACACTTGCGGGACAAATGCAGAAGGCGGTTACCGCGATTTCGCTGGGAGCGGGTGCAATTTTCCAGATTAGCACCCGCTTCCGGCGAAATCCTGCGGTTGTCCTTATGACAAAT
>NC_046657.1:96444079-96466694 GCF_010883055.1 Belonocnema kinseyi | reverse complement strand
CTATTAATATTTAAAGTCAAACTACTCGCAACCATTTAATGTTTATCTTTTAAATACCTTTTTTGTCTCTCAACGACTACGTGAAAATAGTTAATGTTTTCTATGTGCTAGGCGTGTGGAATTTCATATATTAATATGCTCCAATTCTACAGTATAAAAGAATTAAATTGATTCCCTAATTCAGTAACTGATGGTCTTGACACCATTGAAACCCAATTCATTTAAATCTGGTAAAGCACCAATTGGTCTTGTCCGGGCTACGGTCGGGCTCCCCGGCCAGCTCCCGGCTCAAAGCTGGGTTCTCCGGCCGTAGAATGGCCAGCCCCGACTTATATTTCCACCCGGGTACGCGTAAATATTTGGATTCATTTAAAAATACCTAGATATCCAAAAGCAACTATCCAAAAAAGATATTCAATAGCAGCGCAAATTTTTACCAATTTATTAAATGTGTTATAAAGAAATAAGTGAACAGACCAAAAGAGTTATTTTATGAATAAATTTTAGAAACATTAACTATATCAGTTAATTATGGTGGGATAAATAAATGTTGTGAGAGAATCCACTACATATTACTTGATAATGAAGCCTATGTATCATATTTGATCACCAAATAAAAATTAGCATTGTTTAAACAATCCTAATTAACAAAAGCACTATTTGTATCATTTTATGCGTTCATAAATAAAATTTCGCTATTTTTTTACAAAATGAACAACCCATTGTTTAGCAATAAATTATTGCTATCAATAAATAAAATGTCGTAATTCTTCAAACAAACCTGATTAATAAATTAGTGATTTGGCTATTTTTTAGCATTTAAAGTCTATTCTTTTAACGTAATCAATTTTTAATAAAGAAAATTTACAACATTTTTTAGTCACTTCGATAAAGATTCACTATTTTTATTTCATTAACAATGTCATACAAAAAAAGGTTTAAACGTAAAATACATCGTGAGAAACTAAAATTGTTGCTCACATAACTTGGAATCGTTTAAGAAAATCTAAACGTCGTAACTTGTCATTAGAGATAATTGTATGAACAATTCTATACGAATGCAAAAATAATAAAATATTTTCAGTGAATGTTATTCTGGAGTGACATATCATTATAAATATGCAACATGCTTATTTTCTCGTTAGAAAAAAATTTAACATCATTTATATAACATTAACATGTAACGCAAATGTAACATTTATACGAAAGCCATTTATGGCTTCGATTTCTACCAGAAGTTATTTTAAAAAACATTGTTTTAATTGCAAATAAATGTAAGTAACTAAATTTATACAATAAATATAAATATAGAACTACAATATGTACTAAACAAGTAAGATAATTTATTTACTAAATTATTTAATCCTTTTAGGATAAGTGGTATGTATGGCCCTGATATTTGATTTCGGTTTGATCAAATTTGAAAAGCAGGGAGTTCTTACGACGCTCCATTGAAAAGTTCAAATATTAATAAGTCAAAATTTGGCCACTTAAAAGCGGCGTCCAAATAAGGCAATAAAACTTTAAAAATTCCCCGTAATTTCATGAAAAATATGCTGAGGGAAAATATGATGAAATTAGTTCTCCGATAGTTTTTAGAGTTCCCGAATTCGATTGAGCCTACAAATTTAGAACTTCAAAAATAAGGCATTTTTTGTAGAATCAACTCAGTCGGCAGCTATATTTCATCAGCCATTTTGAAGTTTAGGTTTTTGAATCTAGATTCGAATTCAGCGAGCTTATAAGCCTTATGAAAGATAATTCTTTATGTTAATTCGAAAGGCTAGTCACTCAGAAATCTTATATTGCTGTGCTGGAAATCTTAGGAGAACTCTTTGAGGTATTCTCATAAATCTTGGAAATCTTTCGCCAAGTGTGTAGCATTCAGAATATCTCACGTTCGTGATGCACACTCTGCCTCGTTGAGTCGAACTGCAGACTGCACCCGGACGCCGTCGAATTTAGCCGAGTCTGATTTTTCCTCGAGAGTCCCGATCTGAATATATATATATGTGTGTATGTGTGTATGTATGTATGTATGTATGTATGTGTATATATATATATATTTATATATTGTATAAAATGTACAAGATTGTTTAATCATTAACATAGAGTAGCTTTTATGACAGTCAGAATGGCCCTTTTTGTTAGGCCAGGTATGCACTCGAAGTTATAAGCCGCTCGTTTTCGAGTCATAAAAATTCGACGCAAGGCATGCATATATGTCTTCAAGAAATATAAACTTGTCTCCAAGACATAAATTGAAGTCTGGCTCCATCACTAAAACTGAGACATGCTCAAGTCGAACATTTCGACCTCAGCATGTCTTGATTAGGGGGAAATTCAAGTCGAAATCAAGCCGGCGAATGTTGACTCGGGTGGTCTAAAATCAATATTTTTTTGAATATTGATATTTTATATTTTTTCTAAATTTAAAAAATGACTGCGTAGACAAAAAAAGAATTACATTACAAAATTAACTACATTTACCTGGTAAAAAACCATGACACCAAAAATACTTATGAAAAAAAGTTTCACACACCTCACGATATTAAAAAAAATGTGTCATATTAAGCTACAATTCTTTATATTAAAAATAAAATAAATAAAATTCTAAGTATTAACAGAGATTGATTAAAAATATCTCGTTACCAGAACGATTAACAGGTTAAATTGAAAAAGCGAAAAAAATTATTGAAGGTCTAAAGGAGAAGGTGGTAGTCTGAGATGGGATGGGGACCTCTGGGCCGGCCCAGCCGTGGAGAAGGTGCATTGTCCTGAAATCCTAATGGCTCAATGACCCTTGTCACTCCGATCCAACCTCATCCTCCGCCTCATCTTACTTTCCTCCCTCCGGTTTGCAAAAGAAGCCGTCTACAATGCCCTTCGTGTGAAACACGCCAGGTGGGTCGCTCTCACGGAACCCTATTTACCTGGGGGTAGGTCAGGATGACCGACGAACCGTCTCGATTTCGAAATATGGAGATAATCTTGTGATAATCCAATGGCGCAGGAATTGAAAAAGTAAAATTAAAATTAAAATTAATTCATTTTCTTATATTTATTCTTTCAGAAATGTGTATTATTATATATTATTATTTTCTCATTTCTTAGGACCGGTTGATCCACCTCTGCATAAAAGCTGCAGATAAATTTATCTGACAGATAGGATACTTTCATGTTGATCCACCATCGGTTAGCGCTATCTGACAGATAAAGCGGGAGTTACCAGTCAGTTAACAATCGGCCGGCCAAAGTGGCCAATAACGGATTTATCTAGCAGATAAGCACGAAATACAGAAAAAGTGACATTAGACAATTCTGTCAAAATAGAATTCGTAAATGTTTACGATGTTGATTTTGGTGATAATTTCGACGAAGATATTGAAGAAATAGCCGAAATTGTTAATCGCGTTATAAATACAAAACCCTCTACGCTTTATGCACGCGAAGCTCTTGTTTCACAGTTGTCAAATTTCAGACGGTTTGTTATGAAATTACAGAACAAAAAATAAAATATGCAATAAAAATAAAACCATCAGAAAAAGTTGGTATGATCCATTGACAGGTTATGTTTATATTCCTCTATGGTAATATAAAAGAGTCTAATTTTATAATAAATTTTCATTGGTGTTGTTTCCGGAGGAAATTGTTTATAAACCCACATATTAAAAAAAAATTATGATAACTATAAATAATAACTCTTGCTTCATCGTTGGCGAATTTTAGACTTTTTGTGATAACATTACTGAATAAACAATAAAATGTCAAACCAAAAGAAAACCGCGAGAAAAAGTTATGAGATAAAAAACTCCAATTCCAAAATAACATTTCGTTGGTGTTGTTTTCGGAGAAAATTGTTCATAAACCTATAATTTAAAAAAAATTTAATGTATATAATAACCTATATAATAACTCTTGTTTCAAAGTCATCACATTTCAGATGTTTTGTTATGACCTGACAGAATAAAAAATAAAATATCAAATAAAAATAAGACCACGAGAAAAAGTTGTGAGGCTCGATTGAGATGTTATGTTTATATTCCACTACAGTGAAATAAAAAACTCCAATTTTGAAATACCATTTTGTTCGTATTCTTTTCAGAAGAAAATTTTCATAAATCCACGAATTAAACTAAAATAATGTAAAATAACCGTGAATAATAACTTTCGTTTCATGAGCTGAAAAATTCACATATCTTTATTCTTCACAGAAAGACTAAGTAGTGCGCTTCTTCTATTTATTACTAATTAATAATATGACAGAGTCACACCAGCAACAGTGTTATATAATTGTGACGCTATTTCTGCGAAGTGTCAACGTCACTGAAGTGTCATTGACTTGAAAACTCGAAAAGTACTAGTATTCCCTGTATCTCCGTATGAAACTGAAGGATAACTATCCAGAACATTAAATACAGTGGATCAACCCGAAATCATTATCTGTCAGATAACTATCTGACACTATCTGACACTTTATATAGAGGTGGATCACTCTGCCCTTAGATAGAAATATATACTGTATACGCATGAAACAAGAAACGATTGGCCGCGTTTCAATCGTATTTCAAGTCGTCTGAAATGTGTATCTTAAAGAGGAATGGCAGATTGCTGACGATAGGTTAGAGGTACCAGTGAATCGGAGAAGTGATTATTTCACGATTCATCAAGAAATATTTCGTTATCGATTAAAAAACGACGGTGAAGGCCATGTGATGAGTAGAACAGGTGATCAAGTCAGCCCTAAGATCAATATTTTTTCATCCATATTGAAAAATAAAAGTTTAAATAACGCGGAAAATTTTTTCGGGAAATGTTAATAAATATTAAAGGATCTTTTGTGGTCTTGCAAAGAGTTGGAGGGAGAAAAAAGTTTATTAATGCAAATAATGATTATCGACGGATACATTTAGGTTTTACAGCAGAAGTTTGACTTTTAGCTTTCTCTGACAGTAATCATGTAATCTGCTTTACCTACAGACCCCTAGAAGTTCGAAGTTGTCTACTCGCTGCGCTAGTGCTGTTTTGACACAGCTGATACCAGGCTGATACGTATGTCAGACCAAACATGTTCATTTGCATTTCAAGTGCAAACATTAGTTTTTGAATTATTTGTGCATAATGTTCGTGAGCGATTTTTGTTGTTTTGCCCCACTTCGGTCTATATAAACCTCATAACTAGCCCATTCACAACATTGCAAATTGCTTGCAGGGTTTGACGACAGCACGGTCGGTATCTCCAAAATAGTTATAAAAAAAAACTTTTTTCACTATTCTAATTATTTAGGACCAGAGACAGATTATTGCATGCCTTCTATTTATCGTGCCAAACTTTTAACGCGATATCTCATTCCGTGTGGACGTAAGTTGGGAAAGAAAACTTCCACTGGTATTTTCTTCAACAAAAGTTTGTTCTCAAAATTTCCACCGGAACAAAGCAGAGTCATGGAGTTTATTACCTCCTCTTTCATTTCCCAAACTTTCAAAGCGATACCTCATTTCATTTAGACGTAAGTTGGGAAAGAAAAATTGAAGACCAGGTTTGGTCACGTGACACTCTCGTCACATGACCTTAATCGCAATAATACTATTGGGATCCGCTACGCTTCAATACGCCATCTATTTTTTCAATGCGGCCAAAATGTGAACTTGCGAAACCATAGGTACGATTTTGAAGATGCATCTTATTATCTTAATTTGAGTTAAACAACCATTTTTTAATTATTTGGCATAGTTTAAACAACTAATTGGATGAAAAAATGAAGACACATATATGACATATATAACATATGTGTAATTTTCATCGTATACAACGAAAAAATACGATTTATGTTAAAACTGTTTTTGTAAAAAAAATCGTTATTTTATTATATTATATATGTTTAAAGAAACTATAAGCTTCAATTAACTTACCTTGACATAAAAGTGAACTTAAAATAAATTTTGATTAATTTCTACATGGAATATTTACGATCTAAAAAATTTTTCCTAAAAGTTAGGTTAGAATTCATATTTCATTTCTGATCGTCTATAATTAATATTTTTTGCATATTTTGAACCAAATATTTTGCTATATGCCTTAACTAAACTTCATTTTGGCTTATGGTGTGTTGAAACTTATATGCTATAGTAAAATAATTATTTTCTTGACAAAAACAGTTTTAACAGGAAATGTGTTTTTCACTGAATACGATAAAAATTCTACATTGAACACTTAGTTTCCGAAAAATATTAATTTTTTGTATTCACTTATTTTTCTAAACTAGTAAAAACAGTGCTATAATTGGTTTTAAGCCCAATTTAAAATGCAACTTAAAAATTCTACCTGGTTTCACAAGTTCGCGACAGTGGACAGTCCCTAACTTATCTGCATTTTCCTATTCAAGTTTACTTGCAGCGACTTCCCATTCACTACAATTAAATAATGAAGAGCGTAATCTGTATTATACAATTCATCGGACTTCAGCAAACATCAATTGTATGATGTAAATTCGTTTCTGTAAAAGGGAACCTGCACTTTTCCATTCAGTTTGACATCCTTCAAACTACATTTCATTGAGAACTTGAAATGATTCATGCGTGTTTTCTGTCAATCGTAAATCACGAATTGAACTTAATTTAGTTTTTTGAGTTTATGTTCTCCAATTCAGAATGTCGTAAAACTATAGCACGAGTACATCTCCGAATGTGGCTTGGCAGATTTAATTAAGTCCAAATAGCTGACCAACTCAAAGAGTCCAAAACAATTGAAATGCAACTTTGTCCATCTGGAATTTTAAGATACACATTTCAAAGCGCTCCAGTTCAATCGTTTCTTTTTTCCTGGGTACTGCACTGCAATATCCTAATCCTAATAATACTACAACTACTCCTCTACTCTAGAGTGACTGTAATTCCGGCGTTAATAATATATTATATTACATTATATAAACATACAAAGAAAATGGAGATAAAAGCAACTGCAATAACTACAGAGGTATCAGCGTATTAAGTACCGTAAGTAAAATATATTCAAATATACTTATTTGTTTGGTAATGAATAAAGCGGAAGAAAAGATATGGGAAGTCCAAAGTGGATTTATGCCAAGAAGATCATCTTCAGACGAGATATGTACCTTAAGGCAAATCACAGAAAAAAGTTTGAGTGTAAGGAACAATTTTTTATGTTTATTTGCTAACCTAGAAAAAGCGTTTGATAGATAGAAGTAAACTTTGGGAAGTCTTGAAAGAGTATAAAGTCAATGAAAGGCTCCTATACAAGCAATGCAAGCAATACAAGCAATATGTTTTTATGGCAGAGTCAATTGAAGACTTTCAAATAATGTTGAGCAAACTGATTACAAGCATGAAGAACATATGGGCCTCAAAAATAAACTTAAATAAAACAAAAATGATGATTCTTGAAGGAAAATGTGAGAAAAAATGTGCATATTTTCCTCAATCATGAGAGAATAGAAGAAGTTGATAAGTACGTATATTTTGGTAGCCTATTCACTAGTGATGGAAAGATAGATGGGGAGTTAGATAGGCGTATAAATGAGGACAAGAAGGTTATCGGTAGAGCCGGGCCTTTGAGTACCTTCACAGAGTGATACAGATGGTAAGATATCAAGCGACTGTAAGCTTTCAAGTCTATGTAACTCCTCGAAGTATAAATATGTTTCATAAGAACAGATTATACGCATTTTATTAGTTTGAAGAGATATTAAAGACAAAGAATTTAAACTGCTCTTTCCCCAAAAGCTTCGAATTAACTTTGAACTGGCAAGGACAAATAATTGTACTTGCGTGTAGCAGAAGAGGTTTCAGCCAGACGCTTTAATATTAACCCTTAAAGCGCCAACCTATCTAATAATTTCACAAAGAGCCATGTGGGGTCGTGGGCGACCCCAGCTGAAAAATTTCATCCTGCAAAGGTAGTATCCGTTATATCAATTCAACAAAATTACTGAATACGTTCCAACTATCCTTTCAGTATAAGTATAAGGTTATATTATTGAAAAAAATTTTGCTGCACGTTAGAAAAAAGAAATACTTACAAAAACGTGAAAAATGACATTTTTCACCAAAAAAATCATTAATCAGTCAATTTTCAATATTTTTACCTGAAAATTCAACCTGTAACTCTCAAAATATAGGTCTTCAAGTATCTAAGACTCCATACTTGCACTCCATACAATAATGTACTCGATACTAAACTTTTGAAGAATTTGTTAACTGGATGCCATGATTTCAATTTCAATATATTTACAATTGAGGTAGAGGCACCCTGGACAAGCTTTGCCTTACTGATTAAAGGTTTCGTTGCCCGTGGAAATATTGCTCATTCCTAAAAGGGGGTTCCTCAATAAGTATAGCTACTAATAATTTCAATTTTCTTCTCTCTATAAAACAAGGATTCATACTTTGTTTTGTGCTTGTAACCACCTTTTTGTTATACTATAATCTTTGTCTTTCTTTCATTTACAATAAGTTCATTTAGTTTACAATATTTTAATAAACATCTAATTATTTTTTCAGTTGTGAAGAGGTATCTGCAAGAATAGCAAGGGCATATGCATAAGCCAGTAAGAGTATTTCAATTATATGATCAATTGAAATCCATCTAATTCCATCTGTTCTCAGGAACTCTTCAAAATCAGCGATAAGAAGAAATGGTATGGTATGGGACGGTTTGGTATTTTTTTACGAGGGCTGGTGAAAAATATTCTCTTAACAAACCGAAAAGGGTGCGCACAAAAATCTTAATTTTATCATTGTAATGATACTATCAAAGATCCACTAAAAACACTAGCCTCTTGCCTTGGCATGATTCCCCCCGGAACTGGTTTCGCATTACTTCATTGAGTGCCGTTTTCTTACCTGCTAATGCTTTCTGCTGGTCTTCTTATTTCTCGGCTACATGACCCAACCAAGATGTAAAAGGAATCGCCCTCAGTAGTGCGGTGGTACCGCACTACGGG
Organism: Belonocnema kinseyi; assembly: GCF_010883055.1. Taxonomy (NCBI): domain Eukaryota; kingdom Metazoa; phylum Arthropoda; class Insecta; order Hymenoptera; family Cynipidae; genus Belonocnema; species Belonocnema kinseyi. Next base: position 96,457,731 of record NC_046657.1, on the reverse strand, counting down.
CTCGTCAGCTTTTGACATCTTGGTTGGTGTAATTGGTTGGACTGCATTTCTATACTACAAGCTGTGGCTTCTGCTGGTTCCCTTCTCCTATGTTTAATCAGTTTCTTGTCCCAACCAAGGTGAACTATGGCTGAGCTTGGCAATTTACTTCTGTCATCTGAGATATTTCCGCAGCGAGGCTGCCTCCCTGAATGACACGCATCTCATAGACCCCGGCAGATGGTCAGTCCGGGGCTTCTCACTTCGTGTAGCGCAAATGAAGCGCTGGGGAGTGGCGAAGCACTCCGCAGACTTGTGATCTGCTCCGCACCTTCAGCATCCTCTAGTCCGATCAGAGCCCCTACAGCCCACCACCATATAGTCAAAGCTTCTCTGAAGCCATTTTTTATGATGCGGACCCGTATCTGTCTAGCGGACTGCTCGCCAATGCCTTCTGACGACAGCCTTGACTCACGCCGCCAACTTCACCAAAAACTGTCCTAATTGTAGCGAACAGCCCTTATTTGCCATCCACTGCCTTTCCAACCTCTACCAGGACCACTCCATTCCAATTTTTTTTATATCCTTGATAATTATAGCAAGTGTGTGAGGTTTCACCTTCCTTTTGAGTTTTTTTTAAACCTCAGCGTAGCTCGAGACCTCAACCGGTTTGATTAGAACCACCTCGGGTCGAGCTCGCCTCAGTTTCTCCTTCTTCTTCCTTTTGGGTGCTGGTGTGGGTGCCCCTCCCTGCTCCTTTTTGCGAGTTGAGGTCATTACTGCAGCACGGGTCCTCAGGTTCTTCTTCTTGGACATAGAGGTGCTCGCCCTATGGGGTTCAGAGTGGGCTCCCTCATTATCTTCTCATAATGGTTTAAAGGAGTTTCCAGGCCATCTTTTTCTGTCTGGATCCCCCTGCTAGTCACTTTTCCTCCACCTGCCTTATTCCTTTCTCCGTTAACTATCTTGATTAATTTTTGCTTACCCAACGTTGGTTGCCGTGAAAATAATCCTCTAAAAATTCCGCTGGGATGTCGAGACGTCTTCTAAGACTATTTATTCACTTCGCTCACACCGTCGCAGATTTCAGGAACATGTTCCTGTATGACCCATAAAAATGCTCCATTCTACCATTTACCGCCTGAAGAGATTTCAGGAGTTCGTTAGCCTCTTCCATACATTGGAGAACAAGGGGTTTACACTCGGATCCTCGGTGACGTACAACTGTCTGCCCAACCCATGGCGGATCCAGAAACTGAATTTGGTGGGGGCGATTCGAAAAGTTATGAAGGGGCTATTTTGTAATAGCCGCGTGCATGTATTATATTTGTTTATACTACCTATAATTCAAGAACCTTGGTTGGGGGTAATCGACCCTATTGCCCCACCGTCTTTGGTCCTCCCCAAATTCCAAGGGAGCAGCACCGGCCACCGGGGCTTCCACCCGATCGAAACCGGCGAAGAGATTGTTACTCTCTTGGGGTATTGCGTTTTTCAGAGACTATTACTCATCGTCGGTTTGTAATTCAGGGTTCCTTCCCCTAGGTGTTCTTTTTCCACGCCAAGTATTTGATTTTCCCGGTACCACCCATATCTGGGAGACGTTCTCCTATCCGCAATCTCAAGGTGTTCGCATAAGAAAATACGTCTGCAGTATGCTGGAAATGGCCCACGCACGAGCTGTCCGTGCTCATACATAGAGCGCCAACCAATCGCGTGCGATCTGTCGCGCTGCTGCGGTACGAGCTGGCTACATATGGTTCACCTATCGGACCGCCATTCGAAAAGTAGAAGTTTGCGACGTTGATAATATTGGTCTGTTTACAGAGGGGGTGTAGTGTTTATCATTGTGAAAAAACCGGTATTGTAAGCTATTGTAGAAAGTCATATTTTTTTAATATTTCGAATATCTTTGAGAAGCTTTGTAGTTATTCATGTTTATTCTGTTGATAACATAATTTAAATAAATATATATAATCAAATAATATAATAAACCAGACTAAAATATTACAAGTTGTTTCGACCTCATCCTCCTATCCGTGACTGATTCAATTCTAAGAGTTCACGGAGAAGTTCGTCTTGCTTTAAATGAGGCTTGATTGAGACTAATTGAAATTTTTAATAGTTCTGCATTCTGTAGTCTCTATATAGTCTATAGTACTGGGACTGTGGCCAGCTGGAGAAGCTCTGTGCTCTGCGGATTTGGCGGTACGCCAAACCTAATTTCTAAGAACTTTTTCGGAGATTTTTCCGAAAATGCTCGGAAATTAATAACATTAATATTTCGAACAGATTTAAATAAAGTTATGGATTTTTTCCTGAAAAACTGTATATTATAAAGAAACTATAAGATCTAGATAGTTTTTCGGCGAGCGTGTATAATTTTCAAATATAATTTTACTTTCAATTATTGTAATAATAAATGTTGTTTATAAAAAAGAAACTGTAGTGTGTAATATTTTCAAAAATAATTGGTCCTCCAATGAATATAAAAATTAATCTAAATGTAAGAAATATCTAAATATAAGAAAAACACATCATTTGAAAAAAAACAACATTTAAATTAAAGTATAAATTATCAAAAAGTTACTAATATTATTTTAACTTCAATCAAACATTTCCGAAAACTTTTTAAAATAATAATGTCGGGGAAAATTACTTATATTTCGATAGTCCTTTTCATACTAAAAATAAAAATTTTAGTTTGATTCGTAGAAATATTTAAAAATATTTCCTCTGAACGAGCCTATGAAAGTATAAGAAAATTTTCCGAAAGAATAAAATAAATTTCCCATTTTCATATCGTATTGTTACTTCCCTAACATTTCCATATTACTCTCCATTTTTTCGGGAACAGTGCCTACTTGTTCAAAATTTTTTCACAAAATTAGGGAAATTTACCTATTTTTTCGAAATAAGTATTTTCCCTAACAAATTTTTGGAATATTTTATTCCTAAGGTTTGGGAAAATGTCTTAAATTTTGTGCAGAGTAGATCAGTCTCGTATCATATTGCTTGGTGTAAAATTTAAATTTTTATTATTGCGTTAATTGAGATCTTTCCTCGGATTTTTCAAGTTCGTGAACCAGTAGAGTTGGCTCCTGCCTCAGAAATATCAAATAAACTGGAAAAACGAAAAGGAGGAAAAAGAATTCCAGGACACGTGCAAATAAAAGTGCGTAGCATGCAATTTTGACGCCACAGTGATGATTGAATGACTTAAAGATCCCCTCTTTTTAACAACCTACAAAGTAACACGTGCCTCACGAGTTTTCAATTGGTCGGCTTCTTAATTTAAATTAGGAAGCGGAATCGATCAAGTTAGCATAAACAGGCGTCATATTTATCATTATCAAATTTATGTGGTATTAACATAAAGTAAGAAGATAAATGCAAAATGAAATATAAATAAGTATTGCTGAAACCCAGGAAATGACAAGAGGAATATTTTTCTCAGTTTTAAATGATCCTCTCTAGTCAATATTGAATATAGATATTGTTTGATAATATAGCAATTGAGACTATAATTTGAATCTTACAATAATGATAGTGATCTTCAATTCGACCGAATTTCATCACTTAATTATTACAATTAACAATATCTAAACATGGAAGATCTTAATACAAGATAAATGATTATTCAAATATGTAAATAGAACAATAGAAATCAGAATATATTTGCAAGAAGTATGATTAATGAAGCATGCTATAAACATTCTATCAATGCGAATAAGAAGCAACTACGACAATATCAAGTATAACTCATTGGTTGCGATGCAACTTATCTTTTGCGGAAGGCCATTGAATGGTTTCGAATGCTTTTGCAATTATGGTATGGACGCAAGATCGTGAAAAAGAATAAACTTTAAAGTAAAAAATGCATCTTTGGCATTTTAGGTTTGCAATTTTTTATAGAAAACATGTATTAGCTTAAATTAAATACTGTTCAGTACCATCGTGTACTATTTTGTAGTGTACGGTATATATTATATTCATTAGCGACACCTGCTTACTATACTGTTTATTTTTGTACGATATTGTGTTGCTTCCTAGGGAGGTTTGTAATGAAGTAAATGTTCAAATCTACTTTTTACATACTCATTATAAGGGGAAGATATTGGTTTTTATGAGAAAAATGTCTTTCGCGGATTCTATCAAATATCGACGTTTTGCGACCCCCTGAGACAGAAAATAGTTTTTTACGTACGTGCCTGTCTTTCGTTGTCGTCGTTATCGTCATCGTTGTTGTTGTCCGTAAACACGGTAACAATTGCAGGAATTATGCACAATACGCACGATACGAAGAAAAGTCAAGAAAGGAAAAACCTTCATTTTTGAAAGCCGTACAAGATTATCAGAAAAACTTTTTGAACTTTTCTGAAAATACTAAAACTCACATTTTTATCACACCAAAAAATAATTAAAAATTAAAAATTACATTTCGCGGACAAAATATGCAAGATAAAAAGAAAAGATGAATAGCTAAAAATTATGCACTTAAAAATATCTATAAACTAGGTGAGCCCTGTAGCGACGGCCTCGTCGCCGTGGAAAGGCCACCGTCCTTCATACTATACATCGACAACAAACGGAAATGCCATAAAAGTTGTATATTGTGTAATACTGGAATGGAATTAACATATAATTTTAAGTATTTATCATAGAACTTGGGTTTGAAAAATGTGAAGGAAATAGTGAAATCTGAAATAAACTTGGAAAATATTTCCAAAAATTTCATATCACTTGTAAAATTTGTACACAGCTTAAGGAAAACTCTAAATGTATTTAGAATTTTGAAATCAGTCTTAAAATTCTAACATAACTTGCAAAAAAAACTTCAAAAATTTAAAATTTATATAGTAAATTTCAAAAACTACCCCCCCCCCCTCTATTCCCTTTTCCCTCCAAATTCTCTTAAGTCTGTCCGGGAGCGCAAAAGAAAATTCGTAAAAAAATTTGCCACCGATTTGTCAAAAACTGCATTTGTGCCACCCCTCCTACCTTCTTCCCTTCTAACTCCCACTACATAATCTTACGACCTATTTAAAAGTCCAAAAAATATGTGTAAAAAATTTGATGCTGATTGTTTAGAAAATGCGGCTGTGCCCCCCCCCCCCCATATTTGTTCCTCCTATCTCCCCCACATACTCTGATGACTTGCTCGGGAGGCCCTAGAATATGTGTGCAAAGTTTGTTGCCACTTGTTAAAAACCGTGTATTTTCATAAGCAGCACACGTTTTGAGTCATTTGATTTTATATATCTCAAAAATTGTGCCCCCTACTCCATCATTCCCCAATACTCTGACGACCTGTCCTGGAATCCTGGAGTCTGAAAAATGTGATGCCTATTAATGAAAAACTGCGACAGTGCCCTTACCCTCATATACCCACCTCCTCCAATATTCTTATAACCTGTACGGGAGCCCAAACAATGTGTGCAAAATTTGCTGGCAATTGTCAGAATCTGGATTTTCATAAAGATCATACATTTTATGCCACTTGATTTAATATGTACGAGGTGTGTTCAAAAAGTAAGGTGACTTTTCAATTTTCGCGGGCTACGTACATTCAAGTATTAAATTTTTGTTTTTGTTGTATTGGCACACTCGTCACGATCATATATTCACAGTTTTGACTATATAGCTCGTGTTGTTTTTCTGGTAGAGGCGTAAAAGATTAGAAGGGTTTGGTGTGCTCGGCGATTTTCTTCTTTCGAAAAAAATGGAGCAAAGAGTTTGCATTAAATTTTGTGTGAAAAATGGAATCGATTGCTCTAAAACTCTTGAAATGTTGACAGTTGCATACGGTGAGTCTACTCTGAGTAAGAAAAATGTGTATAAGTGGTACAAGCTGTTTCAAGAAGGCCGAGAGGATGTCGAAGACGAACCTCGCCCTGGACGTCGCAGCACGCCAACAACAGATGAAAACGTTCAAGCAGTGAAAGAAATGGTGTTCAAAAATCGCCGAATGAAAATCAGAGAAGCTGCTAAAGATGTTGGCATATCGGTTGGCTCATGCCATGCTATCTTTGCGGACGTTTTGGGCATGAGACGTGTGTCAGCGAAATTTGTTCCAAAACTGCTTAATTTTGATCAAAAGATCCATTGCATGACCATCGCTCAGGAGATGTTGAATGAAGTCAATAATGATCCTGATTTCCTCAAAAGGGTTATAACTGTGGATGAATCGTGGATATATGGTTATGACGTCGAAACTGAAGTCCAATCGTCTCAGTGGAAAGATCCTGAGTCTCCAAGCCCGAAAAAAGCACGTCAAGTTCGGTCAAATGTGAAGGTTTTGCTCACTGTATTCTTTGATTGCCGTGGCGTAGTCCATCAGGAATTTTTACCACAAGGTCGTACTGTCAATAAGGAGTATTACCTTAAAGTTATGCGCCGTTTGCGAGAGGCGATACGCAAAAAACTTCCGGAACTTTTGAGAAACAATTCGTGGCTTTTGCATCACGATAATGCACCTGCTCATTCATCGTTGCTTGTGAAAGATTTTCTGACCAAAAACAGCACTACAGTCATGCCTCAGCCTCCATATTCACCGGATTTGGCCCCAGTGACTTTTTTCTTTTCCCAAAACTGAAGAGACCCATGAAAGGACATCGATTTTCAACGATTGAGGAGTTAAAAACTGCATCGCTGAAAGAACTCAAGGCTATACCACAAAATGATGATCAGAAGTGCTTCGATGATTGGAAAAAGCGTTAGCACAAGTGTATCATATCTGAGGGGGATTACTTTGACGGGGACAATATAAATATTGAGGAATAAATGAATATTTTTTGAGAAAACCATAAAGTCACCTTATTTTTTTAACACACCTCGTATCAAAAACTGTGCCCCCACCATTCCCTCATCCAACAATAATCACAGAATTTGTCCAGGATTGATTTTATATATTTCAAAAGCTGCCCTCTCCCCCCGCCCCGCCATCATCCTTTAATATTCTTACGACCTGCCTCGGAACCCAAAGAATGTGAAAGAAAAATTTGATGCCGATTAATAAAAAGATGCAGCTGCCCCCCCATATTTATCCTTCATAAGCCCGCCGCATATTCTTTAAGACCTGTCTGGGAGCCAAAAAAATATGTGTGCAAAATTTGGTGCCAATTGTGAAAAACTGTGGATTTTAATAATCATTATACATTGTAGGCCACTTGATTTAATATATTTCAAAAACTGTGCCACGCCCATACTTCGTCTTCACCCCAATACTCTTACGACCTGATGGAGAGCCCAATGAATAAGTGGGACAATTCTGATGCGCAATGGTCAAAACTGCACCCACCTGCCCCACCTTTTCATATGACCCCTAAACACTTACGGCCTGTTTGGGAACCTAAAGAATATGTGTGCCAAATTTGATGACGATTGGTCAAAAACTGTGGATTTGCATAAGTATCATCCGTTTTAGGCCACTTGATTTGATATATATATATATATATATATATAATTAAAAATTTTTCACACGGACAACCGCAGGATTTCGCATGCAGTGGGTGCTAATCTGAAAAACTGCACCCGTTCCCAGCGAAATCGCGGTAAAATTTCAGCCACAACCACGTCTCACGACCGTGAGATAGGTGGTTACAGTCTGTAATGGAATCAATACGACGATCCGGAAAAAGCTTCGTGCACCCTGAGAACACGGAGCGACCCAAGGACGACCGCCTTCTTCATTTTTGCCGCAAGTGTTTTAGCATACTGTTGACACGCAGAGATGCTGTTCGGACTATTAACGAGTGAAAGCTTGGCACCTCCAAGAGCGCCGATGATAACGTCGATTAGTTTAACAGAATATTTCGGGTACAATCGTTGCAACTCCCTTATAACCTCTCTTTCTTATCATTCTCCTTGGCTATGATGTTTTTGTCAGCTGGTGCCGAAAATTCGACCAAGAAGATGGTTCGTTTCTCGAAGTCAAGAAAAACCATTTTAGGCCTCGAGTGTGCAACAGAGACAATTTCGAGAATATAAAGTTCCAGTATATACGGGACTTCCCATTCTCGACAATTCTCTCAATTTCCCTAGGAGCATTTAGAGGAGCGATATTAAGGTTAATGCCGTAAGAGTGACAGATATGATAATAAAGCTCTCTTAGTGCCGCATAGTGCCTTTGGATGTAGGTCGTTTCCGCATGAGTTGAACAACTAGATTGTATGTGAGCTAAATGCTCGGGGTGTGCATGGCTCGCCCTGCAGCTAACATCGGGAATATCGTGGCTTAAAATGTGGCGACGGTATGTTAAGGCAGTATTCTACTTTGAAACGCTCGAAAAAAGTTATTTTTGTGAAATTTTGCTGAGATTATTTATAATGATATCGATTTAGCGTTTATTGGGCCTAATAAACACACTCTTGAAATACATTAAACAGTTTTTTAAAATTTATTTTAGGCACTTTTTATACATAAAAACGTTAGTCATAGTCAACTCCTCAAAAAGTAGGTAGGTCTACCCTGTTCTAAGAATCTCGAGAGTGGGCTCTCCGAAACAAAAAAATCAAACAATTTCAGATTCAGTATGACTCCTGCAACCGGCTGAACTGGTATTTCTGATCTACATGTAAAAATAAAAAAATAGCGAAGAAAAAATAAACATAAAACGAAAAGGCGGGTTTATTTTCATAGTTTTTTGCAATAAAATATAGTCAAAATTAATTTTTCTCAATAATCCTAGTTCAGCCGGTTGCTGGAGTCATACTGAATCTAAAACTGTTTAATTTTTTTGTTTCGAACTGCCCATTCTCGAAATTTTTACAACAGCGCGGACCTTAAGGTGGAGATAACAACGTCTGCAAGTTAGCTCACACGACATTGACTGATCCTCCAAATTTCTGCGGAAGATAGCGTGCATCCTCTTATCGAGAAGCTGTTCAGGAAAGTTTTTCTCTTGTGCTTTCTTAATTTCAGGAATGAGTACTCGAGATAGATAAGATCTGATGCATTTTGCTCACCCCTAATACTAAAGTTAAGTCCGAGTGTTTCAGCTGCCTTGTCTGCTGCTTTGTACAGAAACGTTCCTTTTCCCACTTCTTCGTGCTTCCTTACCATTTTAAGAAGATGGTCTCTTTCATTTGCGACTTCATGTCCTGTACCCAGAATAATCTTGTTGTGAAGACATTCAAGATTCAATATTCCGCGACCACCTTGAAGGCATGAGATGTAGATTCGCGGAATAGAAGACTTAAGGTACATGATTTTGTTCATGTGCATAACCTGTTTTGTCCCGATATCAAGGGATCTGAGCTCGTTCTTCATCCATGGAACCACTCCAAATGAATAGAGTACTAGAGGGACGGCAGCAAACATGTTCGTTGCAGATACTTTGCTCCTCGCCGACAGTTCAGAAGACCATATCTGCCGGATGAGACGTTTGTATCTGCTTCGGGGAGTATCATTTATAGATGTCATATCCTGAATGCGGCTCTGTGGCACTACCAGGTATGTATAAGTCTCTCCAGCGCAAAGGTGTCGTATAGCGCTTCTATCGACGAGCTCAGGGTCTTCAAGGATGCAATTATATTTTCCTTGCTTCAAATAAACCTTGGCGCATTTGTGTAACCCAAATTCCATATCAATTTCCTTAGAATTTCGTTTGACAAACCCTAGAGCTAGATGTAGGTGCTCTTTGTTTTTAGCATAGATCTTAAGATCGTCCATGTAAAATACATGAGTGACCTTGTATTTTCGATCTGCAGGTTCGCCACAAAAGTACCCATCGGAATGACGAAGTGCTAGAGATAGTGGCAATAATGTAAGGCAAAAGAGGTGTTTGCTCATGGTGTCACCCTGAAAGACACCTCTCTGAAACGTGACCTTGTTAGTTGTCACACGATTTTTTCCAGAGATATATATATATAAAATTAAAAATTTGTCATAAGGACAACCGCAGGATTTCGCCGGGAGCGGGTGCTAATCGGAAAAATTGCACCCGCTCTCAGCGAAATCGCGGTAAAATTTCAGCCACAATCACATCTCACAACCGTGAGATAGGTGGTTACAGTCTGTAAAGGAATCAATACGACGATCCAGCAAAAGCCTCGTTCACCCTAAGAACACGGAGTGACCCAAGGACAACCGCCTTCTGCATTTTTCCCGCAAGTGTTCTAGCATATTGTTAACACGCAGGGATGCTTTTTAGGCTATTAGCAAGTGAAAGCTTTGCACCTCTAAGAGCGCCGATAATAAGGACGATCAGTTTAACAGAATATTCCGGGTACAATCGTTGCAACTCCCTTATAAGGTCTCGATACCTCTCTTTCTTTTCATTCTCGTTGGCTATGATGTTCTTATCAGCTGGTGCCGAAAATTCGATAACGAACATGGTTCGCTTCTCGAAGTCAAGAAGAACTATGTCAGGCCTCGAGTGAGCAACAGAAACAATTGTCGAGAATATAAAGTTCCAGTATATGCGGCACTTCCCATTCTCGACAATTGACTCAATTTCCCTAGGAGCATTTAGAGGAGCGATATTAAGGTGAATGCCGTAGGAGTGACAGAGATGGTAATAAAGCACTCTTAGTGCCGTATTGTGCCTTTGAATGCAGGTCGTTCCCGCGTGTGTTGGACAACTAGATATTATGCGAGCTAAATGCTCACAAGACCTTCACTGATTCTTCACATTTCTGTGGAAGATACCGTGCATCCTCTTATCGAGGAGCTGTTCACGAAAGTTTTTTTCTTGTGCTTTCTTAATCCGGGCCTTCAGGAGTGAGTACTCGAGATAGATTAGACTTGATGCATTTTGCTCACCCCTAATACTGAAGTCAAGTCCGACTGTTTCAGCAGCCTCCTACGCTGCTTTGTATAGAAATGCTCCTTTGCTCACTTCTTCGTGATTCCTGACCATTTTAAGAAGAGGGTCTCTTCCATATATATATTTTCACTATATATATTTTCCCATGTATCGTGGGAGACGAGAGAAGGGCGAGTCCTATAAAAAGTGCCCCACAAGTTAAAAACTCAGTTGAATTCTGCGGGGCAACTCGCAGAAAACATCCTTAGAAGAGGGTCTCTCTCTTCTGAGTTGATCTCTAATAGACTTGGGAGAAATCCCCTCTCTATTAATTTTCTTAGGAACTAGAGCGTGCTATCGGAGAGGACGAGTGAATATTCGCTCGCACCCTGTTAGTAAAGTGGCTATTTTTCCAGTGTTTCTCTGCGACGTTGTGCATCGAAATGCAATTTATTATTTCAAGGCTTCAAACGCGAATCCATTTTCTGAGGCAGAGACCTCCTAAAAATTTCAAATATAAAATTTATAAAGCAATTTGCTTGAGGCAAATAACCATAAACTATTCTCAACCGACATTGTAAAATTTCACTGTGACTCCAGACGTCACGAGCGAGATAAATTTCTCGGACCCGGGGCCAAGAAGTTGGACGGTGAAATTTTATTGACCCTGCCACTCACCTTAGCTGCTTAGGAGTGGACGAGTGTAAATTAGCTCGAAACCTGTCCAGAAAACGGCTAAGCCTGCGTGCCAGGTAAAAGAAAATAGTTTCTTAAATATTTTGTCAGCCCTCGGTAGAGGCTATTCTGACGTTTCGACCCAAAGTGTCGCCTTGAGATAAACATCTCTCTCGCTCTCAGTAGAGCGCTCTCTTTGTCCCTCTTAGTAGGAGGATAGGAACACCTGTAGTCCGAGGGCGCGTCGACTAAGGTTAGTTACCGCGCGTCAGGTGCATCACCCTTTTATGGTGACACCTCATTGTAATAAAAGCTAATTAACCATTATAGGGCTTAGGATCCCTTTTCACTAAACTTACAAATAATGACTGATTATCATTAAGGCTAGCTACCGTAATAATAAACCCTCACTAGGTCAGTAGGGCTAGTTCCATAAGATCGTTGACCATCTTAAACAGGTGTATTGTTTTATTAAAGGAGAGATTCCTTCGAATACTAGGAAACGAGTTCTAATACTCAGAATTTCAGATTGTGTTTTAACGAATAAACGAATAGCTTAGATAGCTTCTTATTTTTGAATTTTAGAATATAAAATTATGTGAACTTAGAGCACTCACCCCTTTGCATGCTATGATTGCATCAATCCATAAGGTTACAATATATATGTGTATATCAATAATTTTGTTACAGAATGCGTCCTTTTTGTTTCAATCGTAATGCGCCAAGGTTTATTTGAAGCGAGGAAAACTTAATGGTATCCCTGAAGATCCTGAGCTCGTTGATAGAAGCGCCATACAGCACCTTTGCGCTAGAGAGACTTATACATACCTGGGCGTGCCACAGAGCCGCATTAAGGATGTTACATCTATAAAGGATACTCGGCGAAGCAGATACAAACGTCTCATCCGACAGATTTGGTCTTCCGAACTGTCGGCGAAGAACAAAGTATCTGCAACGAACATGCTTGCCATCTCGGTACTACTCTATTCATTTGGAGTAGTTCCATGGCCGAAGAACGAGCTCAGATCCCTTGATATCGGGACAAGAAAGATTATGCACATGAACAAAAGCATGCATCTTATGTCTTCCGTTCCGCGACTGTACATCTCACGCCGTCAAGGGGGTCGCGGAATATTGAGTCTTGAATGTCTTCACAACAGGATTATTCTGGGTACAACACATAGAGTTGCAAATAAAAGAGACCCTCTTCTTAAAATGGTCAGGAATCACGAAGAAGTGGGCAAAGGAGCGTTTCTGTACAAAGTATCGGAGGAGGCTGCTGAAACACTCGGACTTGACTTCAGTGTTAGGGGTGCGCAAAATGCATCAAATCTTATCTATCTCGAGTACTCACCCCTGAAAGCCCGGATTAAGAAAGCACAAGAGAAAAACTTTCGTGAACAGCTCCTCGATAAGAGGATGCACGGTATCTTCTACAGAAATGTGAAGGATCAGTCAATGTCTTGTGAGCTAACGTTTGCTTTCCTTAAATCTCCCGGATTAAAGTCTGGTACGGAGGGTTTCATCTTTGCATTCCAAGACGGTGTCATTTCCACCTTAACATACCGTCGCCACATTTTGAGCCAAGACATTCCCGATGATAGCTGCAGGGCGTGCCATGCACACCCCGAGCATTTAGCTCACATACTATCTAGTTGTCCAACTCACGCGGGAACGACCTACATTCAAAGGCACAATGCGGCACTAAGAGTGCTTTATTACCATCTCTGTCACTCTTACGGACTTTATATTCTCGACAATTGTTTCTGTTGCTCACTTGAGGCCTGACATGGTTCTTCTTGACTACGAGAAGCGAACCATGTTCATTATCGAATTTTCGGCACCAGCTGACAAAAACATCATAACCAAGGAGAATGAAAAGAAAGAGAGGTATCGAGACCTTATAAGGAAGTTGCAACGATTGTACCCGGAATATTCTGTTAAAATAATTGTCCTTATCATCGGCGCTCTTGGAGGTGCCAAGCTTTCACTTGCTAATGGCCTAAAAAGCAACCCTGCGTGTCAACAATATGCTAAAACACTTGCGGGAAAAATGCAGATGGCGGTTGTCCTGGGGTCGCTCCGTGTTCTTAGGGTGCACGAGGCTTTTGCTGGATCGTCGTATTGATTCTTTAACAGAATGTAACCACCTATCTCACGGTCGTGAGACGTGGTTGTGGCTGAAATTTTACCGCGATTTCGCTAGGAGCGGATGCATTTTTCCAGATTAGCACCCGCTCCCAGCGAAATC
>NC_046657.1:96417031-96443979 GCF_010883055.1 Belonocnema kinseyi | reverse complement strand
TTATAAATTTGTCATTAGGACAACCGCAGGATTTTGCCGGGAGCGGGTGCTAATCTGGAAAATTGCACCCGCTCCCAGCGAAATCGCGGTAAAATTTCAGGCACAACCACGTCTCACGACCGTGAGATAGGTGGTTATATATATATTTTTTTTATCTTATTCTTACTTTATATTCAATTATTTACAACTATTTACGTAAAGTCTTATATCTAGTTCTCTATCAAATTTCATGTGATAGCGCAATTTAGGACTTATTAGGAAACGAGTGAGCGAGCGATCGAAAGCGAGAGTGCAAACGAGAGAGAAAAAGAAAGCATGAGAACGCAAACGCAACTTGGTCCACTTATAATATTACATTACCATCACTTACAATGTTCACGCTTCTAATCTAAGCGACTTACGTTTCCTTTTTCTTTCACATTTCTTGCACCTCCAATTTGCCATTTTTTTAACATTCATTCTTTCATTATCTCTCATTCGCTCCTCTAGTACCCTCCAACTCCGTCATCCATTTTTGTCCTAAGCCATACTCTCCTAGAATCTGAACCACATTCTCTCGGCAGCTTCCTTTATTTTCCATTCCTCTCCTACATCCTTCCGATAAATGCTCCTATGTTTCCTCCTCCCATTCACATATTCTACACTTTCTGTTCTCTCTTTTTTTTAATACAACCCCTCCCTGACCTCGTTTTCCAATTTAAATCTGGCCATTTTGGTTCACCTTCTCTCTTCCCATCCATTTCCTAAATACTTTGGTATACCTTTCTTTTTTATCATCTTACACCATTTATTGTATTTTGATTTCTCAATCATCCCCCATATTTCTATTAATTGTCTTTATCTCTAATTTTTTCCAATACTTCATAGTGTACTTCAGTCCCGTCGTCTATGCCTCTAGCATTAAGGAACTCCCTCCTTTCTTCTTCCCATCTCCTTAGATCGATCGCCCTCCCTCTCCTCTCTTCTACCTCCACCAACCACTTTCTTGTCAACTTCCCTCCCTTTCCCACCCTCAGCTTCGTCTCAAATTTTCAAGCCCTCTTTCCCCCTTTACATACTCTCAATATCTTTCCTTGCGTTCCATCTCCCCGTCTATTCTTTCTTCCTTCCCTCTCATTTTCTAAACCTCATTATTTTTGTCTTTTCTACATTTAAATTAAGCTTTTTCCATCTATGTATTTCTTTAATCGTGTAAATAATCCCGCCATCCCTTCTTAATACCCTACCATCAACATTATGTCGTTTGCGTATGCCAGTGCATAAATCTTTTCCTTCCCTATCCTAACTCCTCCCCAACGTTTTCTCCTCATTCTCACTCCTCTCATCAACCAGAAACTATCTCCTACTTGCTCTCCTATCTTAACCCTGCTTTTTGTTTCTGTAAAAATTTCTGATACACTCTTTATTAATCCCTCTCTTATCCCCTTTTTCACCATAATTTTTTCTATTTCGCCTCGGTCGAATGAATCAAACGCAGCCTCTAAGTATGCGAACATTGCTATCATTTCCCCTTTTTGCCCGTTTTAATCCAATTATTTACTAGATAGTTCAGAACATATATGTTGTCCATTAACAATATTCCTTTTCTAAATCCTGTCTGATTCGGTGGCTCTATCTTTTTTCCTCAACTTTTTTGTTCAATCTCTCCGATAAAACAGTTACATATACTTTATACAAAGTTAGCATCAGCGTCACAACCCTATAATCTTTAACCTCCTCTCCTTTGCCTTTCTTCACTATTCGTCTAACTACTCCATCTTTCCATAACTCTGGCCACCCCTCTCCTCTTCATCCTCGATTGCACATTATCCAGGCCTATTTCTCAAGTTCCGTCCCTCCATGTTTCCATTCTACATTTGGAATCTCATCTAAACCAGGGCCTTTCCATTCTTCATTATTCCTAAAACCTGAAATATTTCTTCCCTTGTTATGTCCTCTTCCTCATCTCTTTTTCTACCATATTTTCTTCCCTTCCTAACTTTTCTCTCTAATTCTCCTAGAAAATTAAAAAAAAAAAATTTTTTCATTCTACCATTTCCATATCTTGGTTCACTCTGTTTCTTCTTTTTCTTTCTCTATTTACTACCTTCCATACCTCTACTTCCGTCCTAACCTTCTCCGCCTCTTCCTGAAACCTTTTATTCTCTTCCTCTTTCTTTTGATCACAAAACTCAGTATACTCTTTTTCCCCCATATTTTTCCCAATTACTTTTTTCTTTTATCCACTTTCTGAATTCTTTTCTCCTATCATTTTTTCATCTCCTCGTCCACATTATCCTCTTACATTTGGATATTTCTGATCTTTCTCTAAACTGTTTTTTTCCTTGTCTTGACCCACTATAACTCTGAAAAGTAGTCTCCCTTTTCCTACACTTTTTACCTTTTCTCCCCTTTTATTCATGTTGTTATTACTTCTTTCTCCCTCTAATGTCACTTGTAAGGGAAAGTGATCCAAATCAATATAATCACCTACCTCAAGTTTCTTCACCTTCTCTCTTACCTCATCATCCACTATCGCATAATCAATTACCATTCCCCTTTCACCTCGTCAGCGTGTATATTTTCCTTTCTCATCTCTCTCTATCTTTCCGTTCAAGATAAACCATCCCAACTCCTCCAAGCTCTTTACCAACTTTTTCCCTCCCCATTTAGTACCTTATTTTTGGATCTTATTCCTCTCCCTTCTCCCCATTCACTTCCTTCTCTATCTCCTGTTCTCGCATTAAAATCCCCATCTATTATAAACCTAATCTCTTCTTTATTTTCTTCAATCATTTCTTTCATCTCCTCTGCTTTCTCCTACATATCACCGCTCACATAAACCCCCACTACCTTTCACTTCTCTCCTCCCATCTTGACCTCTTCTATTATTTCTCGCAGAGGTGAAATGACAGATGAATAGAACGAAGTAGGCCTGGTAATACGATCCGCAGGCAGTTGTCCCATTAGTTGCTCAGCTCGCTTTTTCCTATATCGCACGCACCTCATACATTTCCAACTAACTGGGAGTCGTCCACCAAGAATCCGAGATGACCAGCTGAGTGAAAGCAGACTCTCTTGATAGGGTGAATGGTTGCTTAAAAGGTCATGGAGGAGCTGATGCTTGGAATTTTCCACCTAATCGTAAAAGCCCTTCACTATCGATGAAAGGCGTGAGGCGTGCAAGGTAATTAGCACTTGGCAATAAATCACCTTTTGCCCTTACCTTGAACTCCTTTCCGAAGGAATGCAATTGAACTTCTCGTATCTGAAGATTTTTCGCTGCTTCTAATTCCTCAGTTGTGATTGGGGTGTTTGACAGTGATTCTGCCTTTTTCCTGAGGTGAAGAATAAACCGTTTGCAGAGAGCTGTGATTCTCAGGAGTCAAGTTAAGTTTAAGTATTTGTCGAGCAGATCCCAATTAGTGCTAGACGGACTGACAGTGACAGCAGTTGATTGCACAGGATGTTCTTCAAGATGTTGTTCAATGGACAGAGCTTAAAAATTATTAGGCCATGATGAAGAGAAATCTTTAACTCAGTCTGTGCCAGTCTACCAGATACGATGTTAAGATAGTTGCAGTTGAGTCACTCCTCGAGTAGCACAGTCAGAGGAGTTTTCATTACCTAGTATGTAATGACATTTTGCTATGGGAAGAGTTTCTTGAATAAAACACACAAGATTGTAGACAAACTCCTTCCATCGAGATGGATAATTGCTGATCCATGTGTAGGCGAGTGAGGAACCAGTCCAAAGATGAACTGGGACTTTATCAGCATCAAGGGCTTGCACAGTGTGTCGCACCAGCTTTGTGAGAAGGACAGCTGCTAACAGTTCAATTCGAGGAATTGTTAGCCGTTTCAGTAGAGCTACGTTTGTTCTGGAGCAGACAAAGATTGTTTCTACTTTCCCTTTTTGATCGGTGGACCTAATAAACACAAAAGCAGCCAGAGCTTGTTGAGACGCATCGCAGAAACCGTGAATCTCAATAAAACTCCATGATCTCATTCAAAACCCTCAAGGAAAATACATTAATTTGATATCTGGAAGTTGTTGAACAAGCGTCTTCCATTTTTCTGAATACAAACTTGGTAAGGGATCATTCCAGTTAAGTTTTGAGAGACCAAAGTTCTTGAATGAAAATTTTAGCGTTGATGGTTATTCGTGCTAGAAATCCTAAAGGGTCAAAAATTCGAGCAGTAGTAGAAAGCGTGGTTCGTTTTATTATTTTCTTTTATTCTGGAAATGAACACGTAAAGTGGAAAGCGGAAATTTCAATTCATTCCAAAAACGACGACAGTAGCGTGTTCATCAATAGGTACAGAAGCTGGGATAAGTTGTTTATCTGTTGGTACTCCTTCAAGAATCACTGGGTCGTTGCTTATCCACTTCCTAAGAGGAAGATCGCCCGCCAAGCATAAACGATTCACCTGTTGTGCTGTCTTCTGTGCTTTTTCGAATGAATCAGCTTTTCTGAAGACATCAACTACGTATTTACCCTTACTCAAGGTGGCTGTAGCAAGTGGAAACTAAGATCCTTCATCTTCGATGAGCTGCTGCATGGTACGAAGGGCATGAAATGGTGCATACGCTTACCCATACGTCACAGTAGTTAACTGGTATGTGTGAGTTTCATTGAGTCCAGTATTCCAAATAATTATTCGAAGATACCAATCATCTGACTGTATCTTAATTTTCGATACATTTTTTCGATGTCCGAAGTGAACACATAATGAAACAGACGAAATCAGATTAAAACATCGACAAGTTCAGTCTGAAGTTTAACTGTATGCAAAATTTCGTTTAGCGAAGCACCAGTAGAAGACTTTGGCGCATTGAATACCAATCGAAGCTTGATTGTGAGACTGTTCGGACGAAGTACTTCATGATAAGAAAGATAGAAGACTCGGCTTGGTTCAGGACTTCCAGCTTGAACTTTTTTCATGGAATTTATTGTTTTATACTCATTTTTATGAAGAATTGGATCAGCTGCAAGTCTCTTTGATAGTCTTGCTAATATTCGCCGGGCTGCTGATTTTGAGTCAAAAAGCTGATCAATTAATTTTTTTAGTGGAAGTCGGACGACATAACAACCAGTATCTTCTCGATAGTGTGTAGTTTTAAAATGCTGGTTGTACTCTTGATCTTTGGCTAATAGTCTGCTCGAATGACAACGTCAATATGAGCAGATGATTTGAACTCAGAATCTGTGAGCTGAAGACTTTCTAAATGCGGCAAATAAACATTATCACATTTGGTAGCAGAGAAATCTGATGTGAGCTTAGGAAGTAGATGAGCGGTGATCACGCATTCCACTGAGGATTCAAAATAGGGATTTAGTTTGATTGAAAATGAGCTGTACGTTCGTTTAGCCTTCAATGCTCCGATTTCTTTTAGTATTAGGGATTTGGATAACTTCGCTAAATGGAGAAGGTGAATTAATCTCTCAGAGACAAAAGATATTTGAGAACCTGGATCGATAAATGCTTTTCCTTTTATTTGCTCATTCTTGTCGAAAATGACGATGAGTTGAACTGTAGCTATAAGCATTTGCGACGTTGATGGAGCCTGGTAGATAGCAGCACAGTTGGTTGGAACTTTTGATTTTGAAGTCAATCGACCGGGCTGATCGGCTTATCTCGCGATATGAATTATGCAATGTAATGATCAGAGGAAATAAGAAAACACTTGCCGGCGGTAGTCTGATCTCCTGAAATGTAGTGAATCCTGGCTGATTGTTGATTATATTGAGAGCTAGGTATGAGACCTTTCAACGACTTGAAGAGTTAACAATATCGTCATCAAAAATTCGTTGAGTTGCTTCCATGTTGGAGGATCCTTGTATGATCCTAAGTGACGTTCTCAAGCCCTGACAGACTTAAAATCCAATCGTTGAAAGGCGATGAAGAATAGAATCAGTAGTCAGTACTGTGTTCTTTAGCAGACCATCGAATCGACGACATCTTTGAACAGAAGCCAGTCGGACGGGGATCCATCAAACGTGGGAAGATTAAGCTGAGGAAGGTGTGGCCCGTATCCCATCATGGCAGTAAATTCCACGCCTTGAGATCCAGATTGAATCGATAGCGATCTTATTCTGTTATGTCGGATACGTTCAAGTAAATAGCTCATCTTCTCGAGCGCTTTGAGATAGCTTTCGAGCGTTGATCCAAACATGTTTTCCTCGAAGTAGGGATTTTCTAGCAGAATTTTCTTCTCCCTTGTTTTTAGCTGTCTCATCGCGATCTTGATGGCCTTATGATTCAGTCTTTAAAGCCCGTAAATTCCTTCATGGATTCCGTGAATTCCTTAAATTCATAAATTTCGTGCAATCCGTGAATTCAATGAATTCTGACAATTCCGTGTATAATTGAACTGCGTGAGTTCCGTGAAATTCTTGACTTCCATGAATATGCGCGGTATATACTATATATTAACCAAAGTTTTGGCTCCGTCAGAAAATGTCTCTCTTTGCCAGGAACAAGTATCCTAAAAAATCATTTACATTTTTTGCTAATTGTCCGCTTCAACAGATGTTGGGATATCCAGCCTCAAGGATGATATAGAAGTTTCACTGGCTCCTGGAATTGTATTGTTAAATTCCAATACATTTGTGGTACCATACCAATGCCATCATTTGGAAACTACAACATTATAGCGATTGTAGAGTACATTTCCTTAGTTTTTAACTTTTTTGCTCAAATTAGCTCATTAGGGCTACTCATGAATTTTTTTCATTCCTTTCTGCCCTTAAAAATTGTACGCGTGTTACATTGATGGGCCCAAGGAGGTTCTTAACCTATAGGATAGACTATTATACTCTTAGTGCAACAAGTATGTCAGGCCTTGAATGCGGGACAAATGACAAAAGATTGAGTACTCTTACAACCGCATTGCACTTTTAGATGTACTTTGTTCCATACATATACCTTAGTATACCGTAAACCCATTTCAGGTCAAGGTGTTTCCGACAATAGCTGCAACGCTCAATGAAAAAAAATGGTTTAGCAGTCCTAGCTAAACGTTCAGCTGAATTTATTCTTCTAGCAAAATATAGCTGTGTTGCCTACAGTTCTAGCTGTCTTTTCTAAATATCTAGCTGTTTCGGCTGAATTTTTCCATCTAGAAATTATTTAGCTAATTTATGTAGATCATTTCTAGATGTTTTGTTAGCCTAAAACAACTGAATGTTTAGCTAATACAGCTAGAAATTGAGGTACCTCAGCCAAATTTTCTTGGAAGATAAAATCCAGCTAAATATTTAGCTGGGACAGCTAAACCATTTTTTTCAGTGTGTTTCATTTACACCTTGATCACCGTGAACACATGCTATTTTATCTGCTTGTCTTACTTACGCGGGAATCACTTAATCCCCAGACACAAATCAACACTAAGAGTACTTTGTTATTAGTAAAGTTTGTTAGAGTACATAGATAGAGTTAACTGTCGAGAATAAGAGCTGAATATACTGGAACTTATTGTTCTGGAATATTCTTCCTATTGGATATTCGATATCGCCTAAATGCAATAAGCAGGGGATATATATATGCGACACATTGATATTTCCTCAGGTAAAATATTTTTCAAAAAAGTGAAGGTTATTCCTGAAGTAAATTTAAACGAGGAATTCAATGTCAACCTTCATTTTGACCTTGAAGTTGACCTTCATGGCTTTTTGAAGGTCAACTTTGTTTTTTAAAATGGAAACCCACTTTTTTACATCTGCAATCGATAGAGAGGAAAATTCTACGTTCAGGTACGTACCCAAGTCATAGGTCAATTGTAACGTTCAAGGTCAGTTAGAGGGTATTTGAAATTAACGAAGTTTTCCAAGAGGTTAGTGTAATTCCTGAAGTAAATTTCAACGAAAAATTCATCGGTGAGCTCTGTAATGATCTTGGTGATGATCTTCAAGGTTTTTTCAAGGTTTTTTTCAAGAAGTTTACGTTTACGTTTAGCATTACCCAGGAACGACGACGTGGATGTAGTAAATTCTGTTCCCTTTGGGGTGCTTGATTAGCGTGAGTCCCCTTGCCTCTCACGTTTCGGGGTGCTTGATTAGCCTGAGTGCCCTTGCCTCTCACGCTTCAGTGAAGATGTTCGAACTGAAAACCTTGAGCTTCTTGACAAAAAGCTATGCCATTGTAAAAATGAGTTACAGCATTAAGAATCATCTCCCTATCAATCAAAGTAGCCTGTTGCAGAATCCGATTCTGCAATTCGTCTAAGCTTTGCGGTTGCGTTGAGTATACTTTGCTCTTTAAATAACCCAAAAGAAAATAGTCGAGAGGCGTCAGATCAGGAGATCTAGCAGGCTCCGTCCTGCTGGAACCAAATATTTTGAAAATTATCGCCTGTAATCTCCTTTCATCTTGGTAATATTTGGTTGCTGGGAAGCTCTTCATATGCACGGGCATTGAGATTACCATCGATATAGATAGGGCCTATGAATGTATCATTCAAGATACCGGCCCAAACATTAATCTTTTGTGGATATTGTGTGTGACTCTCCAACATCCAATCAGGATTTGTGTCGGACCAATATCTACAATTTTGCCTGGTAACTTCACCTTTTAAAGTGAAAGTAGATTCATCTGAAAATACTGTATTGTACAAGAAAAGAGGATCTCTACAAATTCTGTCCATCATAATTTCACAAAATTCAACCCGACGATCAGGATCGTCTTCATTGTGCTCTTGTACCAGATGAACTTCGTAAGGATGGAAATTAATGCTTTTTAAAATATTTCGCACTGTCTCAGGAGCAACGTCACGCTCATCACTAGCTCGACGTAAACTAAGGTGTGTGTTTTCAACAAATGCTTGGGCTATGTCCGTCTGCATCTCCTCAGATCCTGCAGATTTTGGCCGACCAGTTCTCTGAAAATCCTTGATAGATCCATGATTCATAAAGCGTCTTACTGTTCTTTCCATTGTTGATTTTGAGACAGGATTTAACACTTCTCTATTACGAAAAGTGCGATTAAAAAGCAATTGAACTTGATCATAAGATCGAACTCGATCTCCCCAACCACGCATCATTAATACAGATACCCTCTCTCGTTCCGAAAGTTTAGCTTGCGCCATAATAATCTTTTAGCGAAAGATACTAGGCAGTCTGATAATTCCCTGAAAAATGAAATACGGAGACGTTTTTTTGGCCAAAGTCGGTTTTATTTTACAACATACTCTCCTTTTAGGTCGATACAGCGAGTCCAACGATTTTCTAACTTTTTGATACCGTCCGAAAAGTACTCGATCGGAAGGTCTACAAAATACGCCTCAGTTTCAGCTATGAGCTCGTCATTTGAGTAAAAACGCTTACCGGTGAGCCATCTCTTCAGGTTAGGTAACAAGTAATAGTCGCTGGGGGCCAGGTCTGGTGAATATGGTGGCTGAGGAACCAATTCGAAGCCGATTTCATGCAATTTTGCTTGTGCAACTAAGCATGAATGAACAGGCGCATTGTCGTGATGATAAAGCGGTTTTTTCTTCTTCAAATCCGGTCGTTTTTCGGCGATTTCGATTTTCAATCGTTCCAATAATGATGAATAGTATGCTCCGGTTATGGTTTTACCTTTTTCAAGATAGCCCACGAATATTATGCCATGTACATCCCAAAATACGGAGGCCAAAACCTTTCCGACCCATTGTTGCGTTTTTGGACGCTTCGGAGCACTTTGGCCCGGTGGAACCCACTGTTTTGTCTGTTGCGTTGACTCAGGAGTGCAGTAGTGGATCCAGGTTTCATCCATGGTTATGAATCGGCGCAAAAACTCGATCGGTTTACGCGAAAATAATGCCAAATTCTGCTGGGAAGTTGTCACACGGATTCGTTTTGTTCCACTGTAAACAAAGGCGGCACCCATCGCGCGCAGAGCTTCTTCATGCCCAAAACTGAATGCACGATATTGCTCACACGTTCCAATGATATGCCTACAGCATTAGCTACCTCTCTCAATTTCACTTTGGGATCATTCAACATCATATCATGGATTTTTTCGACATTTTATGGTGTAGTTACCTCTTTTGGGCGCCCATATCGTTCAGCATCAACTGCGCTCGTACGGCTACAACGAAACTCGGTAAACCACTTATGAATCGTTCCAATCGACGGTGCAGAGTCCGGGTAATACTTATCCAGCTTGGCCTTGGTCTCGGATATCGTTATTATATTACTCTTATATTTAACTCATTGTTACTGATAATACCTTGAGAAATAACCACTGGCAGCTTTTTCTGTAATTTTCCAAGATGGACCTACGGCACAACAACTGTCAAGCAACACTCACCCTGCGACGGCAGGCGACTCCAATCGTAATTACAATCCTGTAGCTTTCCAAATAAACACAGTTTCTAAATTATTTTTTTTTATGTGTAAACATCTTAGACCTCGATATGGGGAATCGCGTCAGAGGCGAGTGAAACGATGGCTCGAGAATTAACGCAAGATTCTGACACATCGAATTTTTTGGACTTGGTACAGTATTCTTCTACATATTTATATGCGTATGGAAATGTGAAAGTTATTAACGTTTACCGAAGATGTTTATACATAAATCTGTCTTGGTTCGTAGTTTATGACGCACGTGATGATATGCCTAAAACTTTTGCATAAAATTTCTGAGATATAAAAATGCGATAAGTGCAATATTCTCCATAAGACATACAAATGACTGAAGCAAGAGCTAAAACTATTTTGTTTTGAAAATAAAAACAAGGGTAAATTTATTTGCCTAAAAGAAGTACCGCAACACAGCTGCGACCCCGATCGCTGATCAATCTCTCTAGCGATCAACCCAAGTGAAGGGGCTTACAAAGTTATCATGTGAGACTGCCCACTCGGGCCTATTTGTATCCAAGGTCTTTTGTTTCAGGTGTCGTTCACTCCACTGTCACTATTTTTATAAATTAATTGTCGCCACACTTTTCTGTCCTGGTATACCTCTCTAGCTTCCTTTACGCCCATTAATTTTCTCTTGCAAGCTCTTGTATTTCTATGGCTTCTTATAGTCCAAGAGCTAGCTACATAAAAACGGCTCGAAACGATTCCTAAGATCAGAGCCTGAAAGTTGTAAGTAAAACCCTAGTACATCACTAAATGGCTACTGTGTCGGTGCGAAACGTTTGCGGATGAAAATGCCAGCCGGTTTTCCACGTTGAAAAACTTGCGAAAAAGCTCGAGATGATTTCCACGTAAAAATTGTTTAGAAACATTCTTAAGGTCTCAACTAACAGCGGTAAAGCAATGGCAGAGGTTTAGCCGTATAAAAAACCCTTGGCAGAGGCGATTGAAAAGTGTCGGAAAACTCCCCCGAAAAATCGATACGATTCCCGCGCCCAACTTTTTTCCCAACACTCTTTAGCCCTTAACTAAGAGCTGTGCGTAATGGCAGAAGTTTTGGGTGACAATAAACCCTCGGCAGAGATTAATTAATCGGAATCTGTCAACAAATTTGTTAATACACGATTGTTCGCTAAGTTGCAAGTTGAGGCTAATTTCATGTATGCCATTACAATTATTTTCAAATTCTACCCCAAGTAAAAAAAATTATCACGATACGGTTAAAACTCGCTGAGAAACTCGAATTTTTTACCGCGCGTTCAATTTGAAGCCACTCTCTCGCTTTTCGTAGGCCAGGATACAACGCCTCCCGCAGCGTACGCTGCCGATCGCTTATTATATTCAGTTCATGCGTGATTGTTGACAGTTGACAGTTTCCGATTAATTAATCTCTGCCGAGGGTTTATTGTCATCCAAAACATCTGCCATTACGCACAGCTCTTAGTTAAGGGCTAAAGAATGTTGGGAAAAAAGTTGGGCGCGGGAATCGTATCGATTTTTCGGGGGGGTTTCCGACACTTTTCAATCACCTCTGCCAAGGGTTTTTTGTACGACTAAACCTCCGCCATTGCTTTACCGCTGTTAGTTGAGACCTTAAGAATGTTTCTAAACAATTTTTACGTGGAAATCATTTCGAGCTTTTTCGCAAGTTTTTCAACGTGGAAAACCGGCTGGCATTTTCATCCGCAAACGTTTCACACCGGCAGAGTAGCCATTTAGTGATGTACTAGGGTTTTACTTACAACTTTCAGGCTCTGATCTTAGAAATCGTTTCGAGCCGGTTTTATGTAGCTAGCTCTCCGTCTATTATGACTTTTAGAATTAGGTTCTTATTTGCATATTATAACCATTATTTCCGAGGTCTGACTCTGAGCACACTGCTATTTACTTTACCTAGATATAATTGTTTCGTTAGTCGTTCATCTTCCATTCTCTCAAAATGCCCAAACCATATCAAATCGATAACTTTCTTACCCTCGTTTATGCGCCTATACACGAAGACCCATTTTAATTTATAATCCCAAATATCTTCTAAAATACTTTATCTACGAAGAAATGGTTAGGACAGTGGTTGGACCGGACCGAGAGGGACGTTTGACTGTACCACACATTTTGACCTTGAGGTCAATTTTCAAGGTCAAATGGAGGTAAGACCCTTTTCTTAAATGAGAACGCCTACTTTTGACTACGGCTTTGAAAAGAGCGGGAAATTTCGCGTCAAAAATTACCTGTGGAAACACACGTGCGCAATTCGGTCGGATGCCAGATCTTGACCATTGGCCCAAAGTCGGCCCTGCTATGGTAACCGATCTACGGTAACCAGAGTTGGGCCGATTAAGATGTTTTCAAGCTGCCATGGTCGTACCGACGTTGGCGACGGACGTCGGCAGCGAGCGAAAAGCCGACCGTCGCGTCGGTCCAATTCTCGCCCAACTATGGTACGCCAATTGGATCAATCGTGGCAGATTGGTCGGTACGACCGCAATAATGCGGTCGGTCCGACTCTGGATACAGCAGTCGGATGGTCATAAGTCATCTTGATCAACCCGACGGTCGGTCAAACCTTGGCCCGAATATGAGCAGACCGTCAGATAAACTCTGGTTAATCGTTACAAAAAGACCCGTGAAAGTGCACTCGGCCCGACTGTGGTCCGTCGATGTCACATATGCCTGATAGATCTGCTTTCGGCCACAGTTGATCTGCTCGTATTATTGGGAGGACGAATTAGTGTCTTACTCGTATAGAAATATATAAATATTCAAAATAAACCATTAAAAATTCTTAACCAAAAACAGGAACGTTTAAGGGTAAATATTTATTATTTAGATATCTTACAATATCATAATTAAAAATGTCGAAATGAAACATTCAGAATTATTAATTGAATAATGCTACATATGCAAAATATATCTGTTTTAATTATAATAAAGTAATTTTAAATTCTGCAAAACTTAAGAATTCTAAAAAATCATCGAACACTGAATATTTTCAAAGAATAGCTTCCCAATTTGTCAAGCCTCTTTTCCAATTAATCTATGAAGAAAATACCACAATTTGCTTTAAGAATGTCATGCGAGAGCTAGGCATTCAAAATTAAATTACTTTAAATTTCCTATCTAATAATATTTGAAGTGAATAACCTATATGCACTTTAAATTTAGATTAAATGGTCATCTTTTTTGTGTTTTAAATCAAGTTTTCAATTTCTTATAAATAAATGAATATGACGAATAAAATAGCCATTTTTCCTATGTTCAAATTTCCTAAGTTGTATACAGTAACATTAGCTAATATTCCCCAATATTCTTTAATAAAAAAGCAAAATTATAAAAAAATTATTTGTCGAAAGAATTTTTTCTACGATTTTCCATAAATTTACGTTTTTTAAAGTTATATTGCAAGAACTTTAAATAAAAACAATATAATGATGAAGAAATTTCTTTGTGAAATTATTATTGTTAATATTATAAACAAATACATTTATCAGACACTAGTTTAGATAGGGTTCGAATCCTCGGCGAGTAAGATTTTTTAAAACGATAAAGCGTGCGATTATAAGTGCAAGTAACCGTATGTGTGAATTATGTATTTAATAATGATAAAAAATGAAGTTTATATAATAATTTAAAAAATAACTTATTTTAAATTAATTTTTGTCGAAGGTTAGATGGCTCATATATGGGACCAAATGGCGACCCGACGTGGAGAAGTCAAAGGCGGTTGACCGTTATCATTTAGCTGGTTGTCCTGACCAGTGGCGCACAAAGTTGGATCGACCGTCCGACGGTTGGCCCGACCGTGGGCCGACGGTCAATTCGCACCTGGGAAAATGGGTTTTGTGACCTTGGAAAGGTAAAAAATTAAGGTTAAATGTCAACTGCCAGGGTCACTTGAAGGTCAAGACGATTGTTCTTAGATTGAACTCTGTGCCCGGATGAATTTTTTTTTAGACTTCAGACTGTGGATTGTTATCACCCCCCCCCCCCCCCCCCCCCCCCCCCCCCCCCCAACATAGCCAGACAGTGCCAATGGAGAGCACTTCGAACAGTTACTTCGTGGCTGATTGTAACACTAGTAGTAAGGGTTCAGAGGCAAGTCGAAACGTGAGGGGCAAGGGGAACTCACGACAAGAAAGCATCCCAAAGGAAACAGAACTTACTATGCCCACGCCGTTGTTTCTCGGTAACGCTAAATTTTCTGTTTTTTTGTAACTAGTCACAGAGAAGTTACATTGTCAAAATTTTCATTTTTGTAACTACATAGTCACAGTCTTTACATCTTATCCGAAATGATTATTGATGTCTGGACCTTCAAGTACAGTCAAATGTCCCCCTCGGTCCTGGTCAACCTTTGTCCGAACCATTTCTTCTTAGATAAAGTATTCTAGAAGATATTTGGGATTATAGATTAAAATGGATAACCGCGTGTACAACTCCCCATTTGTTTTTTCGTTACTAGTGAATACCCAGCGGGCAAAAAAATTAAGGATGTCCTAGAGACGTTTTCGGGACATTCCTAAGACGTCTTTTATAAAATGTCTTTTAGTCATCCTAGGAATGTTCTTCAAACCTCTAATGTCAGTACGAAAGATGTCCCGAGAACGTCCATGTCTTTAAGGCGTCCTTAGGTCATCTTTAGGACATTGGACGTCTTGAAGACGTTGATTGGCCTGACATAGGACGTCCTAGGAACGTCCAAGGGACGTTCTTGGGATTTTCATAGTTTTGTGCCCACTGCTTAAGCTACCAAGATATACGTACTTATCAACTCGTTCTATTCTCTCATCATTTAGGATAATGTTGCACATTCTTTTCTTACCTTTTCCTTCAAACACCATAATTTTCGATTTATATACGTTAATTTTTTCTACGAAAGCTACTCCACGTACCCTCACTATCTCGAGATCTGAACCTTCTCCATCGAAGAGGGCCATTCTTAGACACTTGTCCATAAATATAATAAATAGCCATGAGGACCATTGTCTAGCTCTTTGCATAATATTGAAGCAGTCACTTAGTTTCCCATTAACCCTTATACTCGCTTTACAACCTGCAAGTATTTTCTGCATTGCTTGTAGAAGCCATCGATTAACTCCGTACTCCTTTAGGAGTTCCCAAAGTTTACTGCTATACTCTGTTTAGCGGGAGAACAAAATCGGTCACGCAGGTTTTTTTTTTTTAAAGGCGTCAACAAATTTTTTCATCGGTGTACAGCCAATCGCTGTTGAAGGGAGACATCATTTTTTCAAATAGACACCAAGTGCTCTCTGAAATTTGTTATAACCTTAGTTAGGGTCATCACTAAACCATTGCCAGCGGGGGTCCTACACCTACACTTCCCTTTCTCTTTGTATGTGAAAAATTCCTTTCGCGAATTCCATCATTATGTCGACGTTTTAAGGCCCCCAGAGACAGAAAAAATAGTTTTTACGTCGGTGTCTGTCTCTCGTCGTTGCTGTCGTTGTCGTTGTAGTCTGTAAACACGATAAAATTTGAAGGAATTATCCGATTGGATTGCCCGTTGGCACACTTTACAAGAGTATGAAAAAAAGAATTTTTTCAAAATAAAAAAAACAAGCGAAAATAAACATTTTGGGCCAAACAACACACGTTATGAAGAAAAGTCAAGAGAAGGAA
Source organism: Belonocnema kinseyi (assembly GCF_010883055.1). Lineage (NCBI taxonomy): Eukaryota > Metazoa > Arthropoda > Insecta > Hymenoptera > Cynipidae > Belonocnema > Belonocnema kinseyi. The sequence goes on along the minus strand of NC_046657.1, from coordinate 96,428,017 downwards.
ACGTTGCTTTTTGTATGTTTTATGTGAAAACTGACTATCGCTAAATAATCTAAATAAATGTAATATAAGTTTGGTATAAAAGTGTTGAACATAATGCCTGTGCCCGCGCAGTTGCTTTTTGTATGTTTTATGTGAAAACTGACTATCGCTAAATAATCTAAATAAATGTAATATAAGTTTGGTATAAAAGTGTTGAACATAATGCATGTGCCCGCGCAGCGAGCAGATTAAAAAATATATATTACTTACGGTAGTTACGTTCTGTTATGAAAGAGCATTTACATCATTACTCGAATTAACCCGCATTTCCCTGGTATTTTGAAATTAACATGGGGGTTTAAATGCGAAAAGCTCGGTTTTCGATAAAATGGAAGAAAAGTACTTGTTATAAACATTTTGTGAATTTAAGTGTAGTCACTTGATAAGAAATTTCCAAGGAATAATTTCCACTCCATGAGTTTTAATTTTAACCCCCCTATTCCTTTTTTATTTAGGCTGGGAAATTCTCGGAAAATGCATAAAAAATGCAAACTAGCAGGTTTCAATAAAATTCATGCTAAAGACGGTATTTTTTGGAATTTTTTCAACATGCATAATTTGTGATCAATAAATGAAGGATTTCCACGTATTTTTAAATAATTAGGAATTGTTTAAACAATTATCTGTTTGTAGGCACGGTAACTTTAAAAAAATCAATCTATTAGATTGCTCTTTGGTACACTCTTTCAGGGTCAAAAACTGAAGGACAGATTCGTTAGCCCGCTATTTCGGATAAAAATGCAAAAATTCAGAGCAATTTCCTAATCTATTTTTAAGATTAAAAAATTCTATGTAAGGCTATTTGTAATGCTCGTAAACTTGAACAATTTATTCTTACGACTTTTTTCGATCAAACATAAGTTAACAGAGTTAAAGCATTTTCAAAATAAAAAAAAATAAAAAACGAGAATTAACATTTTAAGCCAAAAAAGCACGATTTGAAAAAAAGGCAAGAGAACAGTAACATTGCTTTTTCAAACCCCTACAATATTATCTTAAGGACTTCTTGATTATTTGTGAAAAATCTAAAACTCAAATTTTTATCGTCAAAATGATAATAAAAAATCAAAAATTCCATTTTATCGTCAAAATTTGCAAGATATGAAAAAAATATGATTCATAACAAATATATGCACCCAAAAAATATCTGCAAATTTGTTATGGATCACTTTTTTAGGTCACTTATTTTTTGTTTTACTCGTAAAAAAACAGCATTTAAAGAAAAAAATTGAATTCTCGGACAAAGAACACAAGCTACGAAAAAAAAGTTTACAAAAATTGTTTACCCAAAAAGTAGCAGCAAAAAAGCAGGAAGGCACGCGTGATGCGAATGTACCCATGTAGTGGGCAGATTTTTGTTCCCTGTTAAGCGTGAAAAGTTATTATTGTCTCTAATTAATTACGAAATTAACGGATGTTAGGAGCAAAATTTTTTAAGAATGTTAACAATGAAAAAAATATTTCACTTCTATTTTTCATATTTAAAAAAGTTTGTGAGTTTTTCTTCAAATTTCGCATTGTTTATTATATTTTTTTTTTAATTAGGCTCGAAAAGAAGATTTACTTTTTCTCTTGAATAGCATCCTAGAACGAATATGGGATGGAAAGTATTCTTTGAGTTGTAGGAGGTCGTACACGAGCGCTGGTGCCCCGCGCCAACTAGCTACAGTGTTCCTAGGCGTGCTATTACACCATTAAGCCATTTCTCATTCGGGGTAGGCGTGACTCACTCGGTAGGGGAAAGGGGTAGTGTGTGGAAGGGATAGAAATTTTTTCAGATTGATCCAGAATTCTCGTGCTATTTAAGTAAATAAGACGTTCATTCCGTAACACTGCTCCGACCCAGGTTGCTGATCAATCTCTCTAGCAATCACCCCAAGCGAAGAACTTCACGAAGTCGTTATTTAAGGTTCCCCACTTGGGTCCATTAGTGGCCAAGGTCTTTGGTTTCATACTAGATAAAACTTATTTTTACGTTTACGTGTAACGAATATTTTATTTTCACTCTCACTTAGCTGGAGAACAATTTATTTATTTTCAATATTGAATTTTCAATACGGTTCCATTGTAGGACAACGACAATAATAAAATAATAAACGATTTTGGTGGACGGTTCTGTTTGCCTGTTATATTTCGAAATGGTTTCTGATGGCTCCATTTGCCTCTAATGTTTTGGGGAGTTTTTTGTGTTAATCTCTTTGCCTATAACCACTTGGTAATTTAAAAAGACTCGTCGCTTATGCCACTGCTGAAAACCTTCAATCTCGACGAGGGGCAAATTACTCTCGAATCAGTGTAATTAATGCAAAGAATGACTGTAAATAATGAAGGCGATGCGGAATCATTGTGAGTTTAATGCGAGGTTTAATGTAACTCGTTATTTAGAAAGATCAGTAAGAAGCGTAAAGAAAATAAGGTATTTTCCGTAACTCGAACGCAAATTTAAGGAAGATAATTAAAATAGTGTTCGGAACGTGAATAACGTACGAAATAACGAAAATAGTCTATCGCGCTGCGACCCTTTGCGTATACAAACGAGTCGACGTGAGATCACGCGGCACAATAGTAGATCGACTGCAGAGTATTTCTAATATTTTGAAGGGGAAACACGCGTCAATGAAAAAGCTGTGTGTTAACTGTATGAATTTGTATCTCGTACTATTTTGAAACAGTCAGAGAGTAGCTAGTTAATTATAATCAATTTCGCAAAATCTATAACGTTGAAAAATAAAGCAAAAATCACAACGTTTGCTGTTTATTATATATTGCTTTTATTAATATTATTTATTAATTACTAGTTTTTGTGTATTTGTTAATTTTGATTTTTTTAAATGTAAAAATGGAAACCATCGATCGAATATTCAAATCTTATAAAGTAATAAAAAATTATTGGTGAATAAAAATAAAATGAAAGCGTGTCTAATGTGCGGAAATTTAAGCAAATCCGAGAATCGTCCGAGAACTTGAAAAAGTCCGGGAAAATCCAGGAATTGTCCTGAGTTTTATTTTTGGTGCGGGAAGTGTATTTCATTTCCTCATAATTTATAGTTTTTTTTCTTTTGCCTTTGACCTACTTGCGCTACTTTTTCCTTACTTAAAATTCAAATTTAAAAAATAAAAAATTCACAATTTTGGAAATAAATTGTCACATTGCCATCGAGTAAATTACGTATTAGTTTGGTTGAACATTGTTTCACCTGAAAATTTAATTCTCAAATTTTTCACTGGCAATTTATCTTTTTAAATGCAAAGTCACCTTTTTTGGTAGAAATTAATCTTTCCAGTTGAAAATTTATTTTCTGGTCGAAATTATTATTATTCTAGTTACAAATTCATAATTTTATTTGTAACGCTGTTTGAAAATGTGACTGATTTTTAAATATTGGTTTTCTTTATTATAAAAATTTTTCTTTCGCTGACAATTTGATTACTCCAATTGAACAATTGATTTATTGCCAATTAATTCATTTGCTAATTTGAAAGTTCACCTAAAATTTGGGTGTAATTGGATTTTTATTATTTTGTATTTTTGGATGTGGAAGTGCTAGGTTTACGTTAGGTAGTACCTCCACAAGAAAACTAATTTTTTGAAAAAAGTAGAATCCCAAAAATTGTATATAACGTACAAAAAAAAATTTTTTTTAATACCAAAACTTTGAGCTATCAAGAATTTTGAAATTCAGTTCTGGAGGTGCTAGATTAATGGACCTTCAAAAATATTTATTTGAAATTATAATTATTTCATCGAGCTGGAAGTCAGAATTACTCGCCCTCGTCCGCTAGAAGTCAGATCGCTGCATAGTGCTATCACTGTATTTACACTATGAGTTTACGCGATTTGTAGTATGACGGTTTCAGTTAAAGCGAATAAGGCGAGCGTACATTCTTTTTAATGTCAATAACGTCAGTAAGGTGGACGTTAAATTTTAACGTTTATACTGATCTGATAGTGAGCAGCCCCTCGAATTTCGATTCGACTATGCAAAGACTGTGCCGGGTACATACAAAAATTCTTTGCACCCTCTCCAGAATCGACTCTGAATTTAAAGAAGTATTCGTCATCCCCACAGCATGATATTTTCCCGAAAAGAAAGATCGCAAAGAGATTGCGAAGAGAAGAGCAAATTGACCGTTAAATTGAATAAAAAAGCATTTTTCAAGTAACAGTGTGAGAAGCAAGGAGACTCACACCAACAAGCACTCAAAATCGTTATAGGCAAAAAGATTAACACTAAAAACTCCCCAAAACACGAGAGGCAAGGGGATTCTTCAGAAACCATCTCGAAATGTAACAGGCAAGCAGAACCATCCACCAAAATCATTTATGCTTTTATTACTAATTATATCGTTTTCCTACAGTGGAACCATATACAAAATATAATTAGAAAATATCTAAATCGTTCTCGAACTACATAAAAGTGAGAAGAAAATAAAATATTCGTTACGCGTAAACAGAAAAATAATTTTGATCAATTATTAGAACCACTGAGACACTATAGCACGCCTAGTAGCGCTGTGGCCAGTTGGTGCGGAGCACCCGCGCATACATATGCCTGAATAAAAAAATTAAAAATGCCAAATTTGGAAAAAAATTCAAGAACAATTGAAATTTAGCGTTCGAGATGAATCATTCAAAACTCGGGCCCTTATATCTTAAAGGTCCGTGGTATTAAGTGCGCCCCCTTTACAGAATTTAAAAAGGTCCACTCGCACTACAATCTGGAAGAGTTTGAATAAGATCAGCGATAACAAAATTTTAGCCGGGGACACTTAGCCAATTCTCACAAATTCTCTTACACCATATGTCGCTTGTTATTCAGTATTTGCTTATTTTAAAAGTTATACCCTATATTGTTTGAAGAATTAAATTCAACTGCTCTAGGAATGGAGAATATTTTGGAGAATATTTTCCATTCACAGATTTCATTATTATGCGAGCGTTTTTATTGTTTAAACAATATATGGTAAACGTTCTGAAATAAGGAAATATTAAAAAATAAGCGACAGTGTGTAAGTGATCGAAAAAATTAAACCTTTCTTCACCTTCCCTGTGAAATAAGCACAAAAGTGAATGATTACTAATTGTTTAAAAAATGTACATTGTGTTATTAATCCCAGAATATAAGTTTTTCACATTTTGCAGTGGAAACAATTGTTTCAATAAATTAACATTGTTTAAATAATTACCAAATATTCTTATAAAATATGTTAGTTTTAACATTCGATAATTGTGTCATTAATTCCTGATAATAATAACTTTTTACGACTTTAAGGAGGAGAAATTGTTTAATTAATCACAAAATATGTTAAACTATAAGTACTACTCTTGACTTTCATTAACTTTATATCGTTTATCTCAAAATATAATAACTTTTCACGACTTACAAGAGAAAAACATTTGTTTAAAGAAATAATGATTGTATACACAATTCAACATCAGTTGAAAATACTTAGAGCCCCTTGACTTATCGATCAAAAATGATTTATGATTACAAAATTCCAAAAACTGTCGCCTCTAGCAAGAATTTGATAGAAAACTGCTATGTTGCATTTTTCGTGACACTTTCCGGGCACAATAAAAGAGGTTTGGGGAGTTAACATTCAAAGTTATTAGATTGAAATTATTCCTCAAACATTCGATAAGAGAGTGACTACACTTTAATTCACAAAATGGATTATAAAACAAACAAAAATTGAAAGTCAAATTTTTACATTTATAAATCGGGACCACCCTCATACAATATATATGCCTACTTTCATATACTAACTCCACATCCTGAGGTAGCTACATTATTCAACAATTGAATTTACATAGTTGCTACCTTTTAATCTCTAAAATCATCATGAAATTTAATTCTCTTTTCCAGGAATTCAATCAGGCTCACCAGTCACCAACTCCCTATATCCTCGCATGGTCTTAGCATATACATTATACAGACTTTCAGAAAACAGAATACAAAATTGAGTAAAGTGAGGCGGCACACCCTGAAGGGGCTCAAGAATGAAAAATGAAGTCTAGGAAGTAGGAAGAATGAAGAGAGAAGAGAAAATAGGGGAAACAACGTGGCAACTGGCAGCGTGGAAACGGTGGAAAGGGAATTGTCTCGATTCGCGGCGGAGTCGTTTCAGATTCAATCTTCAGTCCCGGTCTAGAATCGAGTAGTTACGCTTGGACTTCAGCGTCGGAGCAACTGGTCCAGTGCTGTCGTAAGGTCGCGACCACACAAAGCCATAAGGAATGTAATCTCTATGCGAGGCCTCAAATTTCTACCTCTGTGCCGCGCGCAAGTGAGAATATTTATCGAGGTTAGTGCCCATCTAATAGTATTGTACGTTTTCCTATTTTTAGTCCTAACTTCGTCACCTCCAGTTCACACGTTTGTCGTGTCTAACACGTGCGTGTGATATTTGACAGGTCATACCCACATCCACATGTTCTTTTTTCAATTCTTGTTCGCCATTTGTATTCCCGGAAAACCGAAGACATTTTCAAAATTGCACTTTTTTCTCGTTTTCAAGAAAACTTTCAAGTAGAATCGTTACTACTGAGCATTTAGTGTGCACATATTAATCGAACAGAGAAACGTTTTCCATTAAAGGAATTTATTAATAATGAAATGAATATGTGTAATTGGAGTAGATTTCAGGTAATAAAAGCCATTCTTTGAGGAAGAAAGTACTTTTTTCAAATTCAGTATTAAACATCAGTCTTTATTTATCTTATACTAATGTGTCGTTACTTCTTTTTGAATTAAGTTTTGTAATAATTTTAGAATGTTGTAACATGGTGAAATGCACGCAAATTTTTGTGCAAAAATTAGTGGTGAACTTTTTGTAAATTTTTTAACGTAAAACGCAATGTAACTTTTTAATGTGCAGCATATATATTATTTCATGATATATTTAGGATAAATACGGTGTTTCATCGCTTTTTTTATCACTCGTTTTTATGCAAACGTCAGAACGTCCAGGCGCCCTATGAAAAGAAGGCACATTTGGGGGGGGGGGGGAAATACTACCTTAAATTTGAATTTTGATTCTTGTAGTGCTAACATGTAGAACAAAGCCTATATGTTTGCGAGAAAGGTTTCAGAAGCACTGTGTGTGTAAACAAGTATCAAAGATAGCAAAAACAGGTTTTTTTTATTTGTTGCAACTAATCTATATGTATCTAAAATGTAGGTCTTACAAATATCTCCAAATGAAGTTTCTAACATTAATAGTTGTTCATTTTTTTACATGGAAAACAAATAAAAACCATCCGTTTGTATATAATTTTACAAAAAACAACCAGCAGATTTTTAACCAGCACAGAAAGCTAGTCGAAATTTGAAAAAAAAACATCTTGACACATCAATTTGTTGCTGAGATATCGAAAACTGTTTGCAATTTGAACACGTGAATTCAATTCCGGCGCGAGCTTCTGGCATGCCACAGCGGCTTCTCCCACTCCTCCACTGACTGCGTCGATCCTTTTTCGTAAAAACTTTTCCGTGAATCAGATACGCTTATAAAATGTAAATTTCGAAAGCATATTTTCCTGAATTTTAAAGCAATTAGTAGAACTCTTTTTCTATATTTGGTACAATATTAAGCTTTATAAAATGAAAATAGAAGTAGTTATTTCATGTGTTATAAGGAGAAAAATTAACATATTTTTTAAGCCATTTTTATGCAATATAACGGTCAAAATTATTTTGCCGCTAAGTGTACTTGATAGCAGAACTCCTCTAGAGGACACCAAACCCACTTTTTGTTGAAATCCTATCGGCAAAATCTGTAGAAATTCCGTTAAAAAATATAGTCCATTTTTTAATAAAAAATGAGTTTGTATGAAAACTAATTTAAGTAATTTAATTTAAGTTAGATGGTAAGAGACAAATTTTCGGAAAGTTAAAAATTTATTAATTTATCAATGCAATAATTATTATATATTTTAAAAAGGCACTTTCGGGCGGTTTTTATTTCTTTCCAAGTAAACAAATGAACAAATCCTAATGTATGGCACGTTATTTTGTAGATATTCATAAGACTTACATTTTTACTTAAACTATTTTTCTGATAGATATATAGACATATAGGCGTTTGTTCTACATGCTAGGACTACCAGAATTCGAAGTCAAGTTTCGTGTCGTATTTTTTTTCAAATTTCATTATAGAGAGCCTCGCCTAATTTGCACATTTTTTTTTACTTAAATTGTAGTATTTCTTATAATAAAGATACAATTAATTTTTTTATATAAAAATCATTTATTTACATAGTACATAACTTACACAGTAAATATTCTTTATAATTAGTAATTATAATTTGGACCTTTATTAAAAAATTACATTATTTACTTTTCGCGCATGTTCAAATTATCGCACATTTACTTTTTTACGTAGAACTCAGAAACTGAAAAATTTTGTTATAGAAAATGCGTGACATATATATTTCCTTGTGAGACACGTCGTTAACATAGTCTATAAATAGCTTATTGTGTAGTCTTTCTTTTTAAATATTCAGAGGCCATTATTGGTTCTTATACCTACATAAGCCTCATACACCTTTTGCACATTCATTGTTTTTTAAATAATGTAACATAATTTTACGTATAATGTGTACTATACATTATGAAAATCATATATAATAAATATAGCTTATATGCATGCTCATATATTGTTTTAACATATGCAAATAAAAAATCTTGTATTATCATTCTTTGTAGATATTTCCAGATTATTACTTTTGTCTAAAATTTATCATTTTTGTATTTTGTCTCTTTGGTATACATGCAATGATATTACTTATCATGTGCCTAATTTATTATACACTATAGCGTAAATCCGCGGTTCCATTAGGGTGTGGGAGTTGTGGGGCGGGGGCAAAATCGACAATAAGTTCGCCAGTAAAAACATGCCTATAACCTGCTCAGAGACATGATATATTACTGTACAAATTTTCACAATTTTTCGTGCATTGATTATGATTATAGGCTCTGGCCAGTATTATTATGGAATTTTCCGTGAAAAATTGCCTGAAAGTATAGATCTGAGGGTAGTATTATGGAATTTTCCATAATGTTAGCCCCGAATGAGCTGAAAAAGAGGTTAGTTTCATGGAAATTTCCGTGAAGGGGCATTGGAATAGAAATCCATGGTTGTTTTTTGAAGTGAATTAAAAGTAGGAAAAAAACCAAGATCTGTCAACCTATGAAATTCTTGAACCAATTGATGTAATTTGCAGTTACGAATCGCATTGGTTATACCCATTTCGCGGGAATCAGTAAGCACGTGCTCTATAGGTTTGCCAATGTCTCATCGCATTGGCGTAGTCGCTTAGCTACTATATTTAATATAATACTTCAACACGCATATTGTACACGGGAAAAAGTCTTACTTATTTGCAGCTTAATTTTACGAATCTTAATTCAAGCCTTTTTTATGGAGTGAAAATTTAAGCCCCGAATTTTTCATCTTTAAATTAACCCCTAAAAGCCTAAACCTATTTTACGACTTGAAAACAAGAGCCTCTTTCTTAAAAAATGAAATTTTTTTGCTGCCTGATAATTTCTATGAAATTCTGTATTCAAGTTTCATGTACAACATGTAAAAACTTTCGTATCGCTTCATTCACAATTTGTGCATTTTCAGATTTACAGCCCTAATAATCCTGCTCATCCATTCACTTTACGATAAGGACCCTCCAAAACAGCTCTACATTAAAGAAATACAGTTCAATGAAAACCCACAAGACACAGTTTTTGCCGCGATACAACTTGTTCTATTATATAGGTATGAGTCCACATTTTTCCACGTTCAAAAATTTGTTTGAAAAATAGTTTTCGCGAAGAAATGAAAATCGTGGGTTTTTCGCGTCTTTATGTTATAGCTAGATTTCCATCGATCTTTATGATAACCTATGTCAACCATTTGAAAAAAAGATATAAATGCTTTGGTATTTTGACTGTACATACATGAAAAATAAATTTCAATACACCGAACTCTCGCTTTCAGTCACCCCGTTCTCAGCTTTCCTAGAACTGCTGGCTCACGCAGTTTGTCAGGGGAGTAGAGCGAGGACGGCTGCGACATTATATTTATTCCAATTGGAAACGAGTCAGGCGGCCCTCACTGTTTACGTTTCTATTCCTCCGAAATCAGTCCAAGGCCATTTAAAGGTAATCCCCCGACACTTGACTGAAAGCGAGAGTTTGGTGTATATTAATAACAATTAAGGTAAAATTAAATGAAAGATGACTGTGTTGTCTCTTATAATTTACATTATAGATAGTTGTATTTTGGCTTAAATTGTCGGGAAATTTTCGAAAAAAATATATATACACACGAGTGGAAAGGCACAGCATCAAGCCGAAGGCAGAGTCGAGGTAAACCGTACTATATTTTTTGTTATATGTGCAGAGCATCGGCAGTACGCGCAGTATTTTATTTGCACTGTTCGTCAAAGTTTCTTTTCGGTGCCTGTAGGCCAGGGCTCGCCACTTCAAGCAGTTGTTGGCTGCCACGACAAGTGCATGGCTGCCACCAATTTTTTCTGTCATTTTTTTCTTCGTTTTCCAGGAATCGAGCGAAGGGTTACGGCAGGGCTCGCCACTTCAAGCAGGTGTTGGCTGCCACGACAAGTGCATGGCTGCCACAAATTTTTTCTGTCATTTTTTTCTTCGTTTTCCAGGAATCGAGCGAAGGGTTACGGCAGGGCTCGCCACTTCAAGCAGGTGTTGGCTGCCACGACAAGTGTATGGCTGCCACCAATTTTTTCTGTCATTTTTTTCTTCGTTTTCCAGGAATCGAGCGAAGGGTTACGGTCACGCTAAATTACGTCTCGTCTTTGTTCACGCCGGGGGTTCTGAACCTTTTTACTCGAATTTTCAATACATTTAATTTCCAATTTCAATTTTATTTTTAATTGAGAAAGTGAATCAAATTTACCTGAAAATTGAAGCTGTC
>NC_046657.1:96414040-96416931 GCF_010883055.1 Belonocnema kinseyi | reverse complement strand
CATAATCTTGTTTGACTGACCATTTGCACCCACGTAAATACACACGCCCGCTATTTAACGTTCAAATCCGCTAGGCGGCAACACGAGCGCGGCTCACAGCGAGTAGGCGGTGCGTGAAAGAGGTTTTTTTTTGCATGGAGACGTTGAAATTTTTTTAAAAACGATTTTCGATCTTTATTAATTGTTCAATCTGGCTTAAATCACGTGAAATTGTTTCAAACAAATCTGAAATGTTCTCGAAAGTAGCTTGAGCTAAACCTCTGCCTTTTATGTACCTATTGTTCATCTTCGTTCATGTATTCAATTTTATGTATAGTCTGGGTTCATAATAAAGTTCGGTTATTATTATAACAAACTGAACTTTTATTAGTTTTGAAATAATATTGCTATGACCCTCATGGATGTAAGTGTTAGTGCGAAATCACAGCGGGAGTTTATTCAGATGTTTTGACTCAACCTAAAGACCAGAGATACCCTACAATTTATAATTAAACATATAGTACAGACACTAATGACCCTGGCATTTGATGCTGCTGGAAACATTCAAATAATAAAGACTTTTTGCTGCGGGCAGATTTGTACTATTATTGTTGTTTATTGTACCGTTAAGTTTTTATACATATTATATGTAAAAGAAGTAATGTAGAAGCACCTCAACCTGAGCGTCTAAATCTAAAACCTTCCTAAGTTAAATTAATAATAGTGAAGTTATTCAGAAACCCGTATTCAATTGAAATAAATCCTCCGCAATATCAACAAATATTGACCGACATAATGTTTATTTTATTCAAACCATAGCTAGGTTAAATGAGTGCTTCTGATTGGTCGTGTAGCGCCGGGAAATAGGGCAACGATCGACTCGAACGACGTTGTCATGCTCAGGAAAAATAAGGCGCGCAGATGTGCGGAGATTTATAAAAATGGAGAGGGAAATATGGCCACTCACATCCTATTATTCGAATTTTTGTTTTGCATAAATATCGAAAAGCTGAATAGAAAGTCTACATTTGTTTACAACTAAACCTTCCTCAAGCCGCAAGGATTGTTTGCGCCAAGTTTCAGACCGGGAGTTTAACCCTTTAATGGACAACCCTTGATCCCGTTAATTAATACAAGATGTGGAATAGTTCACTTTGATCTAATGCACGCATTATTTTGCGGAATTCTAAGCTCTTTACCTGAAAATTAGGAAAGTCGTAGATAGTATGTCTGAATTGTTTAATACAAAAAATCTGAAAGCTTAAAGTTCTCCGAATCAAAGGATATATGATTGCTTTTATCCTAAAAAAATATTGTCAATAGTTATAGGGCAAAAAACATCCCAAAAACAGGGGTTTCGACCTCCTTTTTCAAGCGTTGAGTTTCACCTGTTCCCACTACGAGCTCGACGTGCAGAAAAATCTGAAAATATGTTCAGATATTATTTTAACGTTCTTGAATGCAATCTTTTTTTTTAATTCTGAAATATTCAAGAATTTATATTTGACGGGGATTTATTTGCAAATACTTTATTTTGAGAACAAATAAAAATAGGAGGCCATTTACTGGCTCCACATGCGAATTTTTGTAATGTGAATACAGTTCAATAATTAAATTTATGATAAAATCGTTCTTACGGAAGAAATATCATTTTGAATATTTCTGACTTTAATCAGTGTTGGCGACTGGAAGGCACAGCAGGACAAGTAGTAGAAAAAATGGTCCTTTGAATGACAGTAGAATTAGATTTTAGGGACACAACTCAGAGTGACCACAGGGATATATCAATTGTATCGTATTCACTTGCATTCACGAATGTAGAAAGAATATCTGGGAATTTTTTCAAAATTTTTTCAACATCGCCCTCGTTTTGGGAGCAGGTAAAAGTCGAAGCTTGAAAAAAGGAGGCCGAAACCCCCGTTTTTTAACATGTTTTACCCTCTAACTGTTAATACAACTTTCAAATTCTTTTTGATAAGAAATTCAGAAATTTTTTTTTGAACGAGTTGCATTCAAAAGAAGTGAAGGATCCAGACTGTAGGTTCATTTGGATTCGTTATAGACTATATAGTTTCATTTTTACCCACAATCACAGTTAAGAATGATACATTCACATGCTTCATAGACGGAACTGATTATCTTTATACTGAATTAAGTCTGAACCATTAAATTTCAAAAGAAAAGAAATTCTTTAGAAGTATAAAAAGATATTTTTAATTGATCTTAATTGTTTTCGTGATTATTATTTACTTTCTTGTTTAACGTAGTTAGTCGCTTCTAAATGCGGATTTGGTTATCATGTATATTGTTTCTATTGACATAGTTTTGGCTCAGTTCCCGTCTTTCCAACGGCGATGAAAGACCAGCTGACTCAAAGTCCCGCGACTTGCGAAGAAATCGAATTAAAAAGAGCAGAATTATTAAGTGTTAATTTGCAAAATAGAAAAACATAACAAATTAACTTTTATCGAGGATGCGATATTAAGAGAGTTTTTTATCATGTGAGATATATTATTTAATTATTTATTACCGTTTTAATTAGGTATGGAATTAATTATAAATTAAACTATTTGTATTCTGACATATTGACCTTCATTTCCTTTATAAATTCATTCGCCATCAGGTGTAGATTTTTATATATGAATTATGATTGAGCGATAAACATTTTAGTGTGCTTTTTCTCAATTCAGTAAAATTAATATATATTTTTTTTGAATATATTATGAAATTTAGAGAGTATCAATATATATTTCGCATATGTTTCGATTCAGTTTGATTTTCTGTACCGGAACCATACCAATTGGCTACCCATCTTACGGTCCTGAGATGTGGCCATAGGTGTGATTTACAGTGATATTTTCATGAACGGCAGTCGCGCTCAGGGGGAACCCTGTGGTGGTTGCCTAATATAA
>NC_046657.1:96411813-96413940 GCF_010883055.1 Belonocnema kinseyi | reverse complement strand
TCATCTATTGGATGCCTGCCCGCGGTTGGTCTTAGTGTCGCCTCTCTTTCTTTGTTGCCGGCTTGTTCTAGCTGTGGTAGAGTAGGCGTTCCGCTTACATATACCCTTTTACGGAGTAGTTCAGCATGATTTCGCAGACGTTGCTGCGAAAAGTGCGATAGCTCCGGGTGTTTCTCGCACCACAAAGCATGCAGCCGTGCCACGTAACCCCGTTCGCGGATCACACTCGCATCGTAGCACTCTAGCAAGTCGTGATTCAGTTGCTCCGTCCACCCAAATGTCACGAGATCCCGCCGATCCATCACATTGAATCCATTTTCAATGGCTCCCCCAGCTCTAGAGTGGTCGGCATTGTTGGCCGACCCATTGTCGGGAGCCCTGCGCGTTCTGTTGTTTTGAACCGCACTTACTACAACTATGTTTGGTGTTGTCACTGTTGTTCCCACGAGAAGCTAGGGAAAGGGGTTCGTCCATCCTTGTAGAACCCCGCATGCAAGGATAAGGCTGCGTACTCTGAGAGATCGCGCGGTATCCCAGAGTCACCGTTCTAGACACCTCACCCAGGTGCCATTCAGCTTTCGGCACGGTCTTCACAGCTCCCCTTGGCAGTTAAATCCTTCGGGACCACCCCTGGACAATTATCCGCGACTGCCTATTAATTTTTGTAACCATATTCAGCAGAAACCCTTGGTACAGGGACCCTCTATCCGCAACCCGAGGACGCGTTCGGTGGCTTTATCATAGGCCCTTCGGTTTGATTCTAGAGGAATCAAAACCGAACTATATATTAATATATAAATATATATATATATATATAATTCATTAATAGATATTGCACAGAAATACAGCGGGGTCATTTTTGTTGCAAGTCATTTGTTATAATTTTTTTTTTCAAAACGAGAATACTTCAAGTGGGAAACTATAACATTTTTCTGTGTTATCAATTCACCTCTTTTCGGCTATTTCGAAATTTGTCACCTATTTCACCTATTTTAGTAAATTGTAACCCTTTTCAACTATTTTGGACAATTTTCATCTCTTTTACCTTTTATTCAATTCATGCTTATTAGTGTCGCAGAATCAGTAGCAGAGTCGTACGTTCTTTTTACTTATTTATTAAAAAGAAAAAATCTTGACAAAGTTATGAATACTCAAATATTATAAACCAGAAGATACATTCTATTAAAAAAAGCTTTTTTCTCGCTGTGATGGGAATCTTTTTTTTAGTATTGTATCATGTGTCGTTTATGTAAAAAGCGTCGCTTATCTTATTTTGGAGAAAAAAAGATGAATGTAGAAAAAGCGAACTCGAATAAAGAACAAAAAGTTAAATACCTGCATTAGTTTTAAAAATAAGATGACATTTTTAAGAAGATTTCTACAACTATTTGATATTATTTTCTAGTCTGTCTTTTTTTTTTACTTTTTTCCACTTCTTTAAGTATACGGAATTATTTCTCGCGTAATTTTTCGCTGGCTGCACCCGAATCCAACAGAGAAAATTATTGTCCATCACGTCAGAATATTATGAAAAATTGGGTAGAAACCTCAAAAAGTCATATTTTGGTCATTTTCGAGAATTCGTGCCGGACGAGTCCGACCAAAGACAATCTGATAAATTTTACAAATAATTCTTTACATTTTATATCATGTAAGAATTAAATCAAATCGAATAATACCAAGATAATTATTATTTCACCGGGAGGTTGAACATTTTAACGATTTATTTGACAAGCTTGCAGAGGTCTGAGATAGACCACTTAATCTATACGTTAATTTACAAAATTGATTTTGTTGTATAGTTTTTTATTTGATAGATACTACTTATTTATTATATATATGTATATAATTAATAAATAATTATTTACAAACGAAAAAAATCTAATTCACGATTTGACTGTTCTTCAAAAATAAATCAAATATAAGAACCAAAAATAGAAGCAGGAAGATAGAACAGTGTCAACTAACTAACGAACAAATACTTTGATCCTGAAAAAAATTGTTCCCACTAAATGTGTATCATTACTTTATTATTATTATTATTACACCATTAAGCCATTTCCCTTTCGGGGTAGGCGTGACTCACTCGGCAGGGGAAAGGAGTAGTGTGTGGATGGGATAGAGATT
>NC_046657.1:96403018-96411713 GCF_010883055.1 Belonocnema kinseyi | reverse complement strand
ACCTTGTCAAAAGCTTTTTCTAGGTCAACAAATGCACAGAAAACTTTTTTTCCTACTCTCAAACTTTTTTCTGTTATTTGCCGTAAGCTGAATATTTGATCCCTTACATAATATTTTAACATCCACAGGGACGACTCAATTCTCAATGACTAATCAGAAGAGAAGCCAAAGTTATCATTTAAGAAACGATTTTAATTGATTTTCTTGACCTTGGAATTAAAAAAAAAATAGTTTGAAAAACAAAAAAAAAGCATTTGAAAGAAATCTTCCTATTGCTACGCGTCTATCATTGGGTGGGGGCAACGTCCCTTGTCCCACTCCACGGATTGAATATCAATGGTAAATCATTAAAATCAATTGCAGTCAAAGATTTTGCATGGTACGGCGTAATACGTGTCTTTAAATCACTTTTACATTACGTCAATGGCAAATCATCGATTATTTACAAGTAATTAGTGCCACACAGTTGACTAATAAATCTAGACTCGTTTCACAGACGCCACTCTGTCGCGCTGTGCTAGTTCCAACTCGCTTAGCCTTAGCCTTCACCTTGATATTTAATCATTTTATATGACCATAAAAAGTAATAGTAAAAAAATGTTTAAGTAATAGCAATGCAGTTTAGAAGGCAAACCGCCTTAAAAATAGGGATGCCAAAGTACGATTGGTATCTTATGAAAGCGTAAGTTTAATTTTAATTTCAAATACTTAAAATTTTTAATTTATCGTTTTTAGTAAAAGAGGATGACTGTTTAAGAGAAATTGTACGAAATTTAAAACTCAAATTGATAAGGCAAACAGGTGAATTGTGCGTACCCAGTTTTAGAAATATGCTCGTTTCATTTTTCCTAGGCAAGGGAATCTTAATTTTTACAAGTCTGTGAAATCTTACGTCAGTTTGCTAGTAAGTAATACCCGCTAGATCAATATTGAACCAAAAAATCAAATTTCTAGCTTGAGGTTATGAAAGTTTCCTTGAAATAGTGAGAATCTTATTTAAAAATGTAAAGAGTGAACAAAATGTATATTCTTTTTCTTAGCCTCAAAATAGTTTCTCACTACGGGCTTTCTTTACACAATCTCAGAATCTGAGAGTGTTTTATGCATGTTGGTGCAATAGAAAAAGCCGCCCATCAACGTTGATGGCGCTGATAGTATGCATGTATATTAATTCCGCTCCCCACTATCAACAGGGCTGTGTAAGTATGTCCGCCCCATTATTACACCGCGATTCAGTATTTACGAGAAAGGTCTCTCCAAGCGCCACCTGGCAGTTTATTGGGGAAATACCATTTTAACCAAGGTCAAAATATATAAAAATACTCTGAAATGTCTCTTTATTAATGTTGAAAGTCATGTTTTAATCTATATGGAGTACTACCACGTCTATTCCAGCCGGTAACCACAATAGAAAATAAAAAAATGAGACAAAAAGTAAAATGCAAAAATGTTATGCGGTTTTTTGTTCAGCAACAACAGAGCAATAAAGTTGCGTGTAGGTGTGCCCATGGTGTGCCCCCGTGTGAAATTGAGTGCTGGCGGTGGCTCCTGGCGACTGCACTCACTCATCACGCGGGTACACATCTACACGTAACTTTGTTGCTCTGTAGTTGCTAAACAAAGCACCGTAGAACATTATTGCATTTGACTTTTCGTCTTTTGTTTTTATTTTCTATTCTTGGTTGCCAGTTGGCACAGAGGTGTTGAGATAATCTGTATATAGTAGATGAATGAAATATTGTTTATTTTTTAAACAATTTTTTCCCTTTTTTCAGAGAACGTAAGACTCGACTGAGTGTAGAGGCAACTTCTAGTCAGAAGGTGCCGCAGACTGAGCGAGGGTACCTGTAATCGATGGGTTGAGAACGCGAAAGTGTGTTCTTTTTTTCAAAACCAAGGTGCGTAGCTTACCGATGAGCCATGCTGAAGGTGGTAGGCGCCTCGTGGCTGCAGACTCGCATTTCCACCTACCTACTCGTCACCGTTGCCGTCCTCGGCATCGGAGCCATCATTTTTGGCGAGTTTGGACAGTGAGTTTATTTTTAAAAATGTTTTAATTACAAACAAAAAAATCATTTGCGGAAAACTAGAGGATTGCTTGAAAAGTTTTTTTCTTGTCCTCGATCATCCAATAGATGAAGTTTAGGGCTATCTTCTTTTTGAGAGTCGCTAGTCCACTATGTGAAGCACCCGTAAGATGGAAACATTTCAGGGTGCGAGTCCGGTTAGATTTATTTATTTTTTTTTATTTTTAAAATTTTAAAGGTAATATTTAATAAGGACAGTGAGATTGATTAAAATTAAAATTGATTCACAGTTATTTGTATGGTTCCCGTAGTAGGAGGCGCGGATATATGAGACAAAGATCTCCTTTATTCAAGACTAAGGTCACAGGTCCGACAATACTAGAAGTTTAGTAAACTTGGCGTGCGTTCAAAGATTGTGAAGTATCAAATAACCCTGACCGCCCAACATGCAGACTCAAGTTCGCAAAAGTTGCGAATCTGAAGTCCGGAATTTCGTGTTGTTATCTTCCTTACGTGCACTTTGTCTTGCATTTTTTTTTATTTTTTCCTCATTTGTATCTAAATGTAAAAGTATTTATATGGATAAAAACGAAATAATTCACTAGCTATTTAAAGCATAAAACATTCAATAATAATTCATTTTTTTCAAAAGAGAGAAAATATGAGTTCACGATTGAGGTTTTTTAGAACTAAAAGCAACTTATGGCATGTTTTTATACAATAACTTTGATATTTTATATTCCAAATTCAAAATAGCTATTTGACTCAGGTTACAAAATCTTGTACTTTTTTTAATTTATTAAAAAATTAATTAAAAATTAATTGTATTAAAAATTCAGAAGATTTGAACTTGATGTAACACATATAGAATGGGTTAATGTCCCAGGTTAGGGTTAGGCTTGAATGAAGATACTGGTCAACGTGCGAGCTTTTATTTCGTCTCGTCGAGTTTTGATCCGTCTGGTTGATAACACACACTAGTATTTCTAACACGTGCCACGCAACAAGATAATTTCTGCTATTGATTAACTTGGGTCCTCGCACTAATCCAAAATTGAATGCGAAAGAATAATTTTTTGGTAATTTTTTTACCATTGATATTTAACAAATTAATTTAAATAAGGCCAGAAAAAAAATGTTTTAAGTCCTAATCTAAGGTTATGAGAAAGTGTTAAAAATTTAATTTGCTAGGAAACTGTTTTAATTGCTAGAGAGTTTAGAGAAAACCTTACACAATATGATTTACAGAAATTCCTCTAATTACAACTAGAAAATTTCAGTAAATTCAATATGAATGGCATATTTTTTTAATTTATATACCATTCTGTAAAACTAGCAGATTATTTTTATTATTCAGAAAATGTGATACGAATTTGAGGCATTTTAAACACTATTCATCAAGGTATAATTAAATTGGTATATTTGAATTTTATTTGAATTTTGTATAAGATTTCATTTATCACAATTTTTGGGCTAACTTGTCACATAAATGTATGAAATGAGTTTATTTTTATATCGAATCTTTGTTTTCTAAATTCATGGGTAAGCAAAATGCAATATTTATGCGCAGAACGATTCAAGATCTATAATGTAACGTTTTGATTAATCAAGCCAGGCATATAAATGAGTATTTCAATTTATAATTAAGAGCAATAAAAGTAACTTTATTGTTAAATAACAGTTAAAAATTAAATGTTCACAATAAATGAAAAAATGTTATTTTTGAATCGTTTAATTGCATTAATTAAAAATAAATCTAAATAATTATGTTCTTTTAAGAACCAAAATATCACAAATGGTTAATTTTTGCATGTTGTATTTTAAAATTGAGCTTAAATTTTTTTTTAATTGTTCATAAATCGCTATTTTATGGTTACGGCTAAAAAGAGTTCAAATTTTTGAATGAACAAATAAAAATTTAACCTTGGGAGTAAGGTTTGTTTTTGAAAAATAACTATTTCAATTTCAATAACGCAATTATAATATTGATTTTTTTAACTGTTGTAAAAGTAAAATTTTTGATTGATTTTTGACAATAAAGTTACTTTTGCTCATGTTAAATACAAATTGTAATACTGCTGAATATGTCTGCCTTTGGTTAAATAAAATGTTACAATAATAAATTTTATATTCTTCGTAATATTCTTTAGTAACATTCTTTTCATTGAGTTTTTCAAAATTACCCAATCAGCATTGCTCAAAAGCGACAACAATGCTTTCGACATTTTCGTGACACATCAGAAATAAATATTTGCTTTATAAGAATTTTAATTTATAAGATACATTTTTAAACATTTTTTTCCAGTGTTGAATACGATGGAACGTACTCGGCAACCGCCTTCTGGAAACGTAACGTACACCAAATTGACTTCTGGGGACAAGGAAACGATTTGACAACTATACCTTTGGGTGCTGCACGTGCTTATTACAAAACGGGAATTTCGGAGACAGGGTAAGCTTGAAAACCTCTTAAAATAAAGCTTTTTTAAAATTAAAAGCAGGATGTCTATCCTACCTGGAAAATCTCGAATTATCAGGGAATTATTCTATATCTGGAAAAGCATGGAAATTTCCAAGATTTTATTTTTAATTTAGGGAAATTTTCGAGAGCGTGCTGCGATTTTAAAAATTTCAATATTACATTTAATAACAATGATTCTTTATTTGTAAAAATAGCTTTATATAACTGTATTGAACTATTTTGTTGAAAATTCGGTCTTTTGTTTGAAATCATCTTTTAAAATGAAAATTCAACTATTTTTTTTTAATTGGAAGTTCATGGATTTTGTTGTTTGTTTTTTGTTGTTGTTGAAAATTGACTTTTTTACTGAAAATTTAACTATTCAATATTTTTTATAGTTACAGAATTATCTTTTTTAGTTGAATGTTTGGATTTTTTTGGTAGAAATTATTCTTTTGGGTAGGAAATTAATTTTTTATTGGAAATTTAATGATTCTAGTTAAATACTCATAATTTTAGTTGAAAATACATTTTTTTGGTTTCAAATTCATTACTTTGTTTCAAAATGTGACTATTAAAAAAAATTAGTGTCGTTTTTGTTGCAAATTAGTTTTTTTTCAAACCGGAAAATGCAACTATTCTAATTGAAAATTACATCATATTAGTTGAAAATTCCACTCTTTGGTTAAATATTAATTTTTAACTTGAAATTTAACTATTGAATTGTTGACTGAAGATTCATCTTTTTAATTTAAAATTCATTTATTTTCTCTCAAATTTGTCTTATTTGGTATTTGGTTTTTTGTCTACTGGTCTAAAATCAATATTTGATTACTATTAATTTAGATTTCTAAATTGTGAAAAAATTGCTCTCAAGCTCCTCTGGGATCCAAACCCAGGTCTTTCAGATGGCCGGGTTGATTCCAAAAAATATTGATTTTAGATCAGTAGACAAAATTTTAATATTCATAATTTTAGTTGAAAGTTCATCTTCTTGGTTGAAAATAAAACTACTTAGTTCAAAATTGAACTCTTTTCCCAAAAATGTATCTTTCTTTAAAATCCATCTATTCCAGGTGAAGATTTATAATTTTAGTTGGTAATTCATTCGTTTGGTTAAAAATGTTACTTTTTGGTTGGAAATTGGTCATTTGAAGTTCAAATCCAACTTTTTGTTGAAAATTCATATATTTTTTTGAAAAATCGTCTTCCTAGTAAATTAATCTTTGTTCGAAAATTAATCGTCTTCTTTGAAAATTCATTTTTTTGCCTAAAAATTCAAGTATTGCAATTAAATATTGATCATTTTAGTAATTAATTCATCTTTCTGGTGGAAAAAAGTGCATAGTTAAAAGTTTAATTAGATTTGTTTAAAAAATAAATCGTTTTTTAAAATAATTTCTAAACTGAAAATTTAACTCTTCTATTTTTGTTTAAAAATTTTACTTTTTGATTGGAAATTGGTCTTTTCTAGTTAAAATCCAACTTTTTTGTTGAAAATTCATATATTTTTTTGGAAAATCGTCTTCCCAGAAAATTAATCTCTGGAAATTCATTTTTTCACTTAGAAATTTAAGTATTGTAATTAAATATTGATCATTTTAGTAGTTTATTCATCTCTGAAAATTCATCTGTTTGATTGAGAATTAATACATTTTTGTTTTTGAAAAATTGTCTTTCTAGTAAAAAATGAATGTTTTCGCTTGAAAATTCTAATACTTGCTAAAAAATTCATTTATCTTTTTAAAAATCAAAATTTACACTTGAGAAGTCAGGAATTTGAAGAGGTTTATATTGAATTGAATATAATACCCACACTATTTTATCTAAATATACGCCGAATTTGAAGTATAAGTAGATAAAATAAAAATTTGTTTGAATTTGTATTCAAATTTATGGACTTAAGAAAAAATTCAAGAATTGACTAATTATGTTTTTGGTATTATTTAATTATTTAATTCATGTAGCGTGCTAAAATATTTAAGAATATCTTTTAATATCAATTAAATTTCTCGAAACTAAAAAAAAAAAACAAATTATTGAAAATAAATTCGCGGGAAATTATACCTGAAATAAAACCTGGAATTGTCAGGGAATTTTTGTTCAGGATTTGAGTAGACACCCTGATAAGTAGTCGAAAATTACCGGTACATAATAAAATAGAAAAATTGTTGTATTCTATTAACATTGATGAAAACACGAACATTCTGCACTGTGTTTTGAGTCACTGGGCGAGTAGCTGAAGTGGTCGCTAAAGTTTCTGGTGAAAATCTTGCACTTTGAGATTCGAGCCACCCCGGAAATAACATATTTTTACTTTAAAAAAAAGGAATTTCAGCATTTTTAGTGTAGCTTACTATAATTTAAATTCATAATGCTAATTACTTACAGTTTCTGATTTACTTGAATTTTAAAATTGATTTAAGATGGTCCATCATAGAGATAGAAACCTCGCCAGATTATCCGGACGAGGTTCAAGCATACGCCGCTGGACTCTTGGAAGGAAGTTTGACCTGGCAGTTGATTCACCACCAGTGGCACAACACGGTCAGGGCAGCTTGTGCTCCAAGAGCGGCGCTTTGTAAAAAAATGCGCAAATATTTGCGTGAGAACACCGAGAAGGCTCTCGAAAATGCCCAACTTTTACAAAAAGAAGATCCGTATTGGCACATGGTAATCAAGTTCTCTAACTAAAATATAATCAGCGAATATTACATTTGTTTTGTGGCAATTGTTTCATTGAAAATTCGTATTTTTGTGTTGAAAAGTCAATTAAAATCTTTTTGGATGAAAATTTAACTCTTTTTTGTTTGAAAATTTTTTCTTTTTGATTTAAAAATTCATCTGTTTTAGCAGAAATGACATATTTCTTGGATAAACATGCAACTTGTTCGTTAAAAAATTCCACTATTTTGTTAAAAAGTCATACTTTTTGGTTAAAAATTCTGCTGTTTTGTTGGAAATTTAACTATATCGTAGACAAAAATGTTTGTCTGTTCAAATTTAATATTTTGGTGTTAAAGAGAGAACCGACATCTTTTCTGATTGAAAATTCAACAATTAAATTTTTTTAAATTAAAAAATGCATCTTTAATAAGAAATCTCATCTCTCTTGGATAAAAATGCAACTGTTTGGTTAAAATTTATTATTATTATTATAACGTAGACAATTTGTTTTTGTGTAAAATTTATATTTTGTTATTAAAAAATAAACTGAAGTCTTTTCTGGGTGAAATTCATTTCAACTTTTTAAAAATGTGTCGTTTTTTATTAAGAATTTCTCTGTTTTAGTACAAATTTAATCTTTCTTGGATAAAAATGTAACTATTTGGTAGAGCATTCAGCTTTTTTTTAATTCATCCTTTATGGTTGACAAAATTCGTCTTTTTCAATTAAAATTTTTTTTTTCGTAGAAGCTGATATTTTGTTCAAAAATTCATATGTTGATCTTTAAATGTTAAGTGAAATCCTTTTTGAATGAAAATTTAACTATTTTAATTTTTTTAAATAAAAATTCACCTGTTTGGTAGAGAATTCAACAATTTGATGATTAATTCATCCTTTTTGGTTATAAATTCGTATTTTTGTAATGAACATTCACCTTTTTTCGTAGAGACTTATTTCTTATTTAAAAATTGATATTTTGAACAGAAAATTCAACTATTATTTTGAAAACTTATGTTTGTAAATAATTTGAAATAATTATAATAATTTTTTTGTTGAAGATTTCTATTTTTAGTTGAAAATTCATCTCTGGTTTAAAGTTCAAATATTTTGTTGAAAATCAACCTTTTTTAATTGAAATAGTTATTTGTTGAATATTCGTCTTTTTGGTTTATAAATTCTTTTAAAAAAAATAAATCAATTTCATCTTTTTTATGGAAATATAAACTATATGACACTTTTTTGTTGGGAATTTATCTTTTTATGTTAAAAATCCAACTATTATGTTTAAAGTTTAATTATTTTGTTGAAAATTTCAAATATTTCGTTAGAAACCCATCTTTTATTGTAGAATGAACATTTTTTGGTTTAAAATAAATTAATAAATTTGAAAATTTTGAATTTGTATCTGAAATACTGTTTTATTCCGTTTATAAAAGATTATACAGTCTGTCAAGTTAAAGCGTGGGTGGGTTTACTCGCAGTCGGTAAGGTGTATCGACATGATTTTGGTGTCAAAATATTAAGAAGAGCTCCCTCTTTC
>NC_046657.1:96397662-96402918 GCF_010883055.1 Belonocnema kinseyi | reverse complement strand
TTTTGCTCGACACCTTGACAAATGTAATTCCATGTAGAAACATGCGTTTAAATAAAATATTTTACCAAAAAAGTTACCCACGCTTTAAGTTGACAGACTGTATGTTAAAAGTATTACAAGATTAAAATGCTGGTATTTGAATATTAAGGATCAAGTAAAATGAAAAATTAGTCAGGGAAGAATCAGGGAATTTTGAAAGTGAAGTTCTCGGACACCCTGCCTAATTCTACTAGCAATAACTAGTAAAACATTTCTGGAAACTAAAAATTACGTACAGTAATAGGGGATTTTGAATCGACATCTTGAATAGTTTTCGAGGTACATTGAAACTCTTCTATAACGCCGATTTTGGGGCTGACGTTAGGTGGGAACTAACTCATTATAGCCCGCTCTGCTTTTTTTGTTCACGCCTGAGTGCCCGCTTGAGTGACAACCACAGACCCCGCGCATCCCGCGCAGCTCCTGTTATACCTACCTGCGGTGCGGTGGCGATTCTCGGAAGGGCTATTGAAGGATTCCTCTGTATCGATATTTTATTTGTGTGAATTAAATAAAATTCAATAACGTAACATAAAGCTTATAATTAGCTATATTGTGAATTCTATAAATTTAAATATTTGTTTGTTTAAAGGTAAATTTGTTTTACCACCAACTGAAAGGTTTGGAGGCCGGCTGGAGATTTGCGGTCCGTCGCAGTCGACAATCAGTAGACATAGAATCGGATGATTTTCTCTGGTTGGCTATGGCTTCCGATTTGCCTGACCTTGAAAGAGCTAATAACGGATCGAAAAATCTAGCAGGGTCTCATGGTATGATTTTCCTCAAAGCATTGCATCGTGAACATTTTGAGCCTCTTATCGCAATGGCGCACAACACCGGGGCACCGTAAGCAGTTTTTAAAATTATAAACAATATTATTAATAAACGATAGCGCTAATGATAAATTTCTTTAATTCCATGCCGCTCAAGATTTTGAAGAAACCCGAAAAACATAAGTAAAAATTAATTTTCTTAAAGTTGGTACTCAATTACGATTGCAGCGCCATCTGGCAATTAAAATAAAAGAACTAGAAATCTACTTTGTTTATTCCTTCTAGCTTTAGTCTCTTTTTTGTGTATCCCAGATGACGCTATAATCCAAAACAAGTATTAGACTTTCAATTTAATTGAACTTTGAATTCAAATTTTCATTTACTATTACCGTTTTTTAACTATTAAATATTTTATTAAAAATCTTACTATAATTTTTTTAATAGTTACAACAGAATGCTGAGACTACTCAAAAGGTACAATTTTGGTTATCACGTTTCACCAAAGAAAAATGCCAACTTGGTTCCGGGTCGTACAATCGTCATGTCATCATATCCTGGAGTTTTATCATCACAAGACGAGAGTTACGAAATAAGTGAAAACAACAGAGAGATGATAGTAGCAGGAACGCCTTTAACAATCAACAATCGCAGCTTATGGAATCGTCTCAGTTCAAAAGAACATGTAAGCTGCGATAAAATTGCGGTCTTGTATCAATTTTTATAGATTTAATAGAAAAAATAAAAATCGAGACAGTACAGTTTTATTCTTTTTGCTTTCTAGGTTATGTCGCCAGCAACCATCATGGCAGCAAATCGACTCTCCACTAATGGCGGTGACTGGTCTAACATCATGGCTCATAAGAATAGTGGGACTGCTAATCGTCAGTGGGTGACTTTGGAGCCTCGAACCAATAGCGTGAGGTTATTTGAACAAATCCCAGGAGTTACGGAGTCGGTTGACTATTCTAAACAGTTCTTGGAAAAGGGATTCCTGGTTTGCACAGGCGTGCCAATTTTGCAGGGTATAAAGGACTCAGCTAATTTTGAACTCGAGGATGCCATCACGAGGAGTGTTCAGGTAATAACTTCAAATTGAACTCTATAGCTATTCAAATATTAATAATAAGAAAGAACATTAATTCGCGCAATTATGTAATATAATAATTAGTTCGCGCAAACGAACCTCTGATTCGCGGATTGTTAGACTAGATGCCCTATCTAGTTCCATCTAATCTGAAAAGATTACATCTAATCTAGCCTGAAAAGACGTCAAGAATTTCTGTTATTTTCTAATGATAATATAGATTCCTTGAAAAATATGAATACGTAACACCTGACAAAATAATGCGTGTATTTCAGAGAAAAGATTCTCTTTTCGACTTCTCTAGAAGCTTACGGGAAAAGCACCCGACCGGCATTCGGGAGTTCTGTGATTCGATTCCCAGGGAAGTCAAGTAAAAGATCTTTATTCAGAAAAAAATTAATAAGAAATATTTTTAATTCATTGCAGTATCTAGTCTGAAAAGACGTTAATAATTTCTGTTATGCTATGATAATAATAGATTCCTTGAAAAATAAATCCAAGTCGACTCCGCGAAATCAGAGCGTCAATCCGACCCTAAGTCTGACTCTAAATCTGTTCTTAAATCATGTTTTGATTTCACGGCCTTAAGTACAATCGGATTTAGGGTCAGATATTTTAAATAGGGCAGAAACTTGTTCAGAATACTATGCATGAACCGGAATAAGAACTTATCGACTAGGGTTCGCGAGCGTTTCGGCTTTCGCTAGTGAATTAGAACTACAAGAAAATAAATGGATGGCAACTTTATTGATGTAAGTGACGTGAATTTTTGTTATGACTCCCTGTATAGGGACCCTATATGCGAAATTATACACTGGATACGTTGCAGATACCATAACAGAATGATGTACAGTTTCCTTCGCCAAATTCCTGCACAGAAAACGTTAAGATTTTCTGTACGAGTTCGTGAGTGCGAATCTGTACATCTGAATACATCTGACCAAAATTCTAATGTTGCAGGCGGAAAAGCTTCAGGAAAACATCAAAACAGTCGAAGGCGTGAGGAGGTTAATGCGGGGATGCAGGCACAAGGATGAGTCCACCACGCATGAAAAGGAAAATTCAAATTTGCATTCAAATTTAGACCAGCAACAGACCTTCGCCTATAGGGGTGACCTTGAAAAGTCGCCTCGACCTGTCGGGGTCATTGATACGAAAATCTTCTTATCTGACTTTGAAGGATTTGAGACGATCGAGGCAACATCTGGACCCGCTTGTTCAAAAACAGCCGGGTCCTTTGATTGGTCGAATTCATTCCCAAATATATCACACATTGGACAACCTGCTATCTTCAAATTTGACAGCGTTACCCCTGTGTGGGTTTGGGTTTAAGCTGAAAAGAATTTTCACTTCTTGAAATCTCACTAGTTACAAATTTTAGTTAAAAATTCCACCACTTTAATGAGCAACAGCTTTTTTAATTAGAGAAATTAAAAAAAAATTTATTAGTCAAATTTTATCACCCGTATCTATTTTCTTACCTCAAACTTCAATAGCTTTTATCTTGATAAATAGTTTCTTTAATAACGATCCAACGTCTTTGCAGTCTTACTTCAATTTTCGGACTCTCGAAAATCTGAATTTCAAAACTGATGATCGCTTATTGTTGAAAAGATTCAAGTATACAAGTTTGAGGTGAGAGTTCGCAATTACAAGAAAGAGTTAATTTAATAGGGCATTAAATAAATATGAATTTATCATCTGTAGTCGTTTCTCTTTTAATAAATTTTGAAACAACTGAGGGGTTTAAAAATATCTCTGTTATGAGAGATTTCTTTTGAGATCTCTTTTTAAGAATAGAATTTTCTTATGTTGTCTCGGACCTATGGATCAATTTTAATTGCACAATTCCAGTTTTATGGAATGTTTTTGTGATTATTGTCAGTTCAGGTTTTGAAAGGTTTTTTTATGTAACCTTGAAATTCGTTTTTAGATCTGAATATTTAAATCTGACGTAGCTGGCTCATATGTTAGCCACCTGTGGTGTATTTTATCAAAAATAAAAATTGTCTGAAAATGAATCTGTTTTTTATTTGCAAGTATGTATTTCCTCTAGCTTTCTAATTGAAGAGTCAGCGGTCTAAACCTGTTATCTGAGGTTTTAGAATTTTTTACGATGAAGAAAAATAGTTTTGCGGATCTATGCTAGATACCAAAACGCGATTTTCGAAAATCCATTTTAAAAACACTAAAAGGAATTTTTCCGTTTCGTTTACAGGATATTAACTGCACATCAAAAATGTTCAAGAAAGTACCAAAAAAGTGAATTAAAAAAAATGTTAGTTACCAAGTTTAGACCGTAGAATTTTCAATTAAGTTTCCATTTCGAAATGTCCGCTTAGTGAAGGTTGATATTAGGTATCTTCATTTCATCGCCAGCTACATTCACTTCGGCGAATGCTGAGGGGGAAATAATTACACCAAATGCATGGAACGAAACTTTATTTTAGTAATATCTTCGTAATAAATAATATATCCACGATCATATACGGGGCATTATTCCTGAATTGCCCCCACTTTAAAAGCAATGTCTTCCGATTGCCTTCAAATTTTCCGAGTTTTTTTGCCTATATGATAGTAGTATACCCACCAATTTATAGACATTTACTACTACCTCCCCTCGAACTACAGGGGGTGAAATTTGTGTCCCCCGAGTAAAGCGGGTATTTTAAAATGCTCATAACTTCCTTTCTACAAATGATAATTGAATTTTCTATGTGTGATTCCTACAGGGGTTTTATGCTCTTTCATTCTGTAAAATATATTGTTTTTAATTTTTATAAACAAATTTCCATTTTAAATGTTTTTGTTGAACATTTTCTACTCTTCGGGCAGTTTTTACTTTTTTTTTAAGTATTCTTAATGTAGTTAGACAAGGATGCGTTATGTCTTCATGGCTATTTATATTATTTATGGACAAGTGTTTAAGAATCGCTCTCTTCGACGAAGAGGGTGTGGATCTCGAAACAGTAAGGGTACGTGGGTTAGCGTTCGCAGATGATAAGGTTGTTATGGCAGAGTCTATCGAAGACTTACAAAGATTGTTGAATAAACTAGATGCAAGCATGAAGAGCATGGGCCTCAAAATTAACACAAATAAAACAAAAACTATGGTGTTCGAAGGAAAGAGTGAGAAAACACTATGCAATATTTGATTAAATGATGAGAGAATTGTACAAGTTGATAAGTTCGTATACCTTGGTAGCTTATTTACTAGGGACAGGAAGATAGATAAGGAATTAGATAGACGAATAAATGAAGGTACGAGGGTAGTTCAATAAGTCCTTAGAATGACCAACAGATGGCGCGCGAATCGCTCCAAATCATCTGTTTTCAGTCAGCACCACTCCTGACTAGATA
>NC_046657.1:96389957-96397562 GCF_010883055.1 Belonocnema kinseyi | reverse complement strand
AGAGATTGATCAGCAACCTGGGTCGGAGCAGTGTTGCGGAACGAACGTGTTATTTACTTAAATAGCACGAGAATTCTGGATCAATCTGAAAAATCTCTACCCGTTCCACACACTACTCCTTTCCCCTACCGAGTGAGTCACGCCTACCCCGAAAGGGAAATGGCTTAATGGTGTAATAATAATAATGGTGGTTCGGAACCCACCTTAAGCTTTAGGTCCCCCCATCGTGTACTTGACTGCAACCCAGGCCGTCAATGATGGGGTAAAAACCAGGCTTTGTCCAATATGTCTAGGCAGACTGCTCTCATCAGATCACTTGATTGCATTATAAAAATGCGTCCGTGACTGATGATATATACCGGGAGAGCCCCGTGCAAAATGATCAAATAAAAATCCAACTCTAACCAAAAATGCCTTCAACATATTGGGCAGTATAAGCCTGTGACAACATTTCGCCACAGAAATGTTTTTTTTTATAATTAATAATTAATTAATAATCATTTTTAATTAATTAATAATTAATAATAATAATAATCTAGTGCTTGTAGAAAAGAATGTAGAACTCTTAATTTACAGCCATCCTGAGTTATAGAAGAGTCTGGTATTAATGTAAAGGAAGAGATAAATGAGGACACAGATTTTTGCTTGCCAATGAGAAATGAAAAAGAAGGATGCAATGATGAAAATCACTCAGCGGGTCTCGAAGTCCTGAATCAAAGAAAAGAAAAATTAGAACAGAAGGGCACTACATATTCAGAAAAGATTTGTCTACTCACCCTTGCGCCTTAGTCTTGGAGTAGCAGACAAATAATGCGAGAATTCGGTGCACCTGAACGTGAAGCTAGAAAAGCGAAAGAGTTAGTTCCCAAAAGTAGAGTTTTTAATTTTCCGGACGCCAAGTGAGGACAATAATTGGCAGAAGAATCTGAAAATTTGGTAATAAACATCTGCGAAGATGACGAGAATAGTCGACAGATGCCAGGTAAGAAAGATTTCATATCTGTCAAAAAAACTAGACGGTACTCGTGAGCGTTTATCATGAAAAAGTACAGTTAATGTTGAATGCGATTGAGATTAAACATTTAACTGAGGGAACTGACAGACAATTGTCAGATTATCATGACTGCCTTGAAGAAATCATGTGCAGTGAACCCACAGACGCTTGTCATTTGAACGAATGTAAATTTTGTCCGGACAATGAGAATTTTAAAAAGTGCCAGACTGATTAGAGTATTTATTTATTACAAAGATAGAAACGAACTGAAGCATTTTAGCATTTTAAAAATAAATATGCGTTCAAAAATCTTTTAAATAAAAAAAAAGATTTTGGAATTTCTGCAGAAACACATTTCCAGGCAACTGCGCATGGAAAAGGTCCAGGAGACGGGATTGGTAGAAATTTGAAAAGACTTTCGACAAAAGATAGCTTGCAGCGCTTAGCACATAATTAAAGCAATTACAATTCCTGGCACTCTATAGTACCACGCATTTATTACAAATTAGAACGGACAACTGCAATTGAAAAAAACTTCATTCGCAACAGAACATGATCTGTTTCCGAAGACAGTCAAAAAGCCTCAAGTTCAGAGAAGCAAACAATGCACCGAAAAAAGCGTTCTAAATCAATTACGACACATTAAGTGCAGCTTCGCTGGAGAATCATACATTCACCCAAGTCCCCGGTAGGACTGGACAATCTGTCCGAGCGCGCGAGGAAGGGTTTCGCTCGGATATGTTTGCATAACTACATAACTATTTTCAGTTCCAAAATGCCAAACAGCATTTTCATCGAAAAAAGTCAAGATTTTGTTTAAAAATACTTTTTAAAAAAAACTGTCCAAGGAGTTGAAAACGTTAAATAAACATTGTAAATGGCAATTTGCTTATAAAAATTAAGAACAATAGATTTCACAGACTGATAGAGCATGAAAAACCCTTCAGGAATCACTCATAGAAAATTCGATTCTCATTTGTAGAAAGGAAGTTACGTTCATTTGAAAATATCCGCTCTGTCCGGGGGATGAAAATTTTACCCCCTGTAGTTAGAGGAGGGATGGTAGTAAAAGTCTATAAATTGGTGGGTATACTACTATCAGATAGGCAAACAAACTCTGAAAATTTACCCTCACTCTCAGATACTGACAGCCCCTACTTTGTCAGAGAAATCTAAATTCCCTCTGCCATCTGTCACGTCCACAGCAATGGTAGAATTCCCAGCTTGTTGTGAACAGCTTTGCCCTCCATCAACGGATTCAGTCCTCTCATAGCACATCCTCCTACTTCAGCTCGTCCTCCCCTCCCTTGCCCCTAACCCATCCTCAAAATATTTCATATCAGCACCTCTCTCTGAGCAGACTCATTAGCTGGTTAAAATGAATCGAGGATTTCGGTTATCAACTCGGCTCTATTTGCTTTGATGAATTTGCTGGAAGTTATAGCCATGGGTCCCCTCTAAACGGAGGGTGACTCAAAATATCATAAATAAAGCCGTAAATTGTGTGAACCTTTTAACTAAAGCTTTACTTGCTCATTATGGCTCAGCTTAATAGATTGAGAATTGTTGAGTGGAATTGACGGGACGTCTTGAATAAACAAGGGGATCTACCAAATACCAAATGCCAAATATTACGTTCTTTCAAATGCTAAATAATAATTCATTAGAACCTTCTCAGATCTTAATCGCCTACTTCTAGATATGTTACTAGCACTACCTGAACATGTCAGAATCGCTAAAAGCGATATGAAAAACCGGATTATACTTATAAACGCATTTGAAAATGTGAAAGACGTTAAACACATGATCCGTAGTTCAGAAGTGCACCTTTAGTACGAATTTTAATACGAAAATCAGCCTTCTACTTTCCCCTTACATTAGCACAGCAATAGGCAGACTAGTCCAAAAAAGCCTCTCACTTACGCCAGTGGTCGACAAACTTTTTGTTCAGTTTTCAGGTATGGTCAAGCCCGCCCCGACTTCATTTTTTCTACTACTTTTCTGACTATTCGTGGACCTCAGTGTGAATGAGATTACTCCAGCAGGCGTCTTTTGTCTACAGGCATGTCAAAGTAAAGAAGTTTAAAAACTTTAAATTTTCAGCTAGAGGTAGACTGGTGGACCAGTCAGGGTAGACTGGCTTGGTCAGAAGCATGCCGACCACTGCCCTACACAGTACTTTTGAGATGTGTTAAAAAATGAGTACCGGGACTACATCCACATTTATACAGGAGGTTCAAAATCAATACCTGAAACAACAGCTGGTTGTGCTCTGGTATTCCCAGATACTCAACTAACTCAAATGTGGAAACTGTCAAATTTTGCCTCTGTTTTCTCTGTTGAAGTCATGCCCATACTCTATACACTAGATTAAATTATCCAAAACCGGTTTTGTAAATTATTAATTTTCAAGGACTCACTAAGTTTTCTTCAAAGCATTGCCAATCAATGTCCTGCTTTCATATATTCTTACTTGATCTTTGTTATTAAAAATCATTTAGCGGTTCTATATAAACTAAAGTGAGGAGTATTCATAATATGGATCCCTGGACATAGGGGTATACGAAGAAATAAAGCAGAAGACATGACAACTAGATCGGCTTAACGATATCCGCCTATGTCAATGCCGTTCAGGTAACTTTACGATATTACTGCCCTTACTATGCGGTTGGTCTTCCTAAGTCGCATGAGAATCACTCACTAAGCTTTGAACGCTAGGCTTGCACGGAAAAATATATGATACCTTCATGAGGATGCCCTTGGGATTCTGAGGCCAAAGAAAACCTAGACCACATTCTATGAGCCAGATGTACAAAGCTTTTAGTAAAGAAGGTATAGTGCCAAAGCAGAATAAGAAGATTTTTAGGTTGTCATATATGGGGTTGCATAACCTAAAAATAACAAAGGAATCCCTAATGCGGATGGCAGAGATATCCGTGTTCTCCTTTCACAGTATTGATTGATTACTTTATTATTAGTTTATTTGTTTTAAACCTGTTCTCGGGTGAACCTTGTATTGCATCATCAGCCACGGACTCAGTCAAATGCCTAATGAAATTAGGATGTTATAAATAAATCGACTATGACGTTCGTAGAATTTGCGATAATGTTGTGGTAGCAGCAAAGTTAGGAGCATTGTTTAGTTTGGAGTTCGTCTTTTACCGTTGTTGTCCTTACACATTAACCAAAAACGTTGAATGTGACTGTAATATATAGGTTGGCTGCCCTCCCCAGTGGGCACAAAATTCGACGACGTCTTCACGACATCGTAACGACATATTTACGACAATATTACGACATCCTATGCCGTGTCGTTACTGTGTCTTTACGAAATCGTAAAAACGTTGTATGTTCTGACGATATCTTTACGATATCGTAAAGACACCGTAACGACACGCACATAGGATGTCGTAACATTGTCGTAAATATGTCAGAACGATGTCTTAAAGACGTCGCCAAGTTTTGTGCCCACTGGTGTGTCACTGGTGTGTTCTTAATTTGTTTGTAAAATTAGGGCTGGTAAGCGTATCTCTTTTGCGCCAGGGTTTAATTTGTGAAACAAGGAACTTTAATGTGATTGGCATGATGATGTCAAACGTGAGAGATATAGAGAAATTTTTAGTCCACGACGATTATGGAAATGTTGGACAAAGATGGACTGGTTGGATTCGTGCATTCGAAATTTACCTGGGAGCGGGGAATGTCGTAAACGCAGCTCGTAAGAGGGCGCAACTACTGCATTTATCGGGGCCGAAAGTTCAGGACATTGACGGAGCGTTCCCAATTGTAAGAGGGCGTGAGAAGAGATGATTCTTGACTAGATTATAGAAAAGTGTCGATCAGTTGATCTACGCAGGGAGCTATTGGAAACGGGGAATACGTTGACACTTGATGCCACAAAGGAAACGGTTCAAGTTTAGGAAAACGCACAGAGCTAAGCCAGCTCTATGGATGAAAAAAGGGACCTGAAAAAGAATTGTCGTCGGAAAACAGTGCAGGAAGAAATAAGACCTTGAGTGGGGATTCAACAGGCAGTATGTGCTGTCAATGTTGTGGCATAGGTCATTTTGTCAAGGATGAAATATGGCCGGCTCGAGAAAAGGTACATGATAGGTGTAAATTGTTTGGGCATTTTAAAAAGATGTTCTGTACCAAATCAAGTGGAATGTCGGATAGTAGGAGAAGGAATTACGTTCGCCAGGTCAACACGGATAGTTACAGTGAACGAGAAAATAAAAAAAGAGGCGAATAAATCGCCAAATGATGCGCTTTCGATTGCAGCAGTAATGTCAAAAACCGACAAAAATGGCTAAATAGAGTAAAAATCGGGAGAGTCTGGACACTTATATTTATCGATTCAGGTGCTGGCTGTAATCTTATTGACAAACGGACGTGGGAATTCTTAAAGAGAGAAAAAGTAAGTGACAAATTATATAAAACAAAGCAGGAAATTTTAGCCTACGCATAGATAGAATCTATTCCATAGATAGAAAAAGTTCTGCATGATTTAAACAGGAGCACGTTATGCAGCAAATTTAATATTAAATGGGGTTATCATCAAATCGAGATCGAAGAAGAATCCCGGGTAATCACTACCTTTTTACGCACTACGACTGGCGTCGAGCTCATGCACACCACGGTCACCCTAAAAGATGCATGTTGTACAGAGAGGAAACGCCCCAAGGGATTCTCGCAATAACCCTCAGCTCTCGGGTCTCAGGTCGCAATAACCCCGCAGGCTCTCGCGTTCTCCCCATCAGCTGAGAAGAAGAGGTTTCGTCTCATCTCTTCAATCAAGGGGCCCGGCAGAACAGCATTGAACGCACCCTTCAAATCAAACGCTAACGAAAGCGTGTTTTTGCTTCTGCCAATGCCAATCATAATGTCCGAGACAACTGAGGCAGCGCAGTCCATGGATGATCTGCCCCTTCTAAAGTCAAACTGGAATTCCGAAATCCAATCGTTATGTGCAGCCAGATATTCCAGCCTCATCCGTATCAACCTCTCAAACAACTTACAGAAGGTGGATGTGAAGAAGATCGGGCGGAAGCTCTTCCCTCTCGTGTTAGGGATGAAATGAACTCAGGTGTCTATCCAGGCTTCGGGAATATAAGAGGCCTGGAACATCCCATTGAAGAGAGCATGCAGGAAACTCAAGAGCGGGTTCGAGAAGCCCCGCATGACTTCATATGACATTTGTGGGAGGATATCAGGGCAAACCAGCTCGTCATGCTGGCTCCTAATTGCTGAGGATTCCGGGTCTGTGACTACTTCCGTGTGTAGATGATTTTAGAGACTCACAAAATGCTCTAAATAACTGATGTTTTATCCCCCTCAGCTGGCTTTTAACTTCCCTATCCACCACCCGAAATGCCTCTATTTCATGGTTCGTCTGGTTCACCAAGAACAAGTTTCTTTGAAAGTTTCCTATATACCTGTACAAAAGTAATTAAATTGACTTCAATTTCCGAATTTTGTGTACGGAATCAAATACTATTTATCTGCTCGAAACTTGTACTCAGCAGATATGATTCAATTTACTTCAACTTTCAAGCTTACCTAATGCAATTCAATGGCATTGGTTTGCTCCAAATCATCACTCGCTGGAGAGAATTGTCACCAATATTCCAGTTGGCCTTACGGTATTAAACAAGTTGAATTCAACGCTAATCATCCAAATAATCATTAAAATGTATACACTTTTTCGTTGAAATTTTGATTCCATTAAATAGAATTGATTTTTTAGAAATCACAAGTAGAAATCTCGCAAAGATAAAAATGATTTCATGAAGATTTCAGAAGATAAATAGTTTTTTATTAAGATTTAAATAATTTCACTTCATATTATCTGAAATTTTAAATCATACTTTTTTTACACTTTTACTAAAGCTATGACAAAAATGTAATTCTACAGCAACAAACTGATACATTCAGAAACTACGGCAAAAGTAAAAGAAATAAAAACAGAAAATACCTTCGCCCCAGATCCTTTTGCAGAAAGTGGGAATGGGAATTTGTGTGCACAAGATAGTAGATAAACTAAACATTTTCAATGTGCAAAAGTAAGTACTTACAATCCAATCTTTCTTCTGTTTGGTTAGCTTATTTGCTGATACTGTTTATTTTTGTTCTTAGTTACAGACCATTTTTACCTCCGGAAAAATTCTATGAAAGCACACCCTCACAGCATGAGATATCAGCGGGATACCCATTTATCTCCCAAGATATCCTGGGCATATCCCAGGAGATCCTAGAGATGTCGCAAATAATATCGTACAGGGCGGAAATCTCGATATCCCTGGAATGACTCAAGGATATCTCAGAATATCCTCAGGATATCCTATTAATGTCCCAATTTTTTATGCCAAGGATGTTCCCAAGATATCCCAATTCTATACTTTAGTATATTACTGAAAATTCAGATATATCTACTGCCAATTATATTTGTATGTAATCGTATCAATAAAATAAGAAATAATTTAATAGTATTAGGTATTTTTCCGAAGATTTTATACATAGTATAACATCATAAAATACAATAATATGGTAAAGTACCCTCTAATGTCACTTTTGGGCGAATTCCACCATGACTGTCAGCAGTGGCGGGTCCT
>NC_046657.1:96326744-96389857 GCF_010883055.1 Belonocnema kinseyi | reverse complement strand
ATGCGATTAAAATGGTGCAGCCTCCACCAAAGTTGAATTCTAAACCGCCACTGGCTGTCAGTGTGCGAAAACTGACGTGCAGTAATAAGAGTGACGCTTTAACAAAAATCAACAATTTCTCGAATATTCGTGCCGAATTATAATCTATTCTCATTTATATTATACAAACTAACCCGACACATATTAAGTTGATTGTTTTTGTGCTATCTGGGTAAAGCCTTCGAAAGATATAATTAAGTTTCTTGAACTGTGCGTCAGTTTTCCGACTGAGTTCCAGTAAGGAGGAAGCAACAGCTATCAGATCGTTTCCCTTCTCCATGTATTCCCATCTAGCGGTGGGT
This sequence comes from Belonocnema kinseyi, assembly GCF_010883055.1. Classification (NCBI taxonomy): domain Eukaryota; kingdom Metazoa; phylum Arthropoda; class Insecta; order Hymenoptera; family Cynipidae; genus Belonocnema; species Belonocnema kinseyi. Next base: position 96,389,516 of record NC_046657.1, on the reverse strand, counting down.
ATAAGGGGTATTCCCCAAGGGGGTATAGACTGAGGAACATCGTCCTCCTACGGGTGTTGGCCACCAATTTCGTTTAAAGCAGCCTCCGCCTCCAGGAAGCCACAATCTTCCAAATCAGAACTTCATTACCTCGAATTCAAAAAGATATATGTTGCATAGCCACGAAGAGGTCATATGCTCTCCCCCGCAATTCGCATAACGAACCGGAGTTAGTTTGCTAGGCCACTCTACTGTCTTGTGGAACACCGCGGTCCGCACAGAACTCGTATGTTGTCTTCGGTGCCACCTACAGTAAATAACAGGATCCTATATAGGATCATATAAAGGTACCTGTGTAGAACCCTCCTTAATAAGGTACCTAATGGTACGTATATCTTCAGGTGCTCCCAGATGTTGGATCCTATATAGGATCCTATATAGAAATGTATACAGGAATTTTCTGTAGGGGGGTGGCATTATTCCCAAAACGACACAGGAAGATAAATGCGTGAGACCCTTGAAAAGGCCAAGACGAAATGCAATCTTTCGTTCAACGTGTTGTCCACATTTGTGATCTCCTGATGGACAGGATTGTACTCCTGATCTCTTCCGTTGTCCTGTTTGGGGCCGGTTTCACCATCCCCGGTTAAATCATTGGTTAACTGGCGGCGGGTTAAAGTTAACGTCATAGTTAAGCTTCGATTATCTTGTGGCGCGTTCCATCACATTTTTGGAGGTTGCGGTTAGCTGACAAAATAGTCATTTTGGTCAGGTCGTAAGAGTATTGGGGGGGGGGCAGAGTAGGGGAATGCAAAATGTTCGAAATACAGTACAAGTTCGATAACTTGCCGTCCGATAAGTGTACACTCCCTTAAAACGTTATCACACATATGGCACCCACACTAATTGTGGTTCTCCTACTAAGCTTGCTACTTTGCTGATTCTTCTTCTTATTCTGCGTTGGTACTATACCTGATTTACTAAAAGCTTTGTATACCCGGCCATGACCAAGTTAAAAGAGTGTGTGCTCCACTCTATCTAAAACATAGTGTCGGGCAGGACTCAACTGCGCAACTCGCAAGAGACGGCAGCAGGCCCTGTTGCCCGACACATGTAGCAAGGCGGTAAAATTCAAAAGATAATGTGAAGGCCGCTCTATGCGGGGGGAACCCTTCCATAGAAAGGCTCCCTCCGCACAAGGTGGCCAAGATAAGATTGAAGTGTGTTCAGATTTTGAGATTTGCTTTCTTCAAGAATTTAAATAAATGGCTGGCAGTTTTAATGGATGGGTTAGCTAATAATTGATAAGAACAAAAAGAGGTAGGGCATTTCAGAATTTTTGATAGGGCTTTAGTTAGTTCCGATCTATAGGCTTCGAATCTGGGAGAAGCCCATAGAATGTGGTCTAGATCTTCGTCAACTTCAGGATCACAGTGGCATCCTCCAGAAGGTATTATATTTTTCCGAGCAAGGCTCGCGTTCGAGGCATAGTGATTGCTTCTCATGCGACATAGGGAGACTATCCACTCTCTAGGGGCAGTGAATGATGAGAACCAGAGTTTTTTTACTGAATTCGTAGTAACGCTGGGTGAAAAGAACACCCTTATTTTTTCCTATTTCTGATATTGAGAAAGAAGGCTTCTTTGGCTGCTGTTTTAACTGCCACGTCTGCTGCTTAATTTCCTTGTATACCCTTATGTCCAGGAATCCATACTAGGGAAACTATGCATTTAAGTTTTTCTAGAACTGCTAAACGATTTTTAATAATAAAGATCAAATAAGAATTTATGTAAGCAGGACATTTATTGGCAATACTCTTTAGAACACTTAGTGAGTCCGTGAAAATTACTGACTTAGAAAACCGGTTTTGGATAATGTAATCTAGTATATAGAGTGTGGCTATAGCTTCGATCGAGAAAATAGAGGCAAAATCTGACAGTTTCCACATTCGAACTAATTCAGCATCTGGGCATACCAGAGCACAACCACCTATTGCTTCAGGTAATGATTTTGAACCGTCTGTGTAAAAGTGGATGTAGTTCTGGAACTCATTTTCTACCAGGTCTCGAAAGTCCTGTGTTGAGGAGGGGCTTTTTTTGATTAGCCGACCTATTGCTGTGTTAATGTTTTGGGGAAAGTAGTAGGTCTTCGTATGGAAATTCATACTGAGGGTGTGTTTTTGATCTAAGGATCCGATGTTCAAAATCTTTAACATTCTCAAATGCATTTAGAATGACAAACCGCTTTTTTCGCTTTTAGTGATTCTAGCGCGTTTAGATAGGGCTAGCAGCATATCTGGAAGTGGATAATTAAGGTCTGAGAAGGTTCTAAGGACGTATTTTTTGGCCAAAAAACAGAATCTTTTTTTGAATGGAGATTCACAGCATTCTGCCATCATAACGTTAATAGGAATACTGCCCTTGTAACCGACGGCTAATCTTACGGCTTCATTATGAATTTTTTCAATTTTTTCAAAGTATTTATGAGACTCGAAGTTAAAAACATGTGATCCGTATTCCAGACTGCTTCTGATGAGGGAGACATAGACCATCCTAAGGATGGTTGGATCTGCGCCCCATTAGGTGCCCCTCAGAACCTCTAAGATGTTCAATATTTTCCTAATTTTATCGCATAAGTATAGAAACTGAAATTGGAAAGAAAATTTGAAGTCTAGAATAATGCCAAGAAATTTAACATGGGGGAGGGGGTATAAGGATGTTATTTAATGATAGAGTGTATTCTGGGTTAGAGGTATCATTATTCCGTCCATTAAAAAGACCCAATTTGATTTTTTCAGGACAGACCTCGAGACCTCTTTGCTCTAAAAAGATTGTAAGTGCATTAAGGCATTGTTGTAGGGATCGAATACAGATTCCTGGATCAGCAGACCGACAGAATATGGCAATGTCATCTGCAAATTCAACGATACTGCAATTTTTAGGGACGAGTAGGCGAATTTTATTAGTATAGATGGAGTAATTTATCGGGCTGAGGATACAGCCTTGTGGAAGGTCTACTGTACTGCGACGGGGACTCACCAGTTCACCATTGATTTTGAAATAAACATTTTTGCAAGATATGGAATTATATACAAATCTGGCCAGTTGCCAGGGGACACCGATTTCTTGAAGGTCTTCAATAAGAATTTGGGGAATCACGCTAGGGAAAGCACCTTTCAGATCCAGGAATAGGCCCGTGACTACCTCGCCACTGGCAAAGCCCGAAAGAATTTCTGTTGACAGGATAGCAAGATTATCAGCGCAAGATCTTCTCTTCCTGAAACCGAACTGAGCAGAAGATAAAAGATGGTTGTGTTCCACATATCACGAAATTCGGTTGTAAATTAGTCTTTCCATAACCTTGAACAAACATGAAGCTAACGCGATTGGACGGAATTTTCCTGGGGTTGATTTAGGAGCGAAGAAAATAAGAAATTCTTTCCAAGAGCTTGGAAAGGAACTAGATAGATAAATTTCATTGTATATTTTGAGAAGAGTTGTCTGGACTTGTTCAGGAAGTTTTAATATGATATTGTAATCAATTTTATCTAAACGTGGAGAGGATTTAATTTTTGACGAAGTAAGGGCGATGGAAAACTCGGACATCGTGAAAGGGGCCTCTAAGAATTCATTGCTCTGAAAGCTGTTATTATCAGCAAATGAATCGAGGAAGACCGATACTGGAAACATTTCCTCCGCTAAAGCGTGGAGGTTTCTAATTGTTTCCTTATCTTCTGAGCAGGAAGCATTTGCTGGCTGGGTGTATTTATTTTTGAAACATTTAATGACACGCCAGACTCTAGAATTGGGGTAGTTCTATCTAGGGAGTCACAAAATTTTCGAAAATTGCTTCTTCGAGCAGCATTAAGTGTGCGCCTTGTTTTTGCCTCCACTCTATTTATATTGATGTAATTTAAATCATTTCTGCATCTCCTGAAAGAAGCCAGGGCCTCCCTCCTTTCTCTGACTGCCGCGTCACAGTTTTCATCCCACCAAGGAGCCGGGATGAATTTTTTCTTTCGAGAATTGGGGTAATTTGCGATTCTAATATGTTTTACGGGAGGGCATGAACTAGTGACCACTCCATCTACGCTTTTAACGAAGGCTTCATATTTAGTGTAACAATTTATCAATTGGGAGATAAAAACACCCTCCTTTTGGGAGATTGATACCGTGAGGTGAGAATCAAAAGTGGACCAATCAATTCGCTTAATGCTATATTTTTGGGAAAAGAATGGGGCAATTGCGGTTGAGACTCCCAGGCTTGAGATCACTGGAGAATGGTCACTGCCTAGGGAGTCGTTCCAGACACCCCAAGAGGAGATCTTAAAGAGATTTGGGGATACGAAGGTTAAATAGATAATTGAAGGGGCGCTACCAGGCCTAGTGCGGTAGGTGGGTTCTCCGGTATTTAGGGGAATCAAATCTGTCTGGTCTAGAGCGGAGCAGAGCTCCAGTCCGTTTTTGCAATTGTGTAAACTTCCCCAAAGTGAGTTATGGCAATTAAAGTCCCTAGCCATAAAAACTGAGGTGGAGTTTATATTTTGAATAGAGTTGAACAGTCTAGTCCACGTCTCTGATGTGATAAAGTTATTAGAGGCAGGCACTCTGTATAAAGAAAGAATGAGCAGCTCACCTACGAAAGTCTCTACTGAGATTGCAAGTGTCTCTAGTTTGTTCTCAAAACTAAGCACAGATGTGATTCTAGAAAATGTGATTCCCCTTCTTACGGCAATGGCCAAGCCACCGCGGCTTTTCGACAGCCTATCTGCTCTGATGATGTGGAAATATTTAATTTTAAAATTTTGTTTAGAGTCAGGTTTTAGAAAAGTCTCAGACATAAGCAGGATATCAAAATCGTCACGGATATTTGATAGGTCGCCTTGTTTATTTAACGCGCCCCACAGTGGGAAAAAAGCACATTTTTTGAACAAAAATCGATCGACAGTGTAATTCTTAACGGATTTTGATGTTTTTTTTTAGAAATGACTATAAGGCTTCCAGTTATAACAAGTAACTGCGGATATTTTAATTTGACTTAACTTAAATTTGTTATTGAACAACAAAGTTACAACTTTTTGTTGCTAAACTTTTCCGTGATACCATTTTTTCTAAGACTTTCAAATTCATCAAAAGAGGTCATAAATCAATTAAATAAGGAACTAAAAACATTTCTAGTGGGTTAGAGTAACTACAAATGTTAATAATGTTATAAACAAATTAATTCACAAAAGTAATTTTTTCTTGATTCGCAATAATTAGCTAATTTCAACCCATACCTTCGTATAAAGTATCACAGATAATGAAGTGCGCTTACAATAAGTTAGGAATAGATAATAATTGCCAATTATTTAAACAATTTTTATAAGCAAATGCACACTTTGGCCATTTTTTCATGAATAGCTCTGATTTTTTTTCCGGAATCAATGCAAAATGTCTTGCAAAAGACTCTTTGCTGACATATTTTTAATAGTGACAGAAACTGGTAATTTTTTTTTTTAATTTATGAATAAATGCACATTTTTACCATTTTTTTAATAGGCTAGATGTTTTTTCAGAATGGACTGAAAATGTCTTGACAAAGACTGCTTGCAAATAAATCTTTCTTGAAATAAAATAAAACAAATGAAGCAAACAAAATCAGGAACGACTTGAAGTTGCTGCAGCCACAAATAAATTGTTTTGGTATCAACTATACCTAAAAGCAGTTGAATGTAGCAGGAGCAACTTCAAGTTGTTGTTGATTTGTTTGTCTGCATTTGTTTTATTTTGCTTCAAGGAAGACGTTCACAAATAGACTGCGTCTTTCTACGGAGATATTGAGGGAATCCTTCGAAGTATTTTTTAACATGGAATACAGAATACAAAATCAGCACCTATGTGACATCATTTGGAATAGCGATCCACAATCAAAATGTAACAAAGTAGATTTGACAATATGACAGCAAGGATTCTTTTGCAAGACATTTCAAATTGATTCCGCAAATACTAAATTTTCGATGACTAGAGTACAATTTTTATAATTAAAAACAATTAACATTTTCTGCATTCAAGTTTAAAGAGAGCCCACAAATATTCAATTTATTATTATTTTGAATTTTCGAGACAATAAATAAATAAATGTAAAAAAATTCTTTTTGTACTTTAGAATTTTAGTTAAATTTCTAAAATTATTTTTAAAAACTAAATTTAAATAAAATTAAGATAAATTAAAAAATTAAATAAAATTTTTGAAAATTCCAAATTAAATAAAATTTAGTTGAATTTAAAATTTTAAGAAAATTTAGCTAAATTCAACATTTAAATGAAATTTAGGTGAATTTAAGAATTAAATAAAGTTTAGTTACATTAATTTCTCGTCTGATTTCTTTTCAAAGAGAAATTTTCTAGATACTAAGTAAATAAGTTTTAAAACAATTCTATTCGTACTTTAAGATTTATTGTAGTGCAATTTTAAAAATTATTTTCTGAAACTAAATTTAAAGATTGAATACAATTTAGATCATTTCAAAAAGTGAATACATGTTAGTTAAATTAAAAATTTAAGTAAAATTTAGATGAATTTAAGTAAATATCAGTTAAAATTGGGGATGTTGAATGGTGTTAAATGGTGTTAGATTTAAGTACAATTTAGTTCAATAAAGATGATACTTTCGTTAAATTTTAAATTTGATTGAATTGAATACAGATATATTTGGGTTCTTTCTTGGCTTAAACAATGGAGAGCATTCAAATAAGCTGGAAAGAATTTTAAAACATCTCTTATTTTTATAATAATTAGTTAAATTCAACAAAAAACTCAGGAAAGTAATTAGGAGTCATAGTTCTAAAGTTTTTGGTTTGAAACTTTTCAGAAGTCGACAATGTCAAAATATAAAAGGAAGCGTTTAAACTTCAGCATAACTATTTTGCATGGAAATACTTTATTATCCCACAATTTTATTTCAAATTAGAAGTATTTTAGCAATTAAGTAATTATTCCATTCAAAATTAATCAGTTTTGAAAGTTGGATTATAACTTCAAAGTCTTTGAAATTAAAAGGTTTTAAATGAGAGAAATTTGAAATTAAAACAATTAAAATTACAGTGTAATTATTTTCTTTTAGAAGCGTGAGAGTAAAATAATAATTATTGAAAGAAACTAGTTTATAAATTTAAAATTCAAAATTTCAGTATTTGTAAAATTTCAAATATTCTTCGAGTATAACATGTCAATTCAAATTATTTAATTTTAAACGTTTTAAATGAAATCACTCATGATTCGGCAATACATTTTTTTCAGCTTCAGGATGTAAATAATCTAAAGCTGCAATCGGCAGATTATTCGATGTCAAACCTCATGAAAAATTGGAATTAATGTAAAGCCTTTGAAATCGAAAACTTTTTATAAGGAGAGGAATTTTAAATTGAAAGGTTTTAGTATATTTTCAATTTAAAATATTCAAATTAAGTAATTTTATAAACAGAAATTTTAAGAATTGTATTATTTGAAATTTTTTCATAGAGTTGATAAATTAAAAATCTGCCCGGTTCGCGGGCACATTCTCATCGCGCGCTGCGCGCGCGGCTGTCCTCACTCGCAAGTTTAAGCGCGCCTAGGGCGCGCGACGGTCGAATCTCGCGCTTCGCGTTCGAACATAATTACACCTCGCGCTTCGCGTTCGGATATTTATTCTTTGCATTTGGAATGCTTGAAATAAGCTTTATCAAAAAGATCTCTTTTACATGGCAGTATTTATATGCGTCTTCATATTCTGTATTGTTTACTTATTTAAGTATAGTCAAATATTAAGTTATTTTATTTTTTTAACGTTATTTTTCACAAATAAAACAAATCTTTTTTCGTATCCTACATAGTTTGTCCATAAAATGGATTTTTTTATTTTCGATTATTTGTTGTGCAACCAAAATTTAAATTTTAGATTTTTGAAGAAAATCCAAAAATTGGTTAAGATAATCTTGTAGGGCTTTCAAAAAGAAATGTTTTTCTTCTTTTGACTTTTTTTTATATCGTGCGTTTTTAGGCTTCAAATTTTGATTTTCGGTTTATTCAAAAAATTTTGAAAACGCTATAACTCTGAGAATTTTCTTTTTATCGAAAAAAGTCATTAGGGTAAATTGCTTGTTCTTTTGAATACTATGAATATCCGTACATCGAATTTTCAAATTCAGAAAAAAGTTGTCTCAAAAATTTTCAAAATGCGCTCACTTTTTGAATTTTTATCAAAAATGGCTGGTTCACGAACTCGTCCTTTCCTTTAGGACCTAAAAAAAGTGTGCCAAAGATGAATTTGATTCGTTCATTTTTCCGAGAGTTATCGTGTTTAGGGACGGACGGTCGGAAGGACAGACAGACAGACGCCATCGTGAAACCTGATTTTCGGATTCAGGGGTTCTTGAAACGTGGAGATCCGTTGAAAAACTGTGATGTCAAATTTCCGACAATTCTAATACTTTCTCAATCATAAATGATGAGAATGTAAAAATACAAGCATTAATTTTTTTTTAATTTTGAATATGCCTCAAGTATAATCTGATAAATTTAAATTATTTAATTTTGAAAGTTTTGAATTGAAAATTGAAATGCAGAATTCTAAATGTTTGTATTTGGGTATTATCACGTTTTGGAGGCCATTAATTTAAGCCTAATCAAGTTAGAAGGCTTACAGTTGTCAATTTTACGATATTTAACCCTTATATTAAAAACTAAATTGAATTTCAATGTTACAATTTTTAATTGTTTAGGATTTGATTCTTAAATTCAGAATGTGTTCAATGCTTTACATTTTTAATTTTACACTTTCAAACCTTTTTGTTTAATTTGAGTCATCGAGAAAAAAATATTACATTTTCGTAGACACGACTTTTTTTTACGTAAAAAAAATTAATTTAGGAAATACCCGGCGCGCCAAGGTGAACAATCCGTCGAGAGGGAAAAATGTTTACAAGATTTAAGAAGTAAGAAAAAAATCTTGATTGGAATATATTGATTTTTGAAGAACAAGAAGCTTTAAGCAATAAAACGCTAGGCGTAAATAATTTTAATATATCTTCCTTTTTAATTTAATAAACTCAATATTAAAATGGAAGTTTTAATATTGTCAGAAATAAATATTCACTTTAACTTCAAGTACCTAGATGACAGTTTTGACTTGTCATGTTCATTGTAATTTTTACATTATGTCTAATTGTCTACTGTGTTATGAATTGCAGTTAGAAGAAAGTTGTGAATAATACAATAGAGCGGAATTAAACTTCGGTTTTCAATCAAGACCTTTGAAAAGGAGTATACAATTTTTGAAAAAATAAGTCTGACAAAAAAGTGCCAGTGCATGTATTTTTTGGTTCGATTCATAATTTTATTCAAATATGAAATTCCTTCCTAATTTCTTTTTAATTATGCAAGAAATAAACATTGTTAATATCTTTTTCAAATAAAAAAGTGGGGTTTTTTGCATGATTGTTGTTATTTTTCTTTAAAAAACCTTTTTTGTTAATGAGGTAATTAATTTATAATGCATAAGCCTTTAAAATTTTATAAAAGAAACTGAATGTTAATACAATATTTAAATTATTAGAAAATAAATTTATTTGCGAACAAATTTAAAAAAGCAAGTTTTTTATTAAAGGGAAGAATTTAAAATTATTATTTTAGCAAAATCAAAAATTTTTAATGGAATTAAATATGCAAACAGTTAAACAAGTAAATGCAAACAAAAGCTTAATCGACCAGCTGGAAAGTATAGTTTTCTATACATGACGGGTGGAGAACACTTTAAAGTTTCAACTTATTTTTCTCAATAAATACAGAATAAAGAAATAAAGGAAATAATTAAAGGAAACTAAATAAAAAACTAAGGAAACTTATATATTTATTAAAAATAAAATAAAATAAAAACAGCGTTAAATTCTTTTTAAAAATATAGACTGTTGAAGTACATAATAGTTCTGTGAATTTATAGCATTGGTTTATATTATTTTTCATGGTTGCGGTTCAAAAAATGTAATTAGCTAATATATAAAAACAACAAAAAGACGAAAATTGTGGCAATTTTTATGTCAAGTTTTAGTATTAAATGATAATAAAAAAAAAATTAAGCAAACTTACATTTTTTCTTAAAGTTAGATTTCTGGAGCAGGGAAAATGACATCTTGTAAGATTGAGTTACTTCTTATTTCAATTTGAAAAAATGGCTTATATTTATAACATGGCCTTAGCTAAACTGTAGAAGCAAGCCGTAATTTCCTTTGACAAGACCTTTTCTACTCAATTAAAATTATTTATCCATTCACTTATAAAGTAAAATTAGATTATTACCATTTTGGATTTCAAAAGCACTATAATTTGGCGCGACCGAATATATAGCTGCCTGTCGCGCCTCTACAAATATGTGGCGGAACCAATCAATACATGTCGCGCCTCTACAAGTATGTGGCCGAACTAAAAGCAATATATATATACAGGACCACGAACTTGCCTGCCATGCTAACTACCGGTATATGGTGCAACTAATCTCATGCCGTATCTAGGACCTTTGGCGCTACTGTTTTGCTTAAAAAATCGACATTTCCGGCTGATATTTTGTCACTTTTTAATAAATTATTATAAATTATTAAATAAACAGAATTAAGGTTTAATTAAAAATTTAAATTATTTGGAAATCAAAGTTTATAAAAGGCTTAACTATAAGGCAAACCAATTTTTTGTGGATAACCCGATTGCATAGACAAAACTTTTTTTTTAATATCTTGGAACAAAATTATTGTACACAATGTGCGTATTTGGACATTATTTTTTTATTTTTCAAAGACTATTCAATTAAATAATAAAATCTATAAAGAGTCTGTAACAATTTGATCATTTAATAAAATAGCCTTTCAAAAAATAGTATCCAATTACACTTTTATAGTGAAAAATAATTTTGACCATGTTATAAAAAGAAATTAAGTTTCGTCCCTCAGCCTGCAGACATCTTGCCGGCTGACGTCACATCATGAAATACTTCATTCCCGTCGAATCTAGTGATCCTCGGTACTAAATCTCAATCTAGGGAATTTTTCCGTTGCCATTTTAATGTTTTCAGCTTTGTTGATGCTTGTCTACCAGTTGCCAGCGCTTCTACCTTTTACTCCAAATTTGTGTTTTGGTTTCCGATCCAATTTTGAAGACAAATATTTACATTAGAATGTACGAGTGACTACAAATAGTGCAGGATGTTTATTAAACAGGTATTTAGCCCAATTCAATTATCTTTCAAAATACAAATTTCCTATCGATTCTAGTCCTCCCAAACTCCGATAGCTTTGCTAGCTTTTATAATTTTTAGGTTATAATTTACAATGTTTTATCCTAAAGTCATGCTTTTTCGTATAATTCTGACAAATTTACATAATATTTCCGTTAATATATTAAGTAGGTATACAATGTGATGTAGGCTGCATTAGTTTTTAGATTTAATATCGGGTTATCTTCGTCTACATTTTGGCATTTGACGTTTCGTCTTTGAAGATGGCTTTAGTTGAGTTTTACAGTATTTAGGCAATTTTAGTAATTGTTGGGACATTTTGATCTTGAAGCTTGAAGTTTTTATTTAATTAATAACATTTTTATATAGACTTGTAACAAAACGGCTGTCAAAAGTCGAAATAACGTGTTTTTTTTTTAATTAACAATTTTGTAGATTGTCACTTTAAAGTTTGCAGATTCGTATTAGTATTATTTGTTTAAATGGAAATTTGATAAGTTATTGTGGGTGATTACTTAATTGTTTTAAATATCATATTCGGGTTGCTGAATTTGAAATAGTTAATCAATTCCAAATATAGTCCAGGTTATTTAAGTAATTTCACTATTTTAATTAAATTTATAAATAAATGTCGCATTCATAATTCAAACTTGATAATTCAAAGGTATTATATTGTTCAATTCATTATTTTTAGGACACTAAAGTCAAAAATTGCAACAGTATTTTTTAATTTTTAATTGAAAATAGAATTTCAAATACATTCACTTTGTATTAATTATTAATCCTTGCATTTTAAAAATACCCATTTACACAATATTTGCAATAAAACAGAAAATGAACTCATTATTGTTTGGAAAAACAAATTTAAATAAGTAATTTCTAAAAGTTTTATTTTTTTTTATTTTAAGCGAAATATTTGACAACTTAAAGTCGAGGTTGTATAAAATACAATAGTATTAGAAGCTTAAAGCGTTTAATTAATGTTATTAAATATTTAAGTAACTTTTTATGGTACAATTTTAAATAGCAAATCAGAAAATGTTCAAGAATTAACCAAATTAAACTGAATGTCAAATTTTCAATCTTTAGAGTTAAATCATATAGGAAAATTAAATCTTCAAAAAGTAGAATTTAATATTTTTACATTTTTGTTTTAATCATTTGAAATTTTGTTTCCGTAACACAGAAAAATATTTAATTCTTAACTTTTGAAAATGAAACTTACAAATGGGAGACATATACCATTCAAAAATTTTTTTAAATGTGAAGCCTGACAAATCAAATAATTTAACACCGTTACACACATAATTACATAGACAAAAAAATTTTTATAAATTTTTCGATTATTCAGATACTCAAGTAAAACGTGGAAGGTAGTAAACTATTAGAAAATTTTTTGATTCTAACTGTTTTTCAAACCGCAACAAAATGTTTGTGTTAATTTTGTATTCTTATCCCAGGTTATTATTCAAGGCTTTAAGTCCTACAGAGAACAGACTGTCGTCGAACCTTTCGATCCTAGGCACAATGTAGTTGGTGTGTATATAAAAAAATGCTATACAAATTAAATTTAATTTCCGAAAGGCTAAAATATAATTACTGTATCCTCAATCTGAACTTGATAAAAACATTCTAGTTGGAAGAAATGGTTCAGGGAAGAGTAACTTCTTCTACGCAATTCAATTCGTCCTCAGCGATGAATTTTCTCACCTTCGACCGGAGCAGAGGCAAGCTTTATTGCATGAAGGAACAGGGCCTCGTGTCATATCCGCGCACGTGGAAATTATTTTTGACAATGCCGATGGAAGACTTCCGGTAAGATTTGTCAATTTTATCCGAAATCTGCAACTCTGAAATATAATTATGTGAAAAATTAATTAAAAACTCTTTTAACAGATCGATAAAAATGAAGTTTATTTGCGGAGAGTCATTGGCTCGAAGAAAGATCAGTATTTTTTGAACAAGAAGATTGTGACCCGTAGTGATGTAATGAATTTGTTGGAATCGGCCGGATTTTCCAGGTCTAATCCTTACTACATTGTTAAACAAGGAAAGGTGCGTCTATTGAATTTTCAAATACTTGCCACTTCGTCTGATAGATATTTTCAGGGTGGCCGCTGGACCGGGAATTTTCGGGAACCAAGAAATGACAGTGAATTTATTTGTTGAGCGGGTATTTTACTAGTTTTTAGAAAAAAAATCTGTCCAAGTTCAATTTTAACAGTTTTTAAAAATAATTATTTGAATTATCTTTTTCAATTATACCATTCATTTTACAATGCGTAATTTTAAAGTCTTATACTTCCGAAACTTTCCATTTTAGGTTTTTAGTTTTAAACGTATATTTTTAATTTAAAGAATTTCAAAATACAGTCTTGAAGACTTATTGAAAATTAAAAGCGTCTGAAATTGAAAATTTTTGTTAAAAAACATTTTTATTTTATCAAATGTAAATATAAATATATTATTTTCTAAATGGATCTGTACTTTAAGTATTAAAAAGTGAACAATAATTGATTTGACAAAACGATTCTAAATCCGTTCAAAATTTAAGACTCCAGACTTTAACGTTAAAACTTCAACCGTTTTAATTCAAAAGCTTTAGTCATTACAAAAAAGTTAACGCCCGATTAAAACTTTATAAACTATTTTGAACGTAAAAATAGCTTCATAATAATATATTCGTAATTAAAGGCTGTTATTAAGTTTAAAATATTATTTCAGTCTAAAATATTCCATTTGAATTTTTATTAAGAAAAAGCACAATTATTGAATATTTAGCAATATTTTATTGTTCATTCAAGATGAGTGAATTGAAATCAAACATTTAGAAGTAAACCAGTTTAAACTGAATTGTTTGAAATTCAAAGCCTTAAATCGTTAAAATTTCGAAGATCTTTTAAACTTTGAACGTTACAATTTTAATTGTTCTATTTAAAAAATGTTTATTTTATAAGTCGGATTGCTGGCTTTTGATAAATAAATAACAATTGAACACTTATTATTTGTATGAAAAATGGGAAATAATTTAAACAAAGTATGTGTATTATCAAAATTCGGCTATTTGTACCGAAATTTCGTTACAAATATCTACATCCTAAGTTAAAACAAAATGTAGATTTTTGCAGAGTTCAAATAAAAAAATCAGAACCTTTTAAAGAATTGTAAAAGGCTTCAAAAAATAAAAAATTTGAAAATAATTTTTCATTTTCAATAATTATTTTAAGAGAATATTTAAAAAGATTTCCAAACTTGTCAAAAGAGAATCTGGAATATTTTTTAAACATTGTAGAAAAATTCGATTCGTTTTAAAAGATATTTAGAAGTTCGCAAAAAATTTCAAAAATAATTTTTAATTTGAAAATTTTTTTAACAACTTCCAGATTTGTCAAGATTCTGAAATACAATTTTTAAGCTTTTCAAGGATGTTTAAACTATTTCGAATGAAAATAATTTAACTTCTAATTTAAGAAGTGTTCAGTCGAAAAAAAATAATTTTTCAATTTTTAATGTCTAGCTTAAAATTCTTTAAAATAATATAATTGATAAAAGTTAAACATTCTAAGGTTTCCTTTTTATCTACATTTCATTTAAAACTATTCAATTCAAAAGTGTTTTTTATTACTTCAAATGGAAAAATGTTTAGCCTTAGAGTTCACATTTTTTAATTTTTGCGAACCGGGAAAAAACCGGGAATTTTTTTCTTTGATTAAAACGGCCACTCTCTATTTTTATTTGTGTATCAAATATTTTAATTTATCGAATAATAATTCCGCAGATTAACCAAATGGCTACCGCCCCCGATTCTCAGAGGTTGAAACTTTTGAGAGAAGTTGCTGGTACAAGAGTTTATGACGATCGGCGGGAGGAATCCAAATCGATTTTGAAAGAGACTGAGGGCAAGGTTGAAAAAATCGAAGATTTCTTGAGAACAATTGGTATGTTTATTTATTTTGAACCCTAGAATACATATGTCGTATGCCCGACTGGCGGCATTCAGACGAATTTAAAAAGGAATATTTAACTGGCGTCCAAGGGTCTGATTTATTTAGGCATTCAGAAGTATATATCCCTCTAAACGCCTGACGTTGAGTACTTCCGCCGCGTTAACATCTCTCTCTCTCAACTTCGGTTATATTTTCATTTGGTTCAGTGTTTCGAACTTTTCTGTTTTGGTGCGCGGGCGTTTCAGTGTTGTGCAATGTCCGATTCGAGGGAAGAAGATCCTGAAAAGGTTCGCGAAAGTGTCAATCGTGAAAATTCACCCTTCTCACACAGTGCATCCGAACGACGCCGCCGACAATATGACGCCAAGAGTGAGGACGAGAGCATGGCCTCAGCAAAAAGGCCCAGATTCAGCTCCAGAACCTGCAAAACCAGATTAGCTCATTGGCTGGGCTGCTTTCACAAGAAGCTCAACCCCAAGGCGACTCTCAGAGTTTGACGTCTACACCTTCACAGAACGCCAGAGTCCTGCACTTCGGAGACCTGAAAACTAATATTGATGAAAAGAAGGCTACACGACCAGTTAAGAAGGAGCGCCTGGAGGCCCTTGATTCCTTACATTTCAATTCTCCGGAGTGGAAGGACTTAAGATTTTCGAACGCTTTGAGGGATTTTATCGCTTCTCCCGGTTTCACCAATCTAAAGGTAAATGAAGAACTTTGTCACCTTGATAGGAAAAAAGATCCTTTCTTAGCGACTGACAGGGTCCTCGCCGGTTTGTCCAATGCGTTTCTTGATCAGAAGGAACTTTTGAGATCGAGTCTACAATCCATCATCGACGGGTCTTTCTCGAACCCGGATATCCTCAATCCTGATACACTGTTCGACAGTTTCGAATCTCTCTTTGGCCCGGAATCTCAGATCCAGAAAAACTTCGACCAGATCATACAAGTAATTTATGGCAAGAGAGCACAGTGCATAGAGGCCAGAAGAGAGCATCTTCTTTCCGAGCGACGTAATAAGAACGTCCAGATGGCTCTTCGCAAGATTCCTCCCAGTTCCGAATACCTTTTTAATAAGGGCGATCTCTCTGCTTTAATCCAATCTTTAGATGGTTCTCAAAACTGGTTAAACACGCCAGCTTACATAACCTCAAAAAAGTTATAGAGGAGACGTTGCCCCTCGCAACTCATTCTCTTCTCGAGCGGCTCAGACTTCAGCGGGACCATCACTGTCTTCTAGATCTAATTTCGATTCTCGCCGAAACAGTGCAAACACTAAGGGCGCATTTCAAAGGCCTCAGTATAATCCTAAACCTTCTGGCTCCTTTCGCAAGAAACCAGCTGATAAGTGACAACCAACCAAACCCTGTCTTCTCAGGGGGCCAACTGTCGCTTTTCAAAAGGAGGTGGAGAGACATGGGTGCCCCGCCAAATATTCTGAAGCTTAACTCTGGCGTCCGAATCCCCTTAATCTCGAGACCAAATCTTCTGGCAAATTGTAATCGCTCCAGATGCTCCATGAATCTGTCTTCACAAATATCTCAGGAAATAGAGATACTAAAGAAGCAGAAAGTAGTGGAGCTTCCACCATATCCAGGCCCAAGCTTCATCTCGAGAATGTTCCTTCTACAGAAAAGCAGTGGAGGACTCAGGCCGATTTTCGACTTACGCGGCCTCAACAAACATGTCAAGGTAAGAAAATTCCGACTTTTCTCTCACCTAAAGGTTCCAGATTTTCTCCAAGATGGAGACTGGATGACTCGCATCGACTTGTCCCTAGCCTTCCTCCACGTACCGATAGCGGACGCTCATCGATGCTTCCTTCGTTTCGTCTAAAACAAGGAGCTGCTTCAGTGGACAAGCTTGCCCTTTGGCCTTTCCGCTGCCCCTCATATCTTCGCAACCATTTCAAACTGGATTGCAGAGCTTCTACGATCGCGAGGTATAAGGGTAGTCGTATACCTAGACGACTTTCTCCTCGTCTCTCAAGACAGGAGCAAACTAAAGACACAAATTCTCGAGGCAGTGAAACTGCTGGAATTTCTAGGCTGGAGAATCAATCGGGACAAATGCGTTCTGAACGCTGGTCAAAAGATCGAATTCTTGGGCATTATTTGGAATACCAGGAACAACCTCATGAACCTCCCGCAAAAGAAGGCTCAGAAGATTTTGGTGCTATCCCAAAGGTTCATCTCCCAAGGACACTGCTCATTGAAGGTTCTTCAACCCCTACTAGGTCAGCTAAATTTTGCCAATTTCGTCGTGCACTGAGGGCGACTTCATTGCCGCCACCTTCAAAGGTTCTTGACCAAATTCCGATAACACAGACCACGGCTGAAGCTCACAGTTACTCCTCAGGTGATCCAGGAGCTGACGTGGTGGCAGACAGCCATATCTTCTTCTGTCCCTTTACACAAAGCACCCATAACGAACTTTCTCACAACCGACGCTGCAGATACAGGTTGGGGAGCCCAGCTCGACGATCTCCACATTTCCGGCCCATGGTCCGAGTCCCAGAAGAGCTGGCATTCCAACAAAAAAGAAATGTTCGCAGTTCACGCCGCTATAGAAAGGATGTCTCTTCAACTTTGGAACACTCACATTCTACTGCAGACGGACAACCGCACTCTCGTAGCTTATGTCCAGAAGGAAGGAGGCACAAGGTCCCTCCAACTCCTGGACCAAACCTATCAACTTCTCAACACTCTGGACAGAAGCAACATCACCCTCTCTGCGGTGTACCTACCAGGAAGATACAACGGTATTGCGGACCGACTATCGAGGGGAAAACCCCTCCTGGAGTGGCATCTGCTACCCTGGGCAACGAAGAGCATCTTCGCCAAATGGGGCGTTCCAGACGTCGATTTCTTCGGGTCAGCAAGGTCAGCAGTAGTCAAGCGATATGTATCGCGAGACTGCAACGATCGTCACGCCTTATTTATAGACGCCTTCAGTCAGCCTTGGCACTGCAAGCTCGGATGGCTCTTCCCACCACCCTGCCTCATACCCAGAGTCCTCGCTCGCCTAAACAAGTGCAAATGACAATTCCTTCTAGTAGTGCCAAAGTGGGAACAGACCTTCTGGATGTGCGATTTATCGTGCAGGAGCAAGGAACCGCCACTAACGATTCAGAACTTAGAGAGCTCCCTGATCGACACAACCACGAACCAGCCTCCTCAGCAAGTGGAACATCTCACGCTCCAGGTTTGGAGAATTGGGTGTGGCAGGACCTCGTTAGAGATTGGTCCCCTAAAGAACAAGAACTGATCCGAAATAGCTGGAGACATTTAACCCTTGAGACATATAAGGCTCCGATCCGAAGATGGCTTCGCTGGTCTGAGAAGATGGGGGTGAACCCAAGATCTCCACAAGGTCAGAACGTGGCTAGATTTCTAGCGGACTTGTCAATTACCGAAGGCCTGTCCTATAACACAATTCTCCTTCATAGAGCTGCCATAACTACCTTCTGCCCTGGTGGACCTGCCTCAGACGCATCTACTGACTTCCTAGTAACTGGAGATGCTCCGAAACCTTTAAGAAACATTATTACCGTGAAGTTTCAAATGACAATCAGCTCGATCCTAGTTTATCTTTTCCGAAGTTTACTCCTATTTAAAGAAATGCTGGAGATGAGTCTAATATTTATCAGTTTATGTTTACGAATTGCCTCAGTTAAGGTTAAGTTTAATATTTCTTCTTTACTTGTTTGCGTTATGGTTTACCCCCTTTTTTTCAACAATGTAGAATTCTATCTATAGACAATAATAAATATATATTTAAGTCTTTCTACAAAACTTATCAACCCTTTCAAATTATCACGTGGCGTTGAGTTCACCAGTAGATAACAAACACGTCTCTCATAGGGATGCCGTGTATCGGCCGAAAGCATATAATACGCATTTTGTTGTAATTCAAAACGCTAGCATTATGGAATAATGCTATCGATCTACTGGCAAATTAAATTGTTTGGTAGTAAATTTTGTATTAAAAATCATTTTAATTCAAGTTAATATATCAATTGAAAAATGTATTGAAACTATTTAAATTATTTTTTGGTTACAAATTTTATTATTTAGTTGAAATTTTATTGACATGTTTAATTAATAATTAAAACATTTTTCGTTTGAAATATCGACTATTATATTTTTTGATAAGAATTCATCTTTTTGGGTAGAAAACTAGTATTTTTTGTTTAAAAATTCAAGAATTTGTTAGAAAATTAAAGTATTAGGTTAACCAAAAAAAATTATATTCTGACAAAAAATATAATAGTATATATATTAACCAACAAAGATTTCAATTACATATTGAAAGCAGAAGATTTAATTTAAAAAAAATGAATTTCCAATCAAACTGCTGAAGCCTCAACCTAAACAGATTAATTTTCAACCACAGTTGCATTTTTGCTCAAGAAAGATGAAATTTATGATTAAAAAGATACGTGTTCGAACCAAAAAGACGAATTTTCAAGAAAATATTTCAAGTTCTAATCAAAAAACATTTTTCAGTCAAGAAATAAAACAAAAATGTAACCAAGCTGTTGAATTTTCAAGTAAAAAAGATGAGTTTTCTTAAAAACAGTTATATTTTTTATTTGAAAATATACATTTTCAACAGAAAAGTTAATTTACTTAATTTATCTTAAGAAGCTAATCGATAATACTAATCGTATTAATATTTTATATAAATCTGTAATATTGAATTTTAATGCATACTTACTAATTTTGGTTGAAAAATTAAATTTATTAGATACTATATTACATTACTTACCTCTGCAGTTGAGAAACTTTGAGGTTAGCATTGGAGGTTTTAATAAACTAGTTTGAATCACTTTTTTAGAATAAATAATCAATTAAACGGCAAGGTTGTGTCTTATAAATAATATTTTTAATATATCACTAAAATAATACTGCGACATTTAATTAAAAACACGACGAAAGTGATCGTCTCAGTAATGGAAACGCAATTTCGCAACTCACGTTCAAGTCTCCGAAACTGAGACAGTCAGCGACAGTTCTTCCCGATTTAGGCAACTTCGCCATAAATTTGTCAAAATGCGGGACATTAAAATATTCATAAGTTATCGAATAAAATCGCTAATAAAGTTATGAATTTCATTCTTAAACGTACTAAAAATGTGCAAAAACATTACTTTTTCTTTTAGGTAGGAAATTTCAATAATACAATGCTGTAAAAGCTATGCGGAAAGTTTTAAAATAAAAAAAAAAAATGGCAAATTTTGTAGTAGTTCATTCACAAATTTTGAGGAATATTTTTGAATATTTTTCACTAAATGTATAACTTTTTAGGACAAAAATAAACAGTGGTAACAAATTTAAAAGAACTTCAAAAATAATAGAACATTTTTACTTTTATAATTTATGTTGGAATATAATGGATACTCAACGATATTTATTATTGTCTCAGTATTGGGCATACTTTTTACGTTGTCCCAGTAATGGTTGGTTTACCTCGATCTCTAATCAAATAAGTGATTAGTGACTACAAAACAATTCAGACTGAATTCAAGAGAATGCAAATGAATTATAAATTTGGCTTCAATCGAAAAATGTTATTGATTTCAGTTAAATTTGAATGTATTTAGAAGAATTTAATGGTAATTAAAAGATTTTGAAAAATTTCATAAAAATTCAAGGTAAATTTAAAAAACAATAAAAAATATGAAAAAATGCACCCAATTAAATAAGTTTGAAATTATTTTTTTTAATTAACGAGAATTTAAAAGAATTTGATGAAATGTGTAAGAATTTAATGAGTTTTCAAGACTTCAAGATGAAGTAAACAAGAACTTTTTGAAAATTCATTGAATTGAGTAGAATTAAGTTAATTTAGAAGAATTTAAATTAATTAATGGTAAATTAATCAAACTTCGTGGCAAATTCCAAGTAAATTGCAAAAGGTAGTTGAAAATCTCTTCAAATCTTTGAAACCCTTCGAAATCCTTCACTCGTTAATACATTTTTGAAATCCATTAAAATATGATAAAATCCCGTTAATTTAAATGAAATCTGATGATACATCCTAAGATCCTTTAAAATTTATTAAAATACCTTGATATCTCTTAAAACCCCTATAAAATCGTTGGAATCGTCGGAAATTATATAAAATCCCTTGGAATCTTTCAAAATATTCTATAACCTTACAGGTCCTGTAAAATCCTTCAATACCTTCCGAAGTTCTTTAAAACCGTATGCAAAGCCTTTTAAATCCCCTAAATTTAAATCTTTTGAAATTTTTTAAAGCTCTTGAAAATGTCAAGGTATTTTCAAAAATATTTTGAATCATTTGATCACTTTATCAAATGACCCTCAGGATCAATTAAATAAAAACTGAACAAAAAAACCATTGACTTAAGTATAATTGAGTAAATTCATAAGAATCCAATGAAATTAAAAAAATCAAAGAATTGGAAATGGTTAAACTGTGATTCGCCACCTGGCGACAAAAATCCGTATTAGAAATAATGGTTACTATTTTAAAGATGCATTTTAATAGGTGAATAAAAGGGTTTTAACTATTTTTTATGTGGACTTTAAAGTATTTATTTGATGATAAAAATAGGTCTTTATTAGAAACAAAGGGTTTTATGTGAAATTTACATATTATACAGTGAAGAAACACATTTTTTGACAGAAATCTTTTTCTAAAAAAAAAAAAACAATTATTGTTCTATTTATTGCGATTTTCAAAAGATTATAAACTTACATGAGATTATTTTGAAGCAAAAATGATCTCAAGTAAATTTTTATTCATTTATACATGAAATATTTACTGTTTAAAAGTCTGATCTGGAAGTTAGGTTAGAATTTGTATTTATATTATAATCGTCTATTATTTGTATTCTTTGCATGACCTGGATAACATTTGTTGCTACATGCATTAAGTAAAGTTTATTTAAGCTTACAATGCATTGAAACTCACATGAAGCAGTGAAATAATTGTTTTGTTTTTTTTAAACCCTCTTTGACAATAATGTGTTTTTTCACTGTAAAAGATGGAAATTCTTTCTGAACTATTTGCTTTTGGCGAAGATTTTTTTTTGTATTAAATCATTGTTTTATACTTCACACAACAGTCGTAAAAACACTTTTATGCAAAAGTTAAAATACGTCTTTAAAATTTTATCTACTCTTTCTAGGTACAGTTTTCGGCACCAGGTGGCGAAATAGTAGACCACCATTCCCAATAACTTAATAAGAATTCTGGGTTAATTCCAAAAAAATCATTTCAAATCTTTGAAACCCTACGAAATCTGCGGATATTTTCTGAAATCATGGAAAATTGATTAAAATACCTTGGTATTTTTAAATTTCCTAAAATATTTCCAATTCTTTAAAATATCAAGAAGTGCTTTGATGATATTTTCTGAAATTCTGAAAAATGTATTAAAGTACATTGAGAGCTTTAAAATCCCTTAAAATAATTGAAATCTTCGGAAATCTGATAAAACTCCTTTAAATTGTTTTAATAAATGTAGTCTGGCATTCTAGATAAAAATGACGCGATTGATATTTTTGATCTTCTTCGCTACTCGTGCGAAGCTGCATTTTTAACGAAATGGTAAAATTTTTAAAACAAAGAATATTAAACTTCAACCAAAAAAAGTTGCATTTCCAACCAATTAATTAAATTTTCAACAAATTCTAACATAATTGTTGTCAAACAAACAGTTTCATTGCAAAACATATGATTTTCTACCATAAAAAGTCGAATTTTCAACAAAATGCATACATTTTCAACCAAATAGTTTAATTTTCTTGGAAAAAAAGACGAATTTTCGAAAACTAAAAACTAATCATTCTCTAATTAAAAAGTTGCATTTTTGACTAAAAAAGAGATTTTAAATGATTCCCAAAATTGTTAAAAACGAATCTGGAAGATTTTAAGTAAATTTTTTAAAATTTGCAGGATTTACTAAAATTTGTAGGAAAAATTATAATAATTTCAAAAGAAGTGCTAATTAAATTTCAAAAATAATTTTAAAGTTGAATAAGTTTAAAAACAACTTCTAGATTTTTCAAGTTGTTGTAATAAAATTTTGAAGCTTTCCAAGGATGTTTAAACTACTTGAGATTAAAATAATTTTGCTTCTAATTTAAAAAGTTTTCAGCTTAAAAAAAATTAATTTTTCAATATTTAACGTTTTTACATTAAAATTATTTTAAATAATATAATTTTTTGAATTGTAAAGTTCATTGATTCTTTTATTTGGAGCATTGAAAATGATAACGTGGATATATATTTTTAGAATTGAATCTGAATCTTTGAACCAATTATATTTTAATTTTATTGACTGTTAAAAATGTTTGCGAAACGGGAAATGACTAGAAATTTTTTCTTTAATTAAAACGGCCACCCTGTATTTTTCTTGATTTCATTTTGAGGCTAAGATGACAAGCTATAAATTTGCGACGTTTCGATTTTGTTTCCTTCATTTTCTTAAAAAGTGTACCGTTTATAATTTGAGTAATGAAAATTCGCCAAAATCGGGAATTATACCCATCTTTCTCACATGCTATCTCCGTCTCTATTTATCTAAAATACTTTGTCTCCAGCTTTTTTGAAAGACATTTTCATAAGCTTTCCAAATGTTACTGTAAATAATAATCAGTGCTACCACACAGTCTCTTTTCTTTCAATAAATTAACTCATAGATTAATCGCTATTCATTTCAGGTTAATACCTATTTTTGAATTGTCTTGAATTCCTTCGAAATATTTTATGGAATTTTTAAAAATCCTGAGAAATTTTTAAAAGATTTCAATAATTTGAAGGGATTTTTAAGATTTTAGGGCATTTTAAAAACTTCGAAAACATTTTCTAGAGCTTTTAATTTAATATATTTTAGAGAATTTAAAAAGATTCCAAGGAATTTTCTATTAATTTCATTAATTTTAAAAGATTTCACGTTATTTTGTAAGATTTCCGAGAATTGAAATGTATTTTCAATGGTATTTTATTACATTTTCCAGTATTTCAGAAAATATCATCATAGAACTTCACGGGGTTTTATAATATTTTAGTTGATTTCATAAAATTTATTCACGAGAAGTGAAGTTTTGGAATTTACCCTGAATTCTTATTCATTTATTCTAACTTCTTTTAAATTCTTTATAATCGTTCTGAATTGTTTTTAAGTTACTGGAATTCTTCTATTTTATTTAAAAGTATTTTTTCAAATTTTTTGGTATTTTCAAGAGCTTTGAGAAATTTTGAATGATTCTAAAGGATTTTAAATATTTTAGATTATTCCCAAATTTTACAAAGAAATTTTTTATTGATTTCAGTATTTTAATGAGATTTCAAAGGATTTGAAGGATTTGAAGTATTTGAAGGTATTATAAAATATTACCACGCATTTTCAAGAGCTTTAAAAAGTTTCAAGGAATTTTAGAAGATATCGGAGGATGTGAAATATTTTAGGAAATTGTAAACAATTCCTTTACATTGTTTATTGATTTGAAAGTTTTGAGGGATTTCAAAGACTGAAATATTTGAGAGTATTTGAACAAAAATTATTAGGTATTTTCAAGAAATTTTAACAATTTAACAGTAATTCTGAGCGTTTTAATCATTTTAAGGGATTTGAAAATATTTGCATGTGGTTGTAAAGAATTTCTGAAGATATGAAGAATTTCACAGGACCTATAAGGTTTTAAAATGTTTTAAAGGATGTCAAAGGATTTGATCAGATTTCCGAGGATTTTAATGATTTTATGGGATTTTGAGATCTCAAAGTATTTTAATAAAATTTCTAGAATTTCAGGAAGTATCATGCGATTTCATGTAATTTCACGGGCTTTTATAATATTTTAATGAATTTCAAAAAAATTATTAAAAAAAAGTGAGGGATTTCGTAGGGTTTCAAATATTTCAAAAGAGTTTGAAATATCTTTTGCAATTCATTTAGAATTTTCCCTGAATTTTTATTAATTTATACTGAATTCTTCTTAATCCACTCAATTTAATGGATTCTTAAAATGTTTTTGTTTAACACTTATAACGGAACATCCTTTTACGCGTACATTTTTATGTGTAAATTATATTATATGAGATTATATTATTATTCTATTATGTGTAAACCATATCCGCCTGTAAGGCTGATATTCCGTTATAAGTGTAAATTTATCTTGAAGTCTAAAAGATCAAATTCTTTTCAATTCTCGTTCATTTTTCTAAACTCATCTCAAACTTACTGAATTCAATCAATTTGTTCATATTTGTGAATTACTTTAAATCCACTTGATTGTTTTTTAAGTTCAGTTGGATTTTTTTATGAATTTCATCGAATTCTTCTCGTTTCCCTTAAATTCCTCTGAATTCACTCAAATTTTACAGAAATAAATTAATTTTTTTTAATTTTAAAGACTGTTTTCAACTCATTTGAATTATTTTGAATTGTTTTATAGTGATTAGTCATTTTTTAAATTTGAAATTAGTCAGATTTTAAAGATTTGAAATTATTTTTTGGAATTCACCCTGAACTCTTTTAAATTATTCGGAATTATCTTGAATTTTTTAATTCACTTGAATTCTTCTAAATTTACTCAATTTTACTGATTTAATCAAATTCTTTTGAATTCCTTTTCATTTTTCTAAGCTTATTTTAATATTATTGAATTCAATGAAGTTTTTTCATGTTTGTAAATTGTTTTCAATTTATTTGAATTTTGTTTGATTCACCTTTAATTTTGATGAATTCCATTGTCTTGTTTACCTTAAATTCCTTTAATTCATTTTTTCCAATTGATATGAATTATTTTGAATGTAACTTGAATTGTTTTGAAGTTTTATGAACTTATCCTGAATGTGTTACACTTTGAGCGCGAAAAAATACCCTATGAGCGTGACAAAAAGCATCTTTGGTCCCTATATTTTATCACATAGGGACTGTGAGGCCTGATTCTAACTAAATCTTTCACGAAGTTATCTACTTTCTAAGACAACCATATTTTTAATACGAGTTTCATAAGTGGAGGAACAATGTTGACCGGAGGTCCAGTGTAGTGTCTTTTCTTTTTTTTTATAAGGCTGTATTTTTTAAAACTTTTTACTTTTCTTTTTTGAATCAATTGAGGAATATCACAATCTTGAAATTCAAAAAATACGCGAGATACGAAGAAAGTTTACAGAACAAAGTTTCTTCTCTTTAAACGCTCTACAAAATTATCCTCTTCTACTTTTTAATTTATTTTGCACTGTTTTCAAAATAATTGCATACATGGATTATTCATTTTTTGTTTAAATTATTATTTTTACTTCTTGTGTCTTTAATTACGCACGGGGTATCTCGTGAGGCAACCTTGAATAGGTACGATGTTTGGTTTGAGTAAAACAATATTGACCTAGGTTGTATTTAACATCTTCTGTTTTGTTCAATAAGCAAATACATGATTCCAGAGGAGCGTTTAAAGACACTCGAAGAAGAGAAAGAAGAACTGAAAGAGTATCAACGCTGGGACAAGCAGCGTCGGTGTCTTGAGTACACGATTCATGAACGCGAACTTAAGGAAAATAAGAGGAAGCTTGACGAACTCGAAACGTCTCGTGCAAATAGCGGAGCTGAACAAGCAAAACTTTGTTCGGATGCAAAAAACGCTCAGGAACAAGTACGTGCTGCCACGAAGCGATTAAAGGAAGCCAAGAAGGAAGTGCAAACCGCCAAAGAGGAACGTGACACTCTCAGGTAAAAATAATGACCCAACAATTTGTCCGCCAGCTGTTTTTTTTTTTTTTTTTTTCTAAAATTCGGAACCCTTTGTCATATTTTACAAATTATAAATTTTAATGAAAAACTACAAATTGCATAATATTTTACTTTGCTGTAATTTATGGTCTTTTATTGTGAAGAAAAATTCTCTTCAAATCTTTTATTAAATTTTTGAAATTGTGTCGAAAACTTAAAAAAAATTGAAATTTTTGTAAATACTGGAACTTTTTACAACATTCTTGTGATTTCAGGGTGTCTACCCTGCCTGGGAAACCTGTAATTGTCAGGGAATTTTTATATACCTGGAAAATCCTGGAAATTTTAGCGAATTTTTTCGAAAGCGTGCTTATTTTTTTTCCAATATGAAATTGAATAAAAATAATTGATAATTGCTAAAAGTAACTTTATTTGAACTATGTTGTTGAAACTTCGTATTTCTTTGTTTTAAATTAATTTTTTCAACTAGAAATTTAACTATTTTATTTTTAATTGAAAATGTAAGTATCTAGTTGAAAATTCATGTATTTTGATGAAAAATTTGTTCCTTTTGATAGAAAATCAAACTTCTTGGTTAAAATTTTATCTTTTAACTTAAAAATTCGACAGTTTTTTTTGTAATTTTTTCTCTCTTTTGATTGAAAATTTTTCTAAGTTGAAAATTTAACTCATGTTAAAAAACCCTCTTTTTTGGTTGAATTCCACTATTTGTTATTAAAAATTAAAATCTTTTTTTTTTTTGAAATATCAAATAGTACATTTTTCGTTCACAGTTTTTTTAAAAATGAAACTTAAGTATTTTGTTAATTTTTTCCCCTTCCAAATTAATTTTTTTTCTTAAACTGAAAATATAACTATTTCAGTTGGAAATTCCATTCTTTACTGAAAAATCCATCTTTTTTGTTGAGCATTATTTGTTTCAAATACAAATTTAACTTCAATTTTCGGCTGAAGAATGCTCTTCTTTACTCGAAAATTCGTATTTTTGTTAAAAATGATTTTGATTGGTTTAAAGGTCAATGATTTAGTTACAGATTAATCACTTTAGTTGGAAATTCACCTTTTTGGTTTAAAATTAATCTATTCCGGTCGAAGATTTATTATTGAAGTTAAAATATTCATGCCTTGAACTGATCTTTTTTAGATCAAGATTCAAGTATTTGGTTAAAAGTTAAATTTTTTTTTAATTCATCTTTTTGGTTCGAAATTAATCTATTCCAGTTGGCGATTCATCGTTTTAGTTGAAAATTTATTACTTTGGTTGTAAATTTGTTGTTTTGTGTGGCAAATCAATTTTTTTACTGAAAATTTATTTGTTCCATTTTTGGTTGAAAGCTGATTCTTTTTTAGTTCGAAATTCAACTATTTGGATGAGAATTAATATTTTTTATTTGAAAATTTAACTATTTAATTGAGAATTCATGTATTTTCCTGGAAAATAGTATTTTTGGTTTGTCTATCTTGTTGAAAATGCAATGTTTTTAATTGAAAAGTTAGCAGTTTGAAGCGGCTTAAATAGAATTTAAAATAGCAGCCATATCAATTTTACCTAAATATGCATTGAATTTTAAGTATTAGAAGATAGAATGAAAATTTAATTAATTTATTATCAAAATAATTTAGCTAAAAACTAAGCTCAGCCTAAAAAAGTATCAAAATATAATGAGGCTACGAAGTCATAATAATCATTTTAACATTATGCCTCCGTAGCTGAATTATTTTTAATTCATTTTTTATACTTAGCCTATTTTACAGGTAGATTATATTGAGATTACAGAAATAATTGGAAAATATCTGAGAAGGCTTCTTAATTTCGTTTGAATCGTTGATTCCGAATAGATTGTTTTTAAAAATGCGAAATATTTTGATAGCTCCATACCATGGAAAATTATACCTGAAAAGAACTGTCCTTGATTTGAGTAGACACCCTGGAAATATTTTGAAATCCTGTGAAATCTACCAGAAATTTTTGTGAAATTTTCTAAAATTGTTTGAAATCTTTTGAAATACTTTTAAAAACTTGAAATTTTTGTGAATACTTATAAAGTCCTTTGAAAATTTGAACTTTTGGTGAAATAGTAGTGTCAACTATTCGGGAAAATAAACCAAATGTGAATGTCTGTAGTGCGGAGCAGCAGCAGCTTTTGAAGGAGAAAACAAAATTAACACTAACGATCAACGATTTGTTGGAAGAAGTCAAGGGAGACAATGACAGTCGCAAGAGGGCTCAACAAGAGTTGGAGAAACTCAAAGCGAATATCGCCGAGAGGGAGAGGGAACTCGAAGCAATCAAACCTGAGGTATAATACAAGAAAAATTAACCAGGAAAAAACTGGAAACTAATCAATTTCGATGTAAATTGAAATCCTCCTTTTTCCTTTAGTACGAAGAGATGAAGCGCGTTGAAGAAGAATGTACGAGAGAATTGGCCCTGAAAGAACAGAAGCGCAAGGAATTGTACGCCAAGCAAGGAAGAGGTTCACAATTTACGAGCAAGGTATTTAAATTTGAAATGGATGTTAATTTAATAAGTATTTGATTTAATTTTTTAACCGCTGATATAAACTTGAACGCATTTTTTAGGACGAGAGAGACAAGTGGATCCAGAACGAATTGAAACAGTTGACTAAGCAGATCAGAGATAAGGAAGAACATCAGAGGAAAATCAGCGAGGATTTGAAGAAAGATGCGGAGAAACAGATCGCTTTGGAGAAGAAGATTGAGGAATATACTCGCGAAATGGAACAGCAGAGGAAGTCGATTGATGATCACAACAAACAATACTATGATCTGACGAAGGCGAAGGACCAATGCCAAGCAACTCGCAAAGAACAGTTAGTATTTTATTATTTCTTTAGAATTCAGGGATCCAATTTTAATTATACAATTATACGTATGATAAGTGTAAAACAATTTTAAGGGCTTCTTTTTTAAGACTGGTAAAAAATATCAGAAAGTGAATCAGACCTATTAAACCATACATAATTCAAATAACTGGGAAATATAATTTAATTTACATATATGAGCAATCTTCATTTTTAAAGGATATAACTGGATGTGCGCATCATTTTTTCTCCAGATAAAAAGTTTTAGATTTTTTATTTGAATAATTAAAGCTGAAAAACTGACTTTAAAACAAAATCTTTCAAAGTCTTTCATTTCAATTCGCGCTCCGTTCGTCAGTTTTTTTTTTTGAGTTCAAAAATAAATTTTTGAAAAGTTGTTAATAAGTTTGTTCTGATGTTCAGCGTTTCGTTTATCGGGGGAATTTTGAGTAAGGAAAGACTTCTGGCGACAAAAGTAGGAGAAAACTGTGATAACGTTTTTTTTTTTAAGTTTCAGATCAAAATATTCACAGACCGGTCCCTATATCCCCTATTGCATCCTATATTCGGTCCCTAAAGTACCCTATTTTCAAGCTTTTGTTCCTATGGTACTCTCTTGAATTCTTTTGAAATATTTCAGTGTATTTTTAAAGATTCCGTTGAATTTTTAATAGATTTTAGAAGGGATTTTAAAATTTTAAGTGTATCTTTCAAACTTCTAAGGCATTTTCAAGAGCTTCGAATTTGAATTATTTTACAGGACCTATAAGGTTTTAAGATATTTTAAAACATTTTAAGGTATATCAAAGCTCTCAAGGTATTTTAATAGATTTT
The DNA here is from genome assembly GCF_010883055.1 of Belonocnema kinseyi. NCBI lineage: Eukaryota > Metazoa > Arthropoda > Insecta > Hymenoptera > Cynipidae > Belonocnema > Belonocnema kinseyi. The sequence continues at coordinate 96,358,958 of NC_046657.1, read as the reverse complement.
CCAGGGTTTAAGAAAATACCGTCAGATTTCATATAATTTCATGCGATTTAATAATATATTAGTGGATTTTAAATATTGCATTCAAGAGAAGTTAGGTATTTAGTTTTTTTTTTTTTTCTTAATTTACCTTAAATTCTTTGAAATCTTTAGAATCCTTTTGATATTCTTATAATTTTACTGACTTCTACTTAATTCAATGGATTTTTAAAAATGTTTTTATTCAATTAATCGTGAGAATCAATTGATTTTTAAAAAAATTTCGAAGGATTTCAAGGGATTTCCATACTTTACTGGTATTTCAAAGACTAAAATATTTTTGAGTATTTTAAAAGGTTCCAAGGCATTTTCAAGAAATTTAAACAATTTCAAGAGATTTTAAACAGATTTCCAAGGACATTAAAATTTTTTATTTGCATGTTGTTTTAAAAAGTTTCCTACAATTTCGAAAGATTCCAAGAGATTTTCAAATATTGTTTGCGATTCATTTGTAATTTGCCCCGAATTCTTATTAATTTATCCTTAATTCTTTCAAGTACTTTTGAATTCTTCTAAATTCACTTAGTTTTACCCAATTTAGTAGATTTTCAAAAAGTTTTTGTTTAAGTCATCTTGAAGTCTTTTAAACCCACTTCATCAAATTCTTTTAAATTCTCTTCAATTTTTCTAAAATCAATTGAAATTTAGTCAATTGAATGCATTTTTTTATATTTATGAATTGTTTCCAATTCACTTGATTGTTTCTTTTTTTAAATTCATTTTGATTTGTTATGAATTATAATCGAATTCTTTTCGTTTCCCTTAAATTCCTCTTAATGCACTCGAATTTTATTGAAATAAATGGATTTGAATTCTTTTGAATTTGACAATTACTTTGTAGTTATCTGTCACTTTTTATAAAAAATAAGTGGGGTTTCAAAGATTTGAAGAGATTTGAATTAATTTTTGGAGTTCATCCGTGATAATTATTAATTAACCTTGAATTTGTAATTCCTTGGAATTCTCTTGGATTTTTTTAATTCACTGCAATTCTTCTAAATTGAATTAATTCTACTTAATTCAATGAATTTTCTTTTAATTTTAAAGTTTTTTTAATTGATCCTGAAATCTTTTAAACTCACCTTGAACTCTTAGGCATTTCATAAAATTCTTTTGATTTCCCTTGGCGGTTTTTAAACTCATTTCAAAGTTACTGAAATAAATCAAGATTTCTCATATTTTTAAATTGTTTTCAATCCATCTGCATTTTTTTAAATACACCTTTAATTTATATGAGTTTCATCGAAGTCTTCTATAGATATCTTGAAATTCTTTCAAATTTATCTTAATTTTTCGGTAATCAATGGATAACAATGTTATTCTTATTGCCTTGTTTTTATATTCTTTTATTTTTAATCTTGTTTTTTGCGATTTAAAAAAAAACTACGCTTCCTATAAAAAAAAATATTCGTAAAAAATTTTTAAATCTTTTTTGGTTGAATAAGTTTTGTCTTGCTTATTCTCGTAGCTTGTATCGTTGTATTCAAATATAATTTTTTGTTCTCAATCTTATTTTTCAAAAATAAAACTAAAACTACTTATCATACAAAAAAGTAATTCATGACAAATTTTCTATTCTTTGTTAGGTGCTCAATTGTTGTCAATCTATCTCTTTTCGTATCTTGTTTTGTTTTCCAAAAAAGGGGTTATTGCTATTGCATTAGTTTTTTTTCGATAAAAATTTGAATTTTCGATTATTTTGTTAGAAAAATATAAAAAGTTCTTTAGAAAATCTTGCAGGGCTTTGAAAAAGTAACGTTTTTCTTCTCTTGACTTTTTCCCATGTCACGCTTTTTTTTATTGCAACTTTTCATTTTTGTTTGGTTTTTTGTATTTTGAAAATCCGATGACTTTGTTCATTTTTATTTTATCAAAAAAGTAATGGGGATAAATTGTTCGTATTTTGGTCCACTACAAATAGCTGTCGAAAGAATGTTTAAATATTTAAGAGAGTGGTCTCAAAAATTTTCAAAGTGCTCTAAATTTTTAAAATTTTTGCAAAAAAAGCTGGCTAAAGAACTCGCCCTTTCTTTTCGTATCCTTATAAAGTGTGCCAAAGGACGTAAAAACTATGTTTTCTAACTCAGGGGGCCTCAAAACGTCGATATTTGATGGAATCCGCTGAAGTCATTTTTCACAAAAAACCAATACCTTCTCATTAGGATGAGAATGTAGAAATTACTCTAATTCCATATTCATATTCTTAATTAACATTTTTTTTTCGAGCAAACTACTTTATCTTGAATTTCTAATTTAAAGATAACAGTATTTCCGCGGTTCGTATTTCATTAGGTTATTTAATTTAGCCTTTAATCTTTTTCCAAGATACCGACAAGAAAGTGTGTTGCAACTAAATCTCTCGGGCCTGAAAGAAGATTTGGCAAAAGCTGACCAGAGTTTGAGGTCTATGGCTGGAAAACCGATTCTCAACGGGAGAGACAGTGTTCGCAAAGTTCTTGACACTTTTAGGTATTTTAATTAAAAAATTAATTTAAATTTTAATGAAAAATGGGAATTTTCAATTAAACAATCTTGATTGATCTAACATAATTTTAGACAAAGACCAGACATGGCGCATGAGGTTAGCAGTTATTACGGACCCGTGATAGAAAATTTCGAGTGCGATCAGAGCGTCTACATGGCTGTGGAAGTAACGGCCGGAAACCGGCTTTTCCATCACATCGTTGAGACTGATAAATTTGGCACAAAAATCCTAAAGGAGATGAACAACCAGCGATTGCCTGGGGAGGTTACCTTTATGCCTTTGAATCGGCTGCATGTGAAAATTCAGGACTATCCGAGAACGAGCGACGCTATTCCGATGATATCGAAGTTGAACTACGACCCGAAATACGACAAGGCGCTACGGTAAAACAAATAAATAAAACATTCTTAACCCTTAACTGGTATTGTTGGTATCAATATACGTAACTGGCACACTGGGTAATTAGTACCCCAACGCATTCAAAGGAATTTTTCGTAGCCGGTATTTAATATTTTTGCACGTAAAAATTATCTAATATAGTTTAGGGTATGTTTTTTAAAGTCAAATCGGTTTTATAGCTATTTCTTTGATTAAAATAGTAAACCAAATTTTTTGAAAAAAAAATCCCGGAAGTCGTGTAATTTTTAATACTTTTAGCTAAAAATATATGGGCACATGCTTGAGATACTATATTTTAAGAACAAAATTACTATGATATTGATGCTTCCAAAAAAGATATTTATTTTGGAAAATGAAACCTCGATTTTTTTGGTAAAATCAAACATCAATATTTCAATATTCAAATTAATTTATTTTTATTCAAATGCATCGAAATAATTACAAATGAAACATAAATAAAAGTTTTTTAACCTAGCAATTTCAATCTTGTCCTGAACAGTCGCTGCAGATACCTGCGCGGTGCTTATGGCACATTGGGCGAGACCGTAAAGTATAGGCCATCTAAAAAACAAGAAACTATGAAATAATGAATAAAAAAAATTTACTTCACTTCAGATGAAAACTTACGTTGGAATTTTATCAATAATCACAAAAATAATTAGCAAAATTTTTCGGAAAGAAATCACTTTTATATTCACTGGTGGCACACGGGGTATTTAATACCCCCTAAAATTTTTGGAGTTTACTTTACTCACCTATTGTATCTTCATTTAGTGATGACAGATACTGGTACATGTTGCCACATAGTCCATTTTATCGAATTTAGTACGCTTATTTTGAGCTCAAAATTTTGTTGGGGTAATTTTTACCCACAGTGCCAGTTAAGAGTTAATTTATTGAGCTACCGACCTGTCAAAAGAATCGAAACATTTAACTTACCAAATGAAAGTCAATTAATATTTATGTACCTTCAGATATATTTTCGGAAAGACCCTTATCTGCCGAAACTTGGAGGCAGCTACGAGTCTCGCACGAACTTCCGGGTTAGATTGCGTTACTCTCGAAGGAGATCAAGTTTCTTCGAAAGGTTCTCTTACCGGGGGTTACTTCAACAGTAACAGATCACGTCTCGAGATTCAAAAGACGAGGTCGGAACTCATGGCACAAATCAACACTTTGGAGAGTCAGTTGGCCACTCTGAAGGACGAGATCAGAAAAGCTGATCAAAGCATCAGTTCTTACGTTAGTGAAATGCAGAGGACGGAGACTAAGAATAGCAAAGCCAAGTTAGTTGATTCATTTCATCATTTGATTTCTATCATTCTTATTTTTCCCTTCATTTCTTCTAACTAAATGAGGGTGGTCAGTAAAATCTTAACAAAATATTCCCGGTTGATCAAAAACTATAAACAAATTTGTTGTTTCTGAAACGGCTACGTGTCATGGACATCCGTTTTTATTAGAAAATGCAAAAAACCGCATTAAAATAAATGTTAGTTAACCGTAGTTTGCACCTAGACCCCTCATATAAAATTGAACTAATTTATCCGAAAACAATGTTTAATTAAACTGTTCAGTATGATACTTTTTCCAAATAGAAGTCATCAAAATTTTATAATTTCTATTTTGATGCCTTCAAATGTCTACTTTGAAAAATGTATTATGAAGTCTTAAATTTGAAAAACAGTATTAAGGAGTCAAAATGAGAAATTATTAATTTTTGAGTTACACATTTTTTGAATTACATAATTGTCGAAATTAAACATTTTAAACTTAAATTTTACCAAATTTTATGTTGGAATTATAATTCACAAGGTTTCAAAATTGAATATCTATCCTAAAAAGGACATTAAAAATTAAATATTTGTTGAAAATTGAACGATGCCGAACTTCGTTTAAAACTGGATAATTTTGATAGTGCTATTGCAAAATTCAATTACTTTTTATCCTGAAACCCTTTCAGTTAAATTATTTTGATTTGACCCGTTTTAAATTAATATAATTTTCCAGTTATAACTTCTAATTTTCAGGATTCAACTTTTTCAATTTTAGTTACAAAATTAAAACCTACAATATGGAACAACTGAAAATTGTAGCTTTTCACTTTAAAAATGTTGCATTTTAAACTATTAACTTTAAGATTGTGTAATATTATAATTATTTAAATTTAATATATTCTATTTGAAAGGGTTTCATCCCAAAATGGTTCAATTACAAATGTTAAAGAGCTAAAAGTGAGCACTCTACTTTTTCTAGTTTTAGTTACTTGTTAAAGAAATTTTTGTTAAAAAATGGTTTGAGCCATTTCAGCCGTTGAGAAATTTACTTACAAAATTATAAACAGTATAATTGTAGAGAATAGTTTGCCCAACAAATAAGCCATCATTTATTAGAATTGAATGATTTCTTAAAAATTGATAAGCGATAGTAAAATAATTTATAATTGTAAAAAACATGGTTAAAATACATTTTTTTGTAAGTTAACAAATTTTCTATTTAAAATCATCTTTTTTTATTTGAAATGACATCATTGGTAACATTATTTTGATTATTAAAAGAACAGAATTACTATTTTTTCAGAGATCTCTTTTTTGCACAAATACTTTAAGTTCTGTAATTTTACTCGATTGATAAAACAATTAAGTTTAAATTTTATTTTTTTTTTAACATTCCCATCATTTATGATGGAGAAAGTATTCGAATTTTCTGAAATTTGACACCACAGTTTTTCAACGGATCTCCACGTTTCGAGACCACCCTAAATCCGAAAATCAAGTTTTTACGATGGCGTCTGTCTGTCTGTCCGACTGCCCGTCCGTCCGTTAACACGATAACTCTCGAACAAATGCTCGGATGAAATCGAGCTTTGACACCATTTTTAGGTCCTAAAAGAAAGAATGAGTTCGTTTTTATAGAATTGTTTTTTTGTTTTGTTTTAGTAACAAAATCTAACATTTTTATTTTAAGCCAAACTACGAAAGATAAGCAAAAAGGTTTAAGAGAAGAATTGTAGCTTGTAAAAAGACCGATAATTTTTCCCTCAACCATTTTTTGATAAGAATTGATATTTTGATTTTATTCTTCAAAAATACTATTTAAAAAAAAATTGAGCTAAACGATGCAAAATATGAGACAAAGATTCAGAAAGTAATTATAGCTTTTGAAAAGTCCTATAATATTCTTTGAAACTATTATTTGATAGGACTGTTATTTCGATTTTATTCATCGAAAATACTATGAAAAATTCTTTATTTTGTTTTAAAGAATAGAAAATTCAAATTTTGACCAATTTTGTTTTAACGATTTATAGATAGTACTTTTAATTTTGCTTTTATTTATTGAAACTACTACGAGAAAAGCCAAACCTCAAAATTTGAACTAAACTTTGCAAAAGACTTTGAATTTCTTTTTATAGGTACGGCACTGACTCAATATATATTTTTTCCGAAGGATTTGCGAACGAAAGAAAGAAAACTTGTCGGAATATCCGGGTTTTCGCGAGATCCTCGGATCTATAAAATGTTTAGCAATCAAAAAATTTGTTGAGAAAATGATTATTTTCACGATAAATGTGAATTTTGCGAAAGATAGAAATCAGCGGATAGCAGACGACAACATTTGAACGGTTAGAATCGTTTGCAAATTTATTTTTTTTACTCACAATTTTGATATAATAGAAGAATTCTCGAGGTATACCAGGTTTTCAAAGGGCCACGTCTTGATGATGGTGACCCTAAATTTGGCGAAATACGTTGCAAAATGGAGAAAAATGAAGACAAAATTGACATGCCCTTTGTGTGTCTTGTAACTGTATTTGTTAGCCACCAGGCTAGCTGTCAACTTCACGCCATACCCCGATACCGATTAAACATTTTTAACTGAAAGTCTCAAAGCTTTAAAATTTGGTATGCTCATTGTGCGATTTAAAATTGGAACATTAAATAGAGTCGGACTTATCAATAAGAAGGTTCTTAATAAAAGGGTTTTCAATAAGAACGCTTGCCCTAATCCGGGATAGAGCAGTACCCCCACACCAGTTCTTATTTTAAATGCCACTGGATTCATTTCAAGGCTTCTCAATGAATGCGTTCTATGAAGTTTAATTATTAACAACTTTCTCGTTTTGGTAACACGGCAATTAAAAAAAAAATAATAATAAATGCATTGTTTTTCATCTATTGATCTGTGCAATCTTTTTTAGCAATAGCCATGAATTGCACGTATGAAACAAACGCTTGCGCGCTGCACGAACGATAAAATCGAGGAGAGTCGAAGCACTCTTATTGAGAGGCCCGCTTACGTTTCGAGCGAGCTTTTCATTAGAGAGTGGGGGTACCACAATTCTCAGAAATTCCTTCCTCTATAGCCCTGTAGCGATCTTATTGAGAAGTCCGACTGTATTTTGAAGAATATTTTTCATTGAACTCATTCAAACGTATGATTTCGTGTTATGCCAATAAATTGATACATATTTAAAGTGATTGGATCAGTTTTTCTACGAAAAGTTCGGAAAATTTTCGATGAAAAAAGAAATGTTCTTTCTGTACTAAATGTGGTGGATTCATTAAATTAATGATTCCATTTAAATTTATAGAGACATTTACGACAAAATGAAGGCTGAAATCCGAATGATGAAGGAAGAATTGAGCGCGATAGAAAGGTATCGAACACCGAAGGAGAGAAGCTTAGCTCAATGCACGGCCAATTTGGAAGCTATGCGAGCAACTAAGGAAGGATTGGAAAGTGAATTGCACCAGGACTTGATGGCACAACTTTCCCACGCTGATCAGCATCAAGTTAGTTATTTTACATTCTTCAATTTCAATTAATTAGCGCTTCAAAATCGGAACTACTCGTTCGCAGTGTTTCATTTTATTCACATTCAAGACTTCTCTTCCTGTTTAGGTTGATACTCTCAATGACGATATCAGGCGTCTTACGAAGGAGAATAAAGAGGCTTTCGCGAAGAGAATGAGACTGGAGGCTGAGAAGAATAAGTTAGAAAACTTGCTGACAAACAATCTGGTGCGTCGTCATGATGAACTTGTTCAAGCTTTGCAAGAAATTTCGGTGCAGGATCGACAAAGGCAGTTGGATTCGTGCAAAGCACAACTTGCTGACATCGAAAAGAGACTTGTTAAGGTCAATGCCGATTTTAAGGCTCAGAACGAAAAAGTGACGAGTGCGATGAAGAAGGTACGATAATACAGGGTCTCTACTCTACCTGGAATTGTCAGAGAATTTTTCAATGCCTGGAAAATCTTGGAAATGTCAGGGATTTTTTTTTAAGTCAGGGAATTTTTTTGCGAGCGTGCTTCATTTTTTGTATTGCAATATAAAATTCAATAACAATTATTCTTCATTTGTTAAAGTAGCTTTATATTATTATATTTAAATGTTTTGTTGAAAACTCGTTTTTTTTTTCTGTTTGAAATTATTTCTTTTAATTGAAAATTTAACTATTCTATTTTTGATTAAAAGTCGATCGTTTTTAGCTGAAATTTCAAGTATGTCATTGAAACTGCATGTATTTGTTTGGAAATTTACAAATTTTTTGAGAAGTTTTTCTCTCCATTGACAGAAAAATCTTTCAGAGTTAAAAATGGAACACATGTTTAAAATTCGACTTTTTTGGTTGAATTAAACTATTTTTGATTAAAAATAACAATCTTTTTTGATTGAAATATCAACTACTACATTTTTCATTCAGAATGCAGCTTTTTTAAGTGAAAATGTTATTACTCAGATCAAAGTTTAAAACTTTTTTTAAAAACTAATTTTTGTTGTTGGAGGTTCATCATTTCAATTGAAAATTCATCTTTTTCGTTGAAAACTGAGCAGATTTGTTGAAAATTTTTTTTTCCTTGGCTGAAAGTTTTTTTTGTTGTGAATTTAATTATTACAGTTGAAACTTTAACTATTTTGGTGAAAATTGTTTTTTTTTTTTAATATTCTTCTTTTAACTGAAAATGTAATTATTTCAGATAAATATTCAATCAAGTTAGTTCAAAATCCATCTCTTAAGCTTAAAATTAATTATTTCTTACTGGTAAAATTTAACTATTCAATTTTTGTTTGAAAAATTATCTTTTTTTAGTTAATAAATCGTCTTTTTTGGTAGAAATTAATTTTCTTGATTAAAAATTCATCTTTTTGGTTTAAAATTCAACTATTGCAATCTTTTTTGTTTTTTATATAGAAAATTAATCTTCTTGTTTGAAAATTCATCTATTTAGTTGAAAATTCAAGTATCCAATGAAATATTCATCATTTTATTCGTAAATTTATCTTTTTGGTTTAAAGTTCAACTATTACAGTTAAAGAAAATTTGCCTTTTTTTAGTTAAAAATCTAACTATTTCGGTTGAAAATTTGTATTTTTAGTTCAAAATTACACTATTTTGTGGAAAATTCATGTATTTTGTTGAAAAATCTTTTTTTTATATATATAGAAAACTTTTTGGTTGAAAGTTAATGTTTTTAACTGAAAAATTAACTATTCCATTTATGGTGAAAAATTGATCTTTTTTTTAGTTTGAAATGCAATTATTTGGTTAAAAAATGGTCGTTTTTCGTTAAAAATTCAACTATTTCGTTAGAAGTTAAACTATTTTGTTAAAAATGTAAATTTTTGTTTTAAATTTAATCTGTTGCCGTTAAAGATTAATAATTTCAATTGATAATTTATCAGTTTGGTTGAGAATTTGCTTTTTTAGTGGAAAACTAATTATTTTATCTAAAAATTTAACTATTCCGTTTTTATTTAAAAGTTGGTCTTTTTTTCGTTAAAAACCCAACTATTTGGTTGAAAATTGGTATTTTTTAGTTGAAAATTCAACTATTTTGTGGAAAATTCATGTATTTTCTTGAAAAATCTATTTGTTTTTTGCATAGAAAATTAATCTTCTTGTTTGAAATTAAATTTTTAACTGAAAAATTAATTATTCCATTTATGTTTAAAAATTGATCTTTTTTTAGTTTTAAATTCAATTATTTGGTTAAAAAATTGTCATTCTGAGTTAAAAATTCAACTATTTTGTTAAAAGTTAAACTCTTTTGTTAAAAATGCATATTTCTGTTTTAAATTTAATTTACTGCGGGTAAAGAATAACAATTTGAATTGATAATTTATCAGGTTGGTTGAAAATTTGCTTTTTTGCTGGAAAATTAATGATTTTATCTAAAAATTTAACTATTCCATTTTTGGTTGAAAACTAATCCTTTTTAGTTCAATATTCAACTGTTTGGTTCAAAATTGATCTTTTTTTTTTAGTTTAAATTCAACTGTTTGGTATTTTAGACACAAATTCAAGAAATGCATTTTTATGTTTTTAGTATTACTTACTTATTTAATTAATCGACGGTGCGTATGTATTTAATAATATCTTGTGATATAAGTCTTCAACATTTTCTAAATGAAGAATATTAATTTATTTCTTAAAAACTGAAAAAAAAACATTTATTATAAACTCGCGAAACTGTATTCATATTCCTAGTTCATTATTTAAAATAATGCCACATATTTGAATGGCTCCGTACTGTGAAAAATTATACCTAGAAAAAACCTGAAATTGTCAGGAAATTTTCTTCCAGGATTTGAGCAGACTTCGAAATGAATAAAAAAGATTTTAATCTTTTTTTATTTTAACCTACTTGAAATTTAAATTCTTATTTTATCATTACAGCAAAAATCCGAATCGAACGAAGTAGAAAAGTGGAAAGTGAAAGAAAAGGAAGCCCAGGAGAAGATTGAAGCGGACGCGAAAGACTTGGAGAAGCTCGCAAGCAAGGCGAATATCCTCCAGCAGAAAATAACTGAATGCACGCAAAAAATCACAGAACTCGGTGCTTTGCCGAGCCACGAAGCTTATTCCAAGTTTAGTTCAATGTCGACCAAACAGCTCTTCAGGGAAATGGAAAAGGCAAACAATCATCTGAAGAAATACAGGTATGATCAAAAAAGAATAAATTCATTGATAAGTAGTAAAGTCGAAGAGAAATAATATAAAACATTTATTTTTGTTCCTTAGCCATGTGAACAAAAAGGCCTTGGATCAGTTCATGTCTTTCAGTGATCAGAAAGAAAAGCTTGTCAAGCGAAAAGAGGAATTAGATCGCGGGGACGAGAAGATCAAAGAGCTGATGTTTGTCCTCGAACAACGTAAATGCGAGGCGATTCAATTTACTTTCAAACAAGTGAGCAAGTATTTCAGCGAAGTTTTTAAAAAACTTGCACCTTCCGGTCACGCTCAGCTAGTAATGAAAACAGCTGATGGTGAAGAGGGTGGCGATGATCCTCCGCCGGAAGTTGCTGATTCGGATAGATTTATCGGCGTTGGTATGTATTTAAAAAAAAAGTGGGCTACCATCGGAAATATTTTCTTCAGGTTTGAGTGGCAATTCTGTAATTCGTATTTCACGTGCAATTTCGTACTCTGAAATTTTTAGGTATTCGAGTCTCATTCACTGGCCACAAAGCGGAGATGAGGGAAATGAATCAGCTATCAGGAGGACAGAAATCTCTGGTCGCTTTGGGTTTGATTTTTGCAATTCAAAAATGCGACCCGGCGCCATTTTATCTTTTTGACGAAATCGATCAGGCGTTGGACGCACAGCACAGAAAAGCTGTCGCTGATATGATTCACGAACTCAGTTCGGACGCACAATTTATTACAACTACTTTCAGGCAAGTATTTGTGCTCCCAACACGGGCACACTGCACTACTACGCATGCGACGCATTCACGCGCTTATTTGAGATGTTAAAATATACAACATTTTTTAATTCGTTATTTACAATTTAAAAACATTAATGCATTTAGACTTTGGTATATTAATTAAAATGGATATGCAAATTTTATTAGAGGTACATTTTAACCCTCAATTGGTACACTGGTGCGAATTCGCACCCGAAGTTTTTTCATTTTGTTGGCATTCACGCAAACACAGCTGCAACGGATTATCCCCAGTATATTAAATATATATGTTAAATATGTGTGATATATGCTAGTTGTTTATTATATGTTCAATATATTAAATAATTAACATTGCATACAAACAAATTCGCACCAGTGTACCGTTTACGTATGCTGGGTTGGAGTGTACCGTTTGAGGGTTAAATATTTAACATTAATTGATCCAGACGTTGTAATTCAAATTTTGTCAAAGTTAAATATTTAATAGAAACTCAGACGAATATATTTTAAAATTAAAAAAAAAAGTATACTAAATGAAAGATAATATTTTTTTTAATTGCCAGCATAGATGTTAAATTTATGTTTGATAGTCAATCTTCGAGGCGTTTCGAACTGTTTTTCTGTCCATTTTCAAGATGCGAATATTACAAAAATTTTCGAACATTTAAAGGTTCGACTGAAAAAGCAAGAAAAATAAAACTCCCGACATCATAAGATATCGTAATTGAGAAATTCCCGAATAATAAAATTTTTCGAAATGATAAAAATGCCGAAATTCAAAAATCTCGAATTAGAAAATTCCCGATTCGAAACAATTAAAAAAGTAGTTTCTTAATTTAAATTATTTCTTTGTTTATTGAAAATACATGAGTCAAATCTTTTTATCAAAGACAAACTTTTTCAATATTAGGAGTTTTTTAAACATTATTGTTCGAATTGAAAATAACAATAAGTTCATAAACATGATATAAACAAATAAATTTAAGCACACGTTTTAAATTATAAATTCGATTTTTGAGAACGTTTTTCGTAATTTAAAAAAAATACTATATATATTTTCAAACGAAATTGTTCATCCACTAATTATGTGTTTTTTTTACAGTATTGTTATTTTAAGTTGAAGCGATAATTTTTGTAAGCTCTAAACATTCAGATTTATTTCTTCGATAAAAATAACAGATTATTTTATTTTTAATAAATAAATGCTATTTATGTAAAAATTAATTTTCTAATCGTTTAAATTTGGGAATTTTATACATTGGAAACTTGCGAGTTCGGATATTTTATGATTCGGCAATTTTCTCAGGTAATTTCCTGATTTCGGGAAACTTATTAAACAGGAATTTGCCAATTTGGAAATTTTACAATGTCGGGAATTTCACTTTTCGGGCATTTTTCAGTCGTCCCTTAAAATCTTCGAAAAGTCTTATATTTTTCGCATCTTGAAAAGGAACGGAAAACCAGTTTGAAATTCGTCGATGCTTTAGTATGCAAAATAAATGTAACATCTATGCTGGTAATTGAAAACAAATATGTTTTATTTAATATTCTTTTTGAAAGTTTTAAAATAAATTCGAATGAGTTTCTATTTAATATTTTACAGGGATCAATAAATTGTAATTCAAATTTTATAAAAGTAAAATATTAAACAGAAACTCATTCGAATTTATTAACGGAGGAAACGGGGGATTTTAGAAGAGATATCTATAATTCTGAGTTTGAAAAGGGAAGTGTCTAAAAGAACTATTATATTTCTGACTTTGGACAGGAAATTTTTTAAAAGAATACGAGAAGAATTATAATTCTCAATTGAAGTAGGGAATTATAAAAAAAAAACGATTTTTCACTTGGAGCGGGGAATTTCCGAAGATAACTATAATTCTGGCATGAAAAAGGGCATTTTTCAAAATAAATAAAATTCTGAGTTAGGATATGGAAATTAAAACAAAAAGTATAATTTTCAGACCGAAAAAATAAAAAATTCTCGAGAAGTAACTGGGAATTTAAAATCATCCGTCGGGTAGTCACTTGTAAAATAATCATAGCTATTGGGAATGGTTAAACTGCGATACGCCACCTGGTGACAAAAATCCAAACTAGGAAGAATAGGGATAATTTTAAAGATGCATTTTAATTTGTGCATAAAACTGTTTTAACGACTTTTGTTGTGGATTTTAAAGTATTTATTGGATACTACAAATAAGTATGTATCAGAAACAAAGGGGTGTAGATGGAATTTACATTTTATAAGGTAAATAAAATCTTTTTTTTGCAGAAATATTTTTCTAAAAAAAAAAATTATTGTTCTATTCATTGTGATTTTCAAAAGATTATAAACTTAAATTTACTTATTTTGAAGCAAAAATGAACTCAAAGTAAATTTTCATTAATTTATACATGAAATATTTACTATTTAAAGACTGATTTCAAAGTTAGGTTAGAATTCTTATTTCAATTCCAATCACAAAGTGGCTGCTGGAACGGAAACTTTACAAATTTATAAACAAAAATCTTCCACTTTAACCAATTTTTAATTTTGGATTTTAATGGTTAGGTGTACTACATTTTATTTTAAAGAATTTTAAAGTGCAGTTTTACAGACTTAAGCCATTACAAATTAGAAGCGTTTGTAATCGAAGTTTTTAGATAAAAAACATTTTTAGTTGATCAACTGTGAATATAGAATTATAATGATTTTTTAAATTGAACTGTTCTTTAAGATTTAAAAAGTGAATAATATTTGCATAATCTGGATAAAATTTGCCGCTACATACATTAATTAAAGTTTATTTAAACTTAAATTCATTGAAACTTACATGAAATAGTGCTTTTTTAAAAAATTACTTGAAAAAAATGTGTTTTTTCACTGTATAAGATGAACATTCAATCTAAAACTATTTGTTTTTTTACAAAGATTTGTTTTTAGTATTTAATCATTGTTTTATGTTTAACAAAGCTATCGTAAAAATACTGTTATGAAAAAATTAATTTACATCTTTCAAATTGTACCTACTCCTTCTAGTTGCAGTTTTCAACGCCAGGTGGCGAAATGGTAGCCAACCATTCCCAATAGTGGTGTAGGAAAAATTAGGGATTATTGTTCTGTGGTGGTTAAACCTGTCTCGTAACATGCGCAGTTGGAAAATTCCCCACGTGGATTGTAACTGCGCATGCGCCGCGGTAGGCTAGCCATTATAGGCCACACAAAAATCACCAGATTTTACAATGTAATCTTCAGATTACATTCTGGCAAATCCTAATGAGTATTGAGTATGAATTAAAATTGGGATACAACAGTTTTAAATTTACCTATTATAAACCCACAGGCCTGAGTTACTTCAACACGCAAACAAATTTTACGGAGTCAAGTTCCGAAACAAGGTTTCTCACGTGGAATGTGTGACTCGGGAGGAAGCAGCTGACTTTGTAGAAGATGACACGACCCATGGATAATCAGTTCTGATATTTTTTTTCCATCAAAAACTTTTCAGAGACTTTTATGAAAAGTGGCGGGGTCGTAAATTTTTTATTGATTTAGAACACATGCTGCAAATTTGTCGTGGACTAAATCTCAATTTGTTTTATAAGGATCAATCAATCATGTAATTTCAGTCCGTTTAGTTCTGTTATGAAAAAAGACGAAGATTAATCAAGAATTATGAGTTTTAATTTTGTAAGAATGTATTAGTTTAGCATGGATAGGATAATATATTTGTTAAGTAACGGAAAATCGTAATTAGGCTTGTAGCCCAAAGCTAAGACGCAAAACGAAACGATCAGTGTTTTACTTAAATGTCTTGGATAAAGTACTTTTGCTTAAATAATAAAAAAATCGTTTTATTTACTTTCCCTTTCGATTTTAAAATATGAGTATGAAGAAAAAGTGAATATTAAGGGCATGTGCACGAAGGAATAATAAGAAGACCTAACTCCGTTCCTCCACTTGGCAATCGAAACATTACCATAAGTGATATGCACATTACAGGAAGATCTTAGATTTGAGTGCGCAGGTGCGCAGTTGTCCTCTTCCTATACATGGAAAAGTGTGCGAGTAAGAAAGTTTGTCAAATTGACGTAAGTTGAGAGGTTCTGTTTGTTTGTGCAAGTGTCAGAAATGTGTTCTAAGCCATGAGGTGTCAAGTTCCGGGTTGTGGATGAAGTTACACGCCGAAGAAGGCAAATACATTTCGGAAAGGACATTTAAAAACCTTCAAAATATTTATACAAGCGACCTGGACCTTTAAAGTTTAAATATATCTACCTGAGTGCCTGCGGAGAATTTCTCAGAGCTTCGAGAACCTTTAGCCTATTTATCATATTACAAATTTAAAAGGTACTTACCTATGCGTTTCCTTCTCAAAATCTGTTCACACATTTTTCAAACAAGCACTGAAAATACTGTTTATATATTAATTTTGTGTATCTTTCGTATGATGATCAACAAAAGAACACAACCTCTAACTTACGTCAATTTGACAAACTTTCTCACTCGCACACTTTTCCATGTATAGGAAGAGGACAACTGCTCACCTGCGCACTCAAATCTAAGATCTTCCTGTAATGTGCGTATCACTCACGGTAATGTTTCTATTGCAAGTTTCAGATGGCTTCCCACTGGCAGTTGGTTCTCCTTATTATTCCTTCGTGGGCATGTGATACATCGTCATGTGGTCAATCGGATACAGTTGCCCCGGGTTTTTTCCACAAAAATGAAAATTAAAAAAAAATGAATTTGGAGATACTATAAAATATCGTAACGGACGTTCCCGGACTCTTTTTTAAGGGATCATAATTTAAAAAATTTATTGTGCTAAATAAAAATGTTATACATTACTTTGAGGTTGTGTCGTTTTTCATCTCTGTCTCCGATAATTTGAAAGTTATTGATGAAATAAACTTTTTTAATTGCCTGCTAACAACTTTTGTTCCGGGAGATTAGTTACTATGTTTATTTGTAAGTCCAAAGTTTTCAGCCAAAAATATTATGTAGTTTGGAGGTAACGCTCGGAAGAATTGTAACACACATAACCTCGAAATATGCACACGTTGGCAAAATCAAAATTAAAAAAAAGTCAACACAAAAAAAAGGGTGCGGGGACGTCCGTTAGTATGTTTGCTATAATTTTCCAGATTTTCCCGACGAAATATTTCTTATCCTAGGAAAAAATCCGGGGGAATCTAACACTGAAAGAATCGATACTAATTCCTAAGTGCTATGCAAATTAATCACATTTTGCTAAATTTAAACTTTTTAAAATTAACCTACAAAAAAAGTGTGTGGGGACGTCCGTTAGCATGTGCGCTATCATTTCCCAAATTTTTAAGACAAAATATTTATTATTGTAGAAAAAAAGCCGGGGAATCTAAAACTGGGAAAATCGACAATTTTCTAAGTATCACATGCCCTTAAGGTACCGACATGAGCCGCTCCTGAACACGTGTTGCATTCGGGGTGTGTTATGAATAAGTCGGTAAATAAGGAAACTCACAAGTTTATTTTTCTCCTCTCATATAAAATCTTTTCTTTGAACCACTGGCTACCATTGATTTTATATTTAAATTAGAAGACAGTCCAATCAAAGGGGGTTCAGATTACGCTTTTTGGCGGGAACTTTGAAAGGTGTGTGAAATTTGGCAGAAAGGACGATTTTCCGAATGTGGGTGGTATATTGATCAATAGGTGAGTGACGTCATCGAGAATCACGCCACATACCCGCCCAGGGAATCCCGTCTTCCCATTGGTCCATGTGCTATCTCGCTACCTAAACGACCCGAAACCGCCTTTATACACAAGCCTGAGTTGCTAATTTAGTTGGAAAATTTCTTGGGAAATTACAGCGACGTAGATTTGGGTTCTACTTTTCATTTCGAGTTTACACAACCGGTTTTCTATTTTTAGTTTCTGGATTTCCTTTACTAATTTGGGAAGAAAGGAAAATTCAGTTTTCTTTTTTTTTACCATTTTGGAAGTCTTTTTAAAACTCTTTAAATATTCTCTTAAAATTAATTATCAAAATCAAAAGTTATTTACAATTTCCCCAGAAACCTCAAAAAATATTTTTATTTTTTTGAAGCCTTTCATTATTTTTAAAAAGCTTCTAAATTAATGCTTCGAAATCTGCAAAAATCTTCATTTTGATTGGGCTATTGAGTGGGCTATTTGCACCGAAATTTCGGTACCAACAGCAGGATTTTGCCGGTATATGTAAACACTTCGTTTAAATTATATGAAATCATTTCAATTTGTTAATTAATTTTGAATCTTTGTAGACCTTCTAAATATTTCTTCATCTTACTAGATTTTTGCCATGAATATAGTTCAATATTCATTATACTTTAATATTCAACAATTTTATTTGTAAATTAAATTTTTCAAATAAAAAAATTTTAATTGTAACATTCAAAGTTTATTTTCTTGTTCAGTTTTGATTATTTGATATACAAATACTAATTGTACATGGACAATAAAATATTTCTAAATATCAGGCAATTGTTATTTTTCTTAATTAAGTACAACATTTTCAAATTTTAGACTAAAAGAATAGTTTAAATTTGATAAAACCCTTTCATTATAAATATATATTATTTTTAATTTATTTAAAAATTGAAAATAGTTTATAAAGTTTATATCGAGCATTTACATTGGTTTAACTACTAAGACTTCCCAATTAAAGCGGTTCAATTTTTAAAGTTAAAATCTGGCAATTCTTAAATTTTGTACTGATTCCGAATCGTCTTGTTAAATTAAATTATTATTCACTTGTTAATCCTGAATGTATATTTCAATTTTGAAAATCACTATAATTTATATTTGTTTGATTATTTAAAAAATGTTTCAAATCTAACTTAAACAAACTTTTATTTCTAGAAATTTGTAAAATTCCCGGCAAAAAAATAAGTTCACTGTCATTGACAAGATTGCGATATGCGTGGCGACAAAATTTTGAAATGGATTCCTATAAGACTTTTGGCGAAAAAGACGAATTTGAAAGTTTTTAAACGATATCTCGAATAATTTTTGAGATATCAATTTTTTTTAACTTTTGAAATGTACTTCGTTTCTTAAAGTTCATTCCGATTTTGGATTTTTCACGAGAAAAACGAACCAAACACTTTTAAATCGATATCTCGTAATTAAGTCTCGATATATTCTTTTATTTATTTTAAACAAATAACTTGTTTATAAAGGTAGGGGTTCGACCTTACATTATTTCTGTAGCCAGTCACAGGGGTGCCATTCAGCCCCACGAGGCGTTGGAAAAGGGAGGGGGAGGAGGCCTTACATTATTTTTGCGACGAGTCAAAGGTGCTACCTTCCCGTTTCTTGCGAAAAACCCTATAGGAATCCACATTAACCCATTTAAGCCCTAAACGGGCAGGGTTTTTACGTTTTTCAAAAGAATATTTAACTATTATATTGCTAGTGAAAAAATCGGGATAAATAATTTCGGATGTAAAATTATCTGAAATTTGGATTGGCGGTATCATAATTTAAAAAAATGCTTATTTTGACATTTTTGCATAGACCTATTTTTAATCGATAAAAATGTACTAAAACTGATAAGCAGGGGGTTTTTGGGTCGCTGATCATGAATCTGATGTAAGGTTTTTTCTAATTCAAGGTGGCGGATCCAATATGGCGGCTACAATTTTTCAAAATTTATGAAAATTGGTTTATAGGGTTTTTTTGGGTCGCTGAACATGAATCTGATGTCAGAATTTACAAATTCAAGATATCAGATCCAATATAGCGGCCACAATTTTTCCCAATCATTTAAAATATATGAAATATGGGGATCAAATTTAATTGAATTTTTTTATAAACTCGTTTTTAGCCGTGGAATAACGTTGCCCATCTCTTGCCACGTGTCGTAGCGAGAATTGTCGTAGAGTCTACTGTAATAGGAAAAAAATGTATGATTCATGAATGGTATGAAATTATGTCAAATTTAGGAATCGCACAATTATCTACAGGGCCATAAATTTAGGTTAGTATGTGACTTATCTCAACCAAGATGAGATTTTAAAATCTAATACAAGTTTCACGGTCAACAACTTAAGAAATTCTTATACAGCAATTTCAATCAATTTTATATCATTGTGAAATTGTTATCTTATTCAATATAACATATACAATTTGTGAATTCTGATAGCAGATTTATGATCAACGATAAAAAAAAACCATGTACCAATATTCATAAATTTTGAATGATTTTGAAAAATTTTCGCCGCCATATTGGATCGATATCTCGAAAACTATTCGACATATCAATTTAAAACTTTCAGATTCGTGTTTCTTGTGAAAAAAACCCTATAGAAATCCACATTAAAACTTTGTCGCCACGGATATCGAAAATCCCCCCTGTCATTTCCCGGTCCCATAAAATTCCTGGTTTTCGGGTCCAGCAGCCACCCTGCAGTTGGCCACCGCGAAACCCCTTCCGGTGTCAGGAAAATTTTCAAAGTGCATTTTTAAAACCTCAAAACTAAATTATCGTATGTATTGGATAGTTTTCAGAGCTTCACAGATTTCGCCTTTTTTGCGCACCCCGCTTTGGACCCACTCCGTCGGCTTGCGGGTTCGATTCCCGCCTCGCGCTCTGGAAGAGCCTCGGCGGCCCATGCGGTGAACACTAGCCTAGCAAGGGACCCTAGTTCGGAACCCACCTTAAACTGTAGGTCCCCCTCCCATCACCAAGTAAGTGTGTGGGGGTGTGTAAAGGAATAGGAAAGGTTTAAGAAAAATGCAAACCCTTAAGGGACACATTAGAAGCTTTCATTCCTGAATTATTTAATGAAATACTAAAATGATACTTATTACTTCTTACGAAGATATTACAATACTAGAGTTTTTTCAAAGACATTATGGTTTGTCCGATGCATTTTTGAAGACTTTGCCCCCCCCCCCCCACACGCACACACTAATTTACGAAGTGACGTTTAGCTGACGATGAAGTATACAAGTGGGTAATTTCAGTTTGTAATGTAATTTAGGCTCTTATAACTTTCAAAACAAGAAATTTTTAAAGATTTTAATTTTTTTTTAACATTTCTAGATTTCTACGTGTTTATACTCAATTTCCTACAAAATGAAGTTAGCCTAATTCTTATCTGTAACAGAAAGATAGCCTAAAGCTTATTTGTAATAAGATGATAGACGCTTCCTAACGGTTTGAATTTCACTTGGAACGCGCCAACCGTTTTCCGAAGTGGGAAGCGGCTTACCTTTCGCGTTGGCCTCGACGAATCTCCCCTCGTGTAGAGTTCACCCATTGTCAACACAAAGCCACAAGACGCTGTTTGCGCATAGGTGTGTATGTTTGTGTATCTAGAGCGAGAATCATACTAGAACGTGGGACATCCCACCGATTCTGCTCCGTATGCAGCTGCAGATTATTGAAAGTTGTATCGCGCGCGACGCATTTTCCAACGCTAGGAAAATCCTTAGTGAAAAATTACTGCCGTGTTGTCAGTTTGTCAAAACGACAATGAACCCTTGAGGAGACAGGTCGCAATCCCAAAACAACGCGAGCGTGTCGATCACGCTCCAAAACAAAAACGCATATTCCCACTTTGGCACGAGCGATTCTGTCTCAAATGCCACGTGGTGTAAACTATAAACGTTGACGAAATCCAACGTCAAGTACTCATCTCTCAGTACTTCCTTCTTTGAACTCAAGGACGTTTGTCTGCCTCGAATTTCAACGATTCCGCGAACTCCGCAAATTCTCAGAAAATACGAGTAATTTTAGCGAAAATTTCGAGTGATTTTGTTATCTCAGGTCACGGAAAGGGTTTCTGTGATGAGCCAATAATCAGGAGCATTTTGAGTACTAAAAATTTCAAACACTGACATTTTTCGAATTCGAAAAAAAAACTTCAGGCAGGCTGATACGAATTTTGTTGAGAGACCAGGGCTGGCCATTTTCTCTCAGGGACCCTGATTTTTTGGTTATCTGCTGGAAAATCCACAAGAGGATCAAAGAGCAAAGATCAGTGTCTGACTCTGAAATCACGTTTCTGGCCCATTCACGAGGTACGGATTGTGGAGAAGTGAATCAGTCGCTCGCTGGCCGTCCGGGGCTGTACGTCGTGATCACCGTGATTGTTCTTAGTCTTAATTTTTAGATTCTTATTTTTTACCATCTTCATAACCTTTTTTCTCTTACCCCCTCCATTCTCTTTCACTCAATCGTCGCTTTACTCCGTCTCAACGCTGGAAAAGGACCAAGGACTGGGATCGATTCGAAACGGAGTAAAAGTCGTAGGAATTTTTTTCGCAAGAGCTCGTCCAGTTTTCCGCAAGTATGTAAGTTATTCTTTTTCTCTTTTTGTGATTTACCACTTTTTGTTCACGCTTTCCAGTTATTATATCCGGTCTTCTCGGAATTCGAACTTCTGACAGAATTTAAATTGATTTAATCAGCTGATAACGTTTTCTGATTTATTTAATCTTTTTGCGAGTAACATTCCTTTCGAAAAATATTGACCTTGTGACAAAAATGAAAACAATCTGTTTTTTTTTATATATATCCAAGATTTTTCAGCCCCTTGATAGTGCTTATAGTAGTCTGAAGATTTTTCTCTCATCTCTATATTTTGGGGTGAATTAAGTTTTGTCGTCGGCAAACATGTTTGGGGTTTATTATGATAATATCATTTTCGATACTCTAAAACGGATTTAATAGGAAGAAACCAGGACTAATCTCTGTTAAAAATTGGATGTAAAAATAAAAGCATATGGAATCTTTGAGGTTAGGAATTCGAATTAATAAATCTGTATTTACCGTATTCGAGTTGACCCATATTACCATTGCTAATACAATTACAAAGTGTAGCATATAATAAATGATGTAAAATAATAGATCCTGGTAGTGGTACATTTATTGATAAACTAATACCGAGAAAATATAATTGAATATTTTAAAAATAGTAGCTTTAGTTGGTGTAAATAAACACTTAGCTGCATTTATTCAAATATTATTTCATCATTCACTGATCAACAAACTATAACATCAAACAATTATTTCATATAAATAAACCTATCTTTTATTAAATGCCACACTTGGCACCGGGCTCTAGTTGCACGCGGCGTTAAAAATTTGTAATCATATGTTTTTGAGTTGAGGAATTTTTCATCGAATTTTTTCTCATGCAAATTTTGAAGTTTGACAGGAAAGCATCTTCGACTTTTTTAGTAACATTATCGGAAATGACTCCGCACGTTTCTTATTGAAATTAGATTTCGGTTAAATTTTGGCACAATTTGATACAAATTGTAGAATTAAAAAACTTCATTATACGCGTTTAAAATTAAACAAATACTATTTTTGGATGTCCTCTATTAAATGCCTTATGGAAACTTATAAAAATGTATAAAGGATATATAGACATATCATTTGTAATATCTTTATATGGCTCTATATGGTTCTATATATGCTTTTGTCAATTTCTATGGGTTTCTATAAGACATTTAATGGAGAGTGTTATGATTTTTTTATCAGACATAGTAAGTAAATACTTTGATGTTAACTATCTTTTCTCTACTAGTCTAATATTAATATTTTTTTTAAATGATATTATTCTTAAGTCGTGAAAAAGTAAATATTTAATTACTTTAATAAAATATGCCGTGAATGATTTTCCTTCTATTTCATGAAATCTCCAGTGGAAGTATAGTTGCAAATTTTTACTTGATTTTTTTTTTTGACATTCTTATCAAAGAAGGTATTATGTTTGTGTAAAATTTGCCTCCCTCTCCCATTTTTGTCAAATGTGTCCACGTTTTCAGAACATCTGAACCCGAAAAACAGGTTTTCCCGAATGTGCATGCTTGTATGTGTGTGTGTGTGTGTGTCTGTAGAGTTTTAGTCTATAAGAACGATAGCTTTCGAAAGAATTGACAGATTGGATTAGGCTGTTATGTATACTTTTACAGTCCTAAATCGCAGGTGAAGTTGGTGCGCCAGGCGTTTTGAATAAAAATGTAAAAAGTTGTAGCATTTTCAAAAATTTTGAGACCACTTTTTTAGAATTTTGAAATTCTGTGTATGGCTATTCGTAGTACGCAAAAAGAAGAATAATTTATCCTGAATACTTTTCTCGATAAAAAACAAATTACCAGAGTTACAGCATTTACAAAATTTAAAAAAAATCAAATTTCAAACCCAACAACGCAGGATATGAAAAGAAGTCACGAGCAGAAAAACGTTTATTTTTTCTTGACAAATCGAAAATTCAAATTTCTATCGCGCTAAAAAATAATGAAAAATAAAAAATTCCATTTGCGGTCAACCTATACAAGATACGAAAAAAGATGATTTGAGAAAAATTGCGCATTCAAAAATATCTAAAAATTTGTTTTTAGTTACTTTTTGATAGGACGCGTAGTTTTTTGTTGTTGTAAAAATCATCAAAAAATCTGTTTTCAATCATTTGTTGAAAAAATGTGTAGTTTTTATTTTAATCGTGAAAAATAACATCAATAAAAAATTTATTTTTTGGAAAAACGACGTAAAGTACGAAAAAGGATGTGTAGTCAAAAATTGTGCATTACAGAAAGAGCTACAAATTTTTAATAAATGATTTTCGTATAGGAAACTAAGTTTTTGTTCTATTCGTGAAAAAAACATTAGAACTAAAAAATTAAATTTCGAGAAAAACGATGCAAGCTACCGAAAAACATGAATAGACAAAAGTTGCAATCCTTGTAAAACCTATACATTTGTTATGTATAATTTTTTGATGGAGCGCGTAGTTTTTGTTTAAATCATAAAAAGAAAATGTTGGGGAATTGTATTGGCCCTCTGGTATTAAATAAGTTGGTGTTTCTTTACATGGACTTTAGGTTCCTGTAAAAAAAACGGAGTTTTTAAATAAAACGTTTCAACTCGTGTGGGAATCCTCTTAAGTGATTTATTTCTTAGAAATTATGTAAGAAAATCATTACATCACTATTGCACTAATAACATTCGTTACCGAAGACTACAGATAAACTTAATTTAATTTTTCTTCTTTTTCTTGAAAACCACATCTTTTATAACTAAAGTCACTGGTTGCTCTTGTCACTTTTGGAAAACGACTCACACATGGGTCGAAACGTCTGATTATATAACACATTCTTTTATTACTCGACCCTAAAGCCTATGTAAAGAAACACCAACTTATGTAAAAAATAAGATTAAAATTAAAAAATTTAATTTTTGGATAAAACGGTACAAGAGACGAAAAAAAATAAAGACAAAAGTTGTTCAGCGAAAAAAGATCTACAAATTTGTTATAAACTATTGTTAATAAATACTATTAAAATACAAAATTATATTATTAGTCTAGTCTTGATAAATTTCTTTTTACATTCTTATAAGAGAAGGTATTAGATTTGTATAAAATTTGAATCCTCCTCCCTTGTTTTTTTTTCTTCAAATTTTCACGTTTCGAGACTCCCTGAATCCGGAAAACAGGTTTTTACGAATGTGTCAGCCTGTGTGAGGATTTATAGATTTTTTGTTTGTCAGCACTATAACTTTCGAAAGAATTGACAGATTCGAATGGCCTTTGATATGCTCTTCAGTGTCTTAAATTGAAGGTCAAGTTCGTCAGCCAGTCATTTTTTATGAAAATTCAGAAAGTTAGAGAATTTTCCAAATTTTTGAGACCACATTTTGTAAGATTTAAAAAATGCTATGTATTGTTATTAGGTATGTTCACTTCAGGTAACTTCAGTTCGTTGATTGCTGAGGGAAAAACAATCGAAAAAATTTGAAAAATAGTTTTTATTTGTTAAGAAATATTTGATGACATAATAAAATGATAATAATTACAATTCATTAAACAAATGATTAAATTTATAGCATTTACAAAAATCCGAAAAACAAACGAAAATGAACATTTCAAACCAAACACTGCATGATATGATACAAGTCTGAGAAACAAAAACGTTGCATTTTGCACACCCTACAAGATTATCATAAAAACTGTTTGAATTTATCTTGAAAATCGAAAATTCAAATTTTGATTGCACAAAAAAATAACGAAAAAATAATAATTCCATTTTGCGGTCAAACTATGCATGATAGGACAAAAGATGAATCGACAAAAATTGTGCACCCCAAAATGATCTACAAATTTATAATGAATCACTTTTTAATAGGACATGTAGTTTTTGTTTTATTCGTGAAAAACAGCATTAAAAATAAAAAAAATTAAATTTTTGGATAAACGAAACCGTTTTTTTATTATAAAAATAAGATAATGAAAATACTTTAGTTACAATATTAATGCATATTATAAATTGTAATAATATAAATTTATTGCAATAATATACATTTTTGCAGGGTAGCTAAGAATACAATTTAATGCAAAATAAGAAACAATGATGTACCTGAAGTTCCGAACGTTCAAATGAACGAAATATTTTTTCCCATTTCTATTTTGCTCATAAATATTGTTCTAACTGTAATTTAAAATATGCAATATAAATATTTATCAATAATAACTTATTTTCAATATAAATGAACAATCATTTGAGCACTTTTTCTGGTTTACAAATTCATCAGTAACAAATTTCGTTCATTTGAACGTTCGGAACTTCAAGCACATGAAACAATGATTAATCATTAGAAATAAAATTTGTAAAGTTGAATATAATTTTAAAAAGTTTGTATTATGGACAAAACTAGTTGGAAGCACAAGATACGTAATGAGAATGTCTTCATTAAATGCGAAGGAGCTTTAACAAATGAGAATTCACAATCAACAAATTAAAGATGTCGGTGCTTTGACCTTTAATTTTAAAAGGCCTGTACAGAAATGTGAGACTGTGATTTCTGTTATCATTTTGATATTTTCTAAGGTTTCACGTTTTCTATTAACTACTTTGAAATGTTGTCGACATATTGTATTTACTTAATTCTTTTTAAAAGATTTTTTAATTTTTAATTTTTTATTGAACTCTAAATATATTTTTATAAACCAAATTTTTTAAATAAACATTTCTTATTCAATCAACGATTCTTTTCAACTGATAAACTGTGAGTATTTTTTTCAATTTAAAATTGTTAGGTTTTCAGTTTGAGACTATTGATTATATGTCGTTTGCAATCTGAACTGTTTCATTTTGCAAGTCAGTTTGTTAAACTTTCCAAATTTGATGTTACTGGAAATAAGATGTGAAAATAGTTTAAAATGTACTTTAAACACACAAAACCACGAATAAAAGCTTTCAGGAGTGGCTTAATATTCTCCAGGGCCCTGTATTTAAGAATGACGTTCGGTCATGTATTTTTTGTCAATCGAGATAGACTGGCGAAAATACATTTATCGAATACTTAAATATTTTGATAACCCTTGCTCTCCATTTAATCGTATTTTCGGGGCACAGTTCTCGAATATAATTTACGAGATTGTGATTCTCCCCAGGTACTGATAAATTTCTTAACTTATTGACTGCTAAATTAAAAATTTCAAGTCCAAACTTTTTAATTCCAAAAGTAATAGGTTATTCAGGCTTAGGGACAATTACGCTGATGTTTTAATTAAACTCTAGTATTATAGCGATGCAACATGTAGGCTGCGTATCTTGTTATTTGAGAACGTAAGGCTGGAATCGATATCAGAATTCCAGGGGACAATGTGAAATCAGTATAACGGTACATCGATCTCTAATGATATTGTTGTGAATCAAGAAAAGCGTACAGGTCGCAAGTAGGGAAAAACACTTAAGACTTGTAAAAATAAAATATAAAAAGAATAATTTCTATTCACCTGTTCTACTTTTTTTTAAACACTTTTTCTTTCCTAGAAAGAGAAGCGTGAAATCGATTGATTTGCATACAAGAATGTTTGGTTAGCATTCGTTATCAGTCTTTTAAACTGTCAAGGATATTTAAAGCACTTTGCAGTACGTTATAATTAATAATTGTATTTTCAAAAACCAGCTTTTCTTTTAAATCTAATCATGTTCAAAGTTTATGCTTGCATTTATACAAAACAATTTCTTTGCGCTTGTAAATTATGATTTGAGTGACTCGTCGTTCACATTTCATCAATTTACGACTGTATGAAAAACATAAAGGAACCTTTTTGTCACTTAATATACTAAAAAAATGCTAAAGATGTAAAAACTTATGTTTATTACCTTCTTTAAGATTTTTTTCAATTGCTAAAAGTAATTTAATTTATCCATTGCTTTTGTTCGTTTTAAAATAATATGCAATTGAAAAAAATTACTCTTCATTGCAGAACCAAGATTCAACAACATAATACAGAACTCACGTTACAAGGTCCGAAGTTCAATGCCGTAACTCTCGTTATCTCGAACACAGGGATAAATCTCCAATTCAAACACGTGCAACTTAACGAGAAAATGAACTGATTACGTTAGAATTGTCCAACAGGTAGCTACTGCTCGGAAATAGTTTGTTACATAAGATTTATAAAAATAATTTTCTAGAATTATTATTCCAAATTTAATTTATACTTGGCTGAAAATAATATCTATGAATTAATATTTTGATATCAAACAATACTTAACGCTTTTATTGGATTTTAAAAGTGCGAAATGGGAGTGACAGTGACAACAGTGAATTTGAATTTCGCGCGCTTGAAGTAACATAGGTGATCGGTGGTGCGTTGCAGCCAATTAAACGTAAGGGCGCGAATTTGATATATTTAAATTCTGAATTGAAAATTGAGAAGAAATTAATTATTGTGGTCGGTTCTCTTGAAGAAGATAGGGGGCCAATTTTAATAAGAATGAAATTCTTTAGTTTAAATGGTGAAAGTGTTGTTCTTTGACCCTCAGGTGTTACATAATTGCTTTAAACACGTTTGATAGTCAAACCCACCCACACTCTTATCTTCACAGACCTTTCGGTTTGGCTTTGACTTCTCGACGAGGACGGCCCTGATACCGCAATAGATACGACACAACTCTAATATTCTATTTTCATCTTACTTTAAGAATAAGGTGCGCTACGCTGTAATTTTTCTACTTTCAACTTAGTGTGGGATTATCTGTTTTCCAATACATATTTTCATTGAATTAAATATAAATCATCATAAACAAAAATTTGAAAGAAGAGACTAATTTTATTCTCTGAAGGTTTTTTTTTTTATAATTGGAAACTTCTCCTGTGCTTGTAAAATGTTTGCCATTCAATGTAAAGAAATTGGATAGGTTTGTGTTTTTTTTAGCTTCAAAGGTGTTTTGAATTAAATAAAAGTAGTCTTTCGTGGACGGAATATTTCTTCCTAATTGTAAGTATCTCGAGATTTATAAATTTGATTTTAAGTTTAAAAATTAAATTTCAAGTGAAGAAAGAAAAGAGCGTTGTAAGTCAATTAGCAATAAATGTTTAAGTAACGTTCGCTAATCAGTTCGGTAATAATTGTTAACGATGCACCACATTAATGAGGGATTGATCCAATCATCAGTATGACTAATGATAAGTGTAGATTTCAATTGGAAATTGATGTCTATTCCTCATTGTCTTACACAAACACGTATTTGGATTTATTTGAAATTAAAAAATAAATTTCTTAATTTAGTGTTAGCGGGAGTAATTGCATTTCATAATTAATCAGAACACTGAATATATTATATAGGAAATATAAATGTACTCTAATCAAATATAAATTAATTAAGTAAAATTAATTTGTGTAATCAAAGGCTTTTTTTAAATAGTTGAGAGAGAAAAAGTTCCTTTATTATAGTTATTGATTAAAAAATAAACGAGGTGCATTTTTCATCATCTTTAATGCATTTATTATGCCAGTTGACCGCGAGATGTCGTAGTTTCCTATGCCTTTTGGACTCTAGGATAGTATTAATAGGCAGGCTAACAATAAAGTTCTTGAAAGAAATTATTTTTGTATTATCACAATTTTCTAGCAGGATAAAGGAACCAACTGTCGGGGAAATAATCAACCTGAAATTTGATTATCTCCTTCTTATAAACAAAAGTTCCTACTATTGACTTGCTTACACTTCCATTTTTTACAGAATTTTCTTATAACTATGTCTTGCAAAGTACTACGCATCCACACCTTATAACTAATCCGTTCGCTCCTATAGCCTAACCATCCTCGCTGCGCCTAACCATCCTCGCTGCGCCTAACCATCCTCGCTGCACCTCGCCTCGCACGCATTTCGCTCTTTTGTCGCTATGCCTCGCATTACCAGCCTCTGTCTCCGCGGCTAACACCTAATACTTAACTACTATTTTCAATATTTGCATTTCTCTTACATCTACTTTCTCTCCTATTTACAATCTTTCCTTCTCCATTCCTCTTTCTCCTTCCTTCTCTTCTCTATCTTACCCAACACCCCCTTCACCCATGCTACTGCCCTTTTGTCACCCCTTTCATGCAACAATACCTCCATGCTTATCCCCCTCCTTTCCACCTTTTCACATTCCTCCAACCAATGCTCCAATTTTGCATCCCCCTTCCCGCACAATTCACACATTCTCTTCTCTCTAGAAAGCCAGAACCTATTATACTTCTCCATACACTCGCACCTCATTCTCGCTATAAGTTCCTGACTTCCTTGCTCTCCTTTCTTACACAAATATTGCGCTCTCTCCCTTGGCATAATCCACACATAGTTTCCGTTATACCTTGACTTTCTTATTCTCTTCTCTCATTCTGCCCTCTCTTTCTCCATGCCATTCTTTTGAAACAATTCATATACCTTCCTTCCTTCTTCGTGCATTCTGCTAACTTCCTCCATCTGCAATCCATTCCTTCTAAAATACCTTTCCCTTTCCACCTCCATCTTTGCAACGCTACGTCTGTTCTCCTCCCACCAACACTCCCTAACCAATTTACTTCCCCCCTCTTCCAAAAATTTCTCTTCATATTTACACGCTCGACTCCCTGTTATAATCCCTAAACTCGTTCTTGCTGTATCCCTCCTGACCACGATGTGCCAAAGATGATGTGCCCACTCCCATAGAAAAGTGGTGAACGGATTATAGTAATTGCTACGTCCCTTAGGTGGCGCTCGTGTGCATTCAGAATTCGAAATGAACTTGAGCAGACGATAGAAGTTGTATCGTCTGCTCAAGTTCACTGTAGCTGCAAGAATTATATTTTTTTGCGTGATGAACTTGGATTCACAATGGATTTTCACCGATAACACAAACTACAAATGGAACCAAATAAAATCGATCATCGATCAAATGCAATAAAATGTTAAAGTCTGTTGGAATCGTTCTGATAGAACGAACAATCAAACGTTAAAGTCTGTTGGAATCTTTCTATGATAGATCGATTGCAACAGACTTAAACATTTTATTGCATTTGATCGATGATAGATTTTATTTTGTTCAATTTTTGGTTTGTTTTATTGGTTATTATTATTCATGTATTTATTTCAGAAAGAGAAGTCAGCATAACCTACAAATTAGGGCGAGAAGGGAAGGAGGGGGGTTGTTGCTGTAGACCATAGCTTTTGCTACGTCCCCTAGGTGGCGCTGATCTCACATTTTGTCACAATCTGTAAGTACCCCCCCAAAATACATTAGAATGGGCACACCGTGCTCCTGACAATATAGTTCGGCGTATTCCTTGCCAACCCCAGTATCAACTTTACATACCTCTCCTGTACCATATTCGCCTCCTCCTCATTTTTATACGTAAAATGAAAACTTATGATAAAAATGGCGATAAAAAGACAGTGTGTCAAAGAAACTATTTCTCTAGATGTATTCCTAAATCGCTCGAGTGCCATAAATTAATTTATCAAGGGTATGGCATAAATTGGCAACTTAACCAAAAATTTAAATAAAGGTGAAATTTACTTCATCCTTGAAAACCTTGAAAAGTCCTTGAATGATTTTTTACCTGGATAAAAACTTGGAATCTTTAAAAAATTTCAAATATAATCATTTTTCTGTGTCAATATATTTAAAATAATGTCATGGAAATTAGGGAAAAGTCAGGGTTTTTTTAAGTTAAAAATTCGCCTTTATTGGTAGAAAACAAATATTTTGATGAAAATTTCCTCTTTTTGGATTAAAATTTCAACTATTGGTTGAAAATTAACGTCTTTGTTAAAAATCCATACTTTAGGGTTGAAAATGCAACTGTTTCACAAACACTTTGTCTTTTGCCCTGAAAGTTCAACAATTTGAATGACATTTTTTCTGTCTTAATTGCAAAATTTTTATTTGTTGAAAATTCATATTTTTTATTAGAGAATTTATATTTTGAGTTGAAAATTGAACTACTTTATTATAAATTTCTATTTTACAATAAAGATTCATAATTTTAATTTAAAATTCATCTCTATGATTGAAAATTGAATTATTTGGGTGAACATTCGTTTTTACTTTGTTAGAGAATTAATATTGGCGGGTAAAAAATTCAGCTGTTTTGTAGAAAATGAGTATTTTTAAGTTAACAATTGATCTGCCTTATTAAAAATTCATTTACTTTGTTGCAGAATTGCAGATCCATCTTTTTTTTTGTTTAAAAAATGATCTACCTTATTACAAATTCAATTTCTTAGTTGCAGAAATGCAGATTTATCATTTCAATTGAAAATTCATCTATTTGGTTGAATTTTTTTTACTAAAAATGTATATTTTTTGGTTGAA